>NC_057864.1:275772756-276372756 GCF_019393635.1 Dromiciops gliroides
ATTTGAACTCAGGTCCTCTTGAATCCAGGGCCAGTGCTTTATCCACTGTGCCACCTAGCTGCCCCCTCTAATTAGTCTTGCTATTTCAAGACTCTCCTCTCTCCACACCATCCTCTTCACAGCTCTCAAAGCGATTTTTTCCCAAAGTGCAGTTTTGACCAGATCATTCTCCTGTTCAGTAAACTCTATTGGCTCCATCTCCCATTGCCTCTTGGATCATAGTCTTTTGTCCAGTATTTGGATTCCTTTACCACTGGGCTCCGTCCACTCCTCCAGACTTATGTATTGATTCCCTTCACACACAATGTAGTCCAACTAAGTTGGCCTCCTTAATTGTCTTCATATAGGATATTTCATCCCCTAGCTATATGCCTTACCACAGTCTATTCCCCAAGCCTAGAACACATTCTCTCCTTACTTCTGAGACTGCATAGAATGCAGAGTTTTAGACTGCCTAGTCTTAAATTGCATACATAATCCACAATTCATGTACCACCATCTACTTGAAACCTTTTCTTATCCCTCAGTTTCTAGTCCATGCAGCCACTTGGAAATTAACTTGTCTTAAATTTGAATACAATATGTATCTACTTCCTTCCCCCCCTACATAATATAAAGTGGCTTCAATACATCATTCTAACTTCTCTGTACAATGATTGTTTGCCCTTCCACATTCTGTCATCCAGTCAAACTGGCTTTCTTTCTATATCACACATACAACAACCTGTATCCTGTCTCCATGTCTTTGCACTGGCCTCCAATGTACTCCTTCCTCACCTCTGTATCATAGAATCCTTCTCTTATTTCCCTTCAAGATACAACTCAAGCCTTATCTTCTATGTGAAATCTTCCCTGATCTCCCCCAATTCCTAGAACTTTTCTTCCCTTACTACCTTGTATTTATTTGCAATTTTAAATCAAAGATATCCTCCTCTATTTGTAATAGAAATCTCCCCACACCCAGTCCAGTCTATATGATAAATTTTGGATCACACATCCTGCTCCACTCATGAAAAGAAAATTACCTTCTGAGCCATGATTCACTGAAGAATATTCTTATACTGACTAAACCCAAATGAGATAGAGGACAGATTATGCTACACTCCTTACTGCACAATACCCATAATTCCAAACAATTTGAAGGTAACTTGGTTCCAGATGTTAACTATGATATTGTCAAGGATGGGCAAGATGAGGGGGGTTTGCAATACTTCCATATATTTAAACCAGACCAGAAAAAAGTTTCTTACATGGAAAGGAAAATAATTTTTCTGGTTCAACACTAAAAATTCCAATCTGGCCATTCCAGACAAGACCAAAGAAATTTTTGAATTCCTGAATAGAAAAAAAGAGCTCAAATGGGAATTAAGAATTTGAAAAATTTCTAGTATTTGGAGCCAAAATAACAATTATATCTTTTTTTCTATTGTAACAAAATACATTATTTATGAAAAAAATCTAAGTATTCCAATGTGTTTAACACAGATAACTAAAACATGAAATGGAATAAAAGCTAAACACAATATGATAAGAGCAAACTAGAGACATCATCCATTGCACTTCAGTACATAATCTGAAAAAAAAGACAACATTAACAGCATACAGTAGATAGAACATTGGATTTGTGGGTCAGAAGATTTGTGTTTGAATCCTACTTCTGTTATTTTTTCACTATGTGACCATCTATTGGTCATTTAATATAACTAGGACTTCATTTACTTATTTGTAAAAATAGAGTTAATAATACTACCTTCTTTATGTGGTTTTGAGGTTCAAATGAGGAAATTAATGTAAGGCACTTTACAATCCTTAAAGCATGACATAAATGTCAAAAATTAACAATACTACTCTATTACAGACCAATTTTAGTAATGTTTAACCTTACAGGGTTTCTTGCTTTTCGATGCTTTTAACCCATTTCTACCAGTGACTTAACGATATTTACTGAGTGACATCATTTGGACAATACTGACCACTAGCTCTGCTCCTGGATACTCTCTCTTCCCTGGGTTTTTTATTGTACTACTCTTTCCTGGTTGTCCTTCTATTTTCCTAATTACTCCTCAGTCTCCTTTGCTTCCTCATCACTACCAAGCTGTGATTATTCCTAAACATTTCCAGTCTTTCCTGGGTCCTCTTACCCATCTATAATTGATGAATTGATGAGGTAACCAGCTCCCATAGTTTTCATTATCACCTTTACAAAGATTACTCACAGAATTATATATTTAGTCCTAGTCTCTCCCCAAACTTCAGTCTCAACTCACTAAATGCCAATCAGGCATTTGAAATCGCATATCCTGGAGACATTTTAAACTCAACATATCTAAAACTGAACTCAGAGTCTTTCACTCTTAACCCACTGCTCTTCCAAACTTTCCCACTTTTTTTTTTAAAGCTTCCACCATTCTTCCAATCTCCTAGTTTTGCAATTTTGGTGTTATCCTTGACTCCTTATTCTCCCTCACCTTACACATGTAATTAGCTGCCAAATTTGATAATTTATATCTCTACAATATCTCTCACACTTCTACTCTAAACACCACCACTATAATTCAGATTCTTATCACCTTGATCTTCTGATTTAATTTCCCTCCCTCAAGTATCTTTGTATTGCAGCACATCTATTCAACCATCAAAGTGAACTTACTCAAAGGTGTTGACCATGTTATTCCTTTGCTCCCAAATTCTAGTGGCTCCCCATTCCTGGAAGGATGAAATATGAACTTAAATGTTTAGCTTTTAAAAACCTTCACAACCTGTTTCCAAACTATATTTCCAGCTCCAGTATTAAACATTTCTTTTCCTAAACTCTTTAGTCCAGAGAAGCTGGCTAAACCCACTGGTCTTCCAACATAGCACTTCATTTCTCATCTCATCAGAACCACTATGCTGTCTCCCAGAGCTGAGATGTACTCCTTCCTTGCCTCTGCTCCACAGAATACTACCAATTACACTACAATACAGTAGTACTAGTACTACAATACAGTAGTAGTAGCAGAAGTAGTAGTAATAGTTGTAGTGATACTATTAGTAATACTAGGAGTAGTGGTGCTAGTAATAGTAGTAGTAGCAGTAGTAGTAAAAGAAGTAGTTGTAGCAATATAGCTCTCTAAGACTTGCAAAGCACTTTAGCAATATCATGTCACTTTATCCTTACAATAACCCTGGGAAGTTGAGACTGTTATCATGATTTTTATAGATGAGGAAACTGAGGGAGACAGAGATTAAGTAACATGCCTAGGGTCACACAGCTAGCAAGTTTCTGGATTTAAACTTAAGCTTCTTTATATAAATTTCTCTTTGCAAAGTACCGACTGCTACAGATTGTCAAGATGGCATTGAAGCCATGCTACCTCTCACTTGGTATTGATGCCTAGTGGCACAGAAGAAGGATTACTTTCTTCCAGGCATTGTACTATATCTGACTACCAGAAAGTTATGGACATGTTTGACCCTAGTTCTTCTCCCTTTTTCACCTCATCACCTTTTTTTTTTTTTTTTTTTTTTTTTTTAGGCAATGGGGGTTAAGTGACTTGCCCAGAGTCACACAGCTAGTAAGTGTCAAGTGTCTGAGGCCGGATTTGAACTCAGGTACTCCTGAATCCAGGGCCGGTGCTTTAACCACTGCACCATCTAGCTGCCCCCACCTCATCACCTTTTCAATAGTGCTGCTTCCCAAATTATTTACCCCAAGAAGGAACTTATCCATTCACACTCCACAATGGGCATTATAAATTGATATCCCCTGTGTATGTCTGTACTGTGTTTCTCTGCATGTATAACTGTTTTTCAAATGTGTATAGTTTTTCTGATCAATAAGATAATTTTTGAAGATATTGAATTCAGAGTATTTTTCCTCAGTTGTTTTTTTCTAAATCAACATATTTTTGTTATTAGTGCAAATACTATCATGTGGGAGTCTGTTACAAAGAGACTTTCATATTCAAAGAAATAGTAAGAATTGCTTGGCTTAGATCCATTCTGCAAGTTATGTCTTTGTCTAGTTACTGCCTGGCCAAATAAGGATAAATATTTCCCCTACTTTGATCAAAATAGGACTGAAAGTTAGAACTGAAACCCTACTCTGCTTCTGGGGTCTGAGCAGCACAGATTCTGCTTGCTTCTGAATGCCCTCCTTAGTCAGTTATAAATCCTACGGCCCACTCTTCCTCCTCACCCTGGAATTCTAAGCTTAGGTACAGGTCTACCCCTAAGTCCACCCGGGATTTTTGACACATACCTTGGTATATAGTGAGTGATAGAGCTGTCAGTTCTGTCAACTCCCCAAGGTCCCAGTTTGCTGGCCCTAGTGCAAAGCCTCTTTATTTCCTAGAATGATCCAAGCATCATAAACATGAATAGACTGTGTCACCATTGTCCACAGTCTTCTCCATGCCTTTAGGTTGACCTGGACCACAAAAAATATTCATTGTAATTTCCTTGAAGATTCCTTGAATTTTCCTGTCAGGATTCATTTAAGTGTTTGGAGCAGTACAGAGTTGTTTGTGGGGTTTTTTGGGGGGGGTCTGTTTGTTTGTTTTATATTCTTGTTTTGTTTTGTTTGTTGCAATTCTGATGTCTCAGTTCTGCCTCATTCTCATAACCTCTTTATTACCTAATTCAGTGGCTCCTTATCAACCTTTATCTTTCTTCTGTTCTCTGTAGCATTTAATAGTCTCTAGCAACCCCCTTCCTCCTGGATATCCTCTCCTTGCTGTTGTTTCTAACACAGTTCTTTCTGTACTTCCTCCTGCTTGTCTGAACATTATTTCTCAGTCTCCCTTGCTCGTTGATCATTTATGCAATACTGCCCAGCTGTGAGCATATTCTAAGGCTGTATTCTGGACCTTCTTTTCTCCCTTTCTATTCTCAGTGACCTCATTAACTCCTATTGTTTCAGTTGCCACCTTTATGTTGATATCTCCCAGATCTATAAAGCACACCTTCTCTATCTCCCGAAAGACATGTTTTCATTTCTCCAATAGTCCTTTAGATAGTTTGAAGCAGATGCCCTGTATGCTTCTGAAAATCAAGATCTACAATACAGAGTACATTATTTTTCTCTGCGCTTCTACTGAATTTCCCTATTACTGTTGAGTATATCACTATCCCTTCGGTAAGATCTGCTGCTACATCAGTTACATCCTCAATTCCTCAATCTCATTCACCCCACATATCCTATCAGTTCCTAATCTTGACTTTTCTATGTCCACAGCAGTTCTTTTCATAAATCCATTCAAGAGCAATTCTATGACCCTAGTTCAGGCCCTTATGACTTTTCATCTGAATTACTGCAATAGCCTCCTACTTCTATTACCCTGCCTCAAACTTCTCGCCACTCTAATTTATTCCACAATTATTTTTCTATAGTGTAGGTTTGATTATGTCAAATTCTTGTCATTCCCAATTAGCACTGGAACCAAATGCAAAATTTTTCTGTATGGCATTTAGAGTACGTTAGAACTTTCAAACTTATACATTATTCCCTTCTACTTCCCTTCAATACATTATTACTATACATTATTCTCTTCCCTTCAATAAGATTTGACTACTCGGCCATACTTGTTGTTCTTCTATGCATTTGCAATGGCTCAGCCCTTGTCTGAAGTACACCCTTTCCTTAACTCTGTGTCTCAGAATCCCTAGTATCCTTCAAGACAAAGCTCAATCACCAAGACTTAACTCCACTAACACCTGTTAGTCATCATAGGATTTTTGTTTGTTTGTTTGTTTTTTGGCAGGGCAATGAGGGTTAAGTGACTTGCCCAGGGTCACACAGCTAGTGTCAAGTGTCTGAGGCCAGATTTTAACTCAGGTCCTCCTAAATCCAAGGCCAGTGCTTTATTCACTGTGCCACCTAGCTGCCCCCCATCATAAGGTTTTGATGGAGTCTGATGAGCCCTGCCCACCCCGAGAGTACTAGCCCACTGGGTAGCAGGGTATAATTGCAGAAGGGGAAAGAAGTCTGGGATGTCTCCTTTCCAGAAATCAACCTCCAAACTATGTTGTACTTATTTTGCATATATATAATTTACTTATATATGCACATATTGTCTCTCCCACTTGAATATAAACTAAAGGATTAATTGATTGATCGATTAACATGTGGGAAAGAGAGGCATAACATAATATATGGCATAGCATTATATAGAAAAGCAGTTTATAATCCCAAAAATGTCAATATTCCTCTTTATCCCACTACAACTCCTCCCAAGAGAAAGCTACAAAGCTCTCTCCATTTTCATCATAGAGTTCTACACAATAGCACCATTGTCTGCAAAGCCTTCTGTCTATTCTGCAAATACCCTTCCTTTCACCATTTTTAAGTCCAAGAAATCAATGAGCATTTTGTGTGTTTAAATAAGAAAGAATATTAGAAACTGAAAATAACTGACAATGATTAAAAATGTATAAGCTTTTTGTGGTTAATTAAAGGACCAGTTGGTGAAATTACTTCTCTCAATGGAGAGTGCTCGACTGAAGTCACAAAAACTCATCTCTGTGAGTTCAAATATGGCCTCAAACATTTACTAGCTGTGTGACCCTGGGCAAATCACTTAACCCAGTTTGCCTTAGTTCTTCATCTGTAAAATGAATTGGAGAAGGAAATGGCAAAGCACTCTAGTATATTTGCTAAGAAAACCCCAAATGGGGTCACGAAGAGTCAGGCATAACAGAAATGACTGAACGACAACAAAAGGGGCCAATTTTATCATTAAGCACATAAACGGAGTTTATGGGAAACCAACCTATTAGTCTCTGACCAGGAAAAAGCTAAATATCAAAGAAGCCCTTTGGAGGGCTTTGCATTTCCAAAGTCATTTGCAAAATTACACAGAAAATCTGAATACTCACTTAATTTCGTTTCCCTGGAATTCACCAGGAATTCCACCTGAGAATTCCTGGAATTCATTTCTGGAAACACCTGGAATTCATTCCTAATTCATTACCGCCTGAGAATCTCTTGCTAACTTGAAGATTTAGTTCATATGCCACCTTCTACAGGAAGTCTTTTTAATCCACTTTATTATTAGCAGTTTTTCTCCCTAATCCTCAATTTATTGTTTATATATTTATTATTTTCAGTCTTCAAAGTAGAATGTAAACTTACAGAGGACAGGGGCCATTATCCATTTTGTTTCTATACCATAAGCATCAAGGGCAGTACCTCTCCCATAGTAATTGCTTAGTAATTCTTTTTTGGTTTGTATAAACTATCTACACAACGATAACTAACATATCTAAGCTAAATAAGTGATCGAAAACATCCTAAGCAGTAAGTTAGTGACTGTTTGTTTATTCATAGCCTCATTTATGAAAAAATGCACATCTTATAAAATCATTTGCCCTGCAGATCTGAAAAAGCTTTCTGCTGAACTGAGTCCTAATCTCTCTCTCTCTCTCACACACACACACACACACACACACACACACATATTGATAGATAGATAGATAGTAGCAAAGTAACAATAACAGAAAATGAACAATTTTAAAACTATGTAAGGAATACATGAAAGTTGCCTGAGGGAATAAAGGGTTTCAAAATAAAGGCCAACCCAAATGATTTTGCAGAGCAATCTAAGGATTTTTACAGAAACAAGAAGGCTTCTATTCATTCCTCTAGAGTTGGAAAGGACCTTAGAGGACATCTAGTCCAATGTCTTCAATTTCCACATCATGAAACTGAGGCTCAAGGATCTTAATTGACTTATCAAAAGTCATACAACTAATAAATAGATGTAGAATTTGAACTTAGGTCTCTGACATTAGAGACAGCAATTTTTCTGCCTTCTTTCAAAGACATCCACAGGTCTCTAAGTTCTGTGAAGTCATCAGTATGATGGGGCTTGATGCAAGCATCTTGATAGCTTCCACAGATAAGAACACCTGGGGGCTTTCACCTTTTCCATCAGACCCCACAGAGTACATGCATTTTATAAATTCTATGTTGTGTATACTTAAAATGTGTTTCCAAGCTTCACTTATTTGAATTGATGTTGTTATTATAAAAACTTTTCAAATTTATACAATCAAAATCACTTATTTTCATCTACTTTATTATTTGTCTGATGAAGTATTCTCTCTATAAGTAGCCATAAATTGTGTAAGCTATATTTATTCATTTTCCTTCAATTCTTACTGATGTCTTTCCAAATAGAAGTTAATTAATTATACGGAATAAGATGCTATCATACAATAACTTTTTGCCAATTTTTTTTTCCTGTGAGCCAAGATGGTCGAGAAAAGGCAGTGACTTCCCTGTGCTCTCCCCAAAACACCTCCAAATACCTTCAAATAATGCCATAAGACAATTCCTAGAGAAGCAGAACACACAAAAGAATGGGGTGAAATCATTTTCCAGCCAAAGATGGCTATAAGGTTGGAAGGAAAGGTCTTCTGTACCAGAGTGAGAGTGGAGCACAGCCCCATGGATGCATCATGCAGATCCAGTCCCAGCCCCAGGGAATCAGGCCTTGGGAGTTTCTGAATTAGCTTCTACAGCAGCAGCAGCAGCAGCAGCTTCTAGAACTCAGCCCACAGATGGTAAGGAGGTCAAGCAATTGACCAGGGGTGATTACAGGGGTCTCTGCTGGCACTGAGGCAGAACTCTGTTGTTTTGCCCATGCTCAGACCCAGGCCCCAGTCTTTTGTGGCAGCCCAGATGGGGGAGGGGTGCAGGCATACCAGAGCTTACAGCCACAATGGCACAGGATTCTGTTCTGGGTTAGAGGGCAGAGAAGAGAGCCTGTGGTTGTGAGAATTGTGAACATGCCTCTCCATAAATCAAACCACCTTGGACATCCCTGAAGCTTGGGACAGTGCATCCTGGAAACAGTGCCCCACTTTAAGAAGGAGATAAAAGTCAAGAAATTGGCTGGGAAAATGAGCAAACAGAAAAAAAAATGCTGACCCTAGAAAGTTTCTATGGTGACAAGGAAGATCAAAATATACCCCAAGAAGAAGATGACAAAGTCAAAGCTCCTACATCCAAAGCTTGCAAGAAAAATATGAATTGGTCTCAGGCCATAGAAGCACTCAAAAAGACTTTGAAAATAAAGTAAGAAGTAGAGGAAAAAATGGAAAGAGAAATGAGAGCGATGCAGGAAATTCATGGAAAAAAAGTCAACAGCTTGAAAAGCCAAATTGGTCAAATGGAAAAGAAGGCACAAAAACTTTCTGAAGAAAATAATTGCTTAAAAATTAGGATTGAGCAAATGGAAGCTAATGACTTTATGAGAAATCAAGACATAATAAAACAAAACCAAAAGAATGACAAAATAGAACAGGTGAGAAAGAAAAGAACTGGGAGAAAGGGAAAGGGAGAGTTGGAATTGAGTAAAGTATCTCAAATAAAAGACGTAAGAAAAAGCTTAGAGAGTGGAGGGGAAGATAAAGGAGGTGCAGGGGAGTGAGAGAGCCTTACTCTCATCAGAATTGGCTCAACGGGGCAGCTAGGTGGTACAGTAGTTACCCTGACTCTGGATTCAGGAGGACCTGAATTCAAATCCAGCCCTAGACACTTGATACTTACTAGCTGTGTGACCCTGGGCAAGTCACTTAACCCTCATCACCCTGGGGGGGGGATTGGCTCAAAGAGGGAATAACATACATACTCCATTGGGTATAGCAATCTATCTTACCCTGATGGAAAGTAGGAGGGGAAGCAGATAAGGGGGGAGGGGTGATAGAAGGTAGGGCAGATTGGGGAAGGAGGCAGTCAGAAACAAAACACTTTTGAGGAGGAATAGAGTGAAAGCAGATAGTAAATAGAATAAATATCATGGGGAGGGAGTAAGATGGATGAAAATACAATTAGCAATAGTAACTGTGAAAAAAAAAATTGAAGCAAATTTGTCTGATAGGTCTCAGTTCTCAAACACAGAGAACTGTCAGATTTGTTGAAATAAGAGCCATTCCCCAATTGACAGATAATCAAAAGATATGAAGTTTGCATATGAAATAATCAAAGCTACCTATAGCCATAGGGAAAAAAACTGAATGGAGATATTCAGGTCAAAATAATTCTGGGTACTACCTCATACCTATTGGATTGGATAATAGGACAGGAGAGGAAAATGAGACATTAATACACTCTTGGTAAAGTTGTAAACTGATTCAAACATTCTGTAGAGCAATTTGGAACTATATCCAAAGGTCTATAAAACCATGCATATTCTTGGACCTAGTAATACCACTACTACGTTAGTATCCTAAAAAAGATTTAAAAAAAAAACAAGTTGAATTCAAAATTGGGGAAATGCTCATCAACTGGGGAATGGCTGAACAAATTGTGGGATGAGATTATGATGGAATACTAATGTGCTATAAGAAATGATGAGCAGGATGCCAACAGAAAAACCTGGAAAGATGTACATGAGCTGATGCAAAGTGAAATGTACTGTATACAAAATAACAGCAATATTGTTAGATGATATGCTATGAATGACTTAGTTATTTTCAGAATACAATGATCTAAGACAATTCTGAAGGACTTATGAAAAATGCAATCCATCTACAGAGAAAGAACTGATGGTACCTGAATATAGGTTGAAGCATAATTTTTTATTTCACAACCTGACTAATGTGGAAATGTTTTGCATGACTATACATGTATAACATATATTGAATTGCTTGAGTTTTTAAGGGGGGGTGGGGAGGGAGAGAGGTAGAGAATTTGGGACACAAAGTTTTAAAAATCGATGTTAAAATTTGTTTTTACATGTAATTTGGAGAAAAATATAATTCTAAATTTTAAAAAGTTACCAAAAACCCCAACAAATGTCTTTTCAGCTTTCCTAGAAATTCTTGTCAGATAAGGAAGTTTTCCCCCAAATACTTTATATTCCTAGGCATAAAAACCATCGGGTTATTGAATTCTGCTGTTTTGCTTGTTGTTTATCTGGGATGTTCATTCCACTGACCTAGTTTGTTTACATTTTGTATGATAATTACTCTAATTGATAAAAACTCTTTAGAAGGAACAGCAACAACAACAATAATAACAATAACAAATAAGTAGCATTTATATGGTGTTTTAAAGTTTGCAAAATGTTTTATATATGGTAAATTATAAATCATATGTTAAATCATAATATGTTTACTCATAAGTTCTTAATATAATTGGAATATAAAAATGAATTATAATCATATCTTAAAAGATTCTGAAATGTAGACTTTACCTACCAAAACTATAATATTTTTTAGAAGATTTGTTAGAATTTAAGCAATTTGGTAAAATCTGCCAAGACATTATTGCCTAAGATATATTAAAAAATTCTCCAAATTCATGAAAGTATAGGATATAGATGAATAAAGTATGCATATGTGTTTGTGTGCACATATGTCTTCTAAAAAGTGTGTGCAATTGAAGAAAAAAGTGTTTTTTGGTTTCTTCAGACATAGTAGTATAATTATACTTTTGGGTAGATTTAACCCAGTTTGTTATATCTGTCCCTGTAACAGTGCTGGATGTGCATGTAAAAATCAAGTGAAAACTCTTAATGATGGATTTAGAGCATTTAAATTACAATATTGATACCGGAAATGAAAGAGCTCTGAGGTTTGTAGCTTTAGCCTGTGTATACACATTGTGAAAATAAATTTAAAAGGGATCTGAATGTTTGAAAGTATGATGACTATTTACTACAATGAGTAGACAAAGAAAAACTTAACTGTTGTGGCTTTGTGGTGACCTTTAATAGCCATCTTCAAAAACCTAGATGGACTACCAGGGTCAAAGCTAAGATGGCAGAGTAGAGGGAGCACTCAGTTGAGCTCTCCCATCATTCATCTCAGAATAACTTTAAAATAATGCCTCGAATCAAATTCTGAAAGAGTAGAGCCAACAAAAGGTGAACGAGAGACATTCTTCCAGCCTAAGACAATTTAGAAGGTCAGAAAGAGAGATCTGTGACATGGAGTTGGTTCTGTCCCTGAGCCCACATGGAGCAGTGGTAGGACCAGGTATTGACAACAGAAGCAGCAACAGCTTCAAGACGTCTTAAGTCAAAGATATACTTGGCAACTGGTGAGAAGATTAAAGAGCACCCCTGTTCTAGCACTGGACACAGGGCCAAATGCTATTTGGTAACTTCATTGCTTATACCCACTCTAGGTCATAGTTCAAGGACTGAGAGAAACACTTTTGATCAAGATGAAACAGAAGTCCTAAGGAGCAGTATCACTTTTGGTCACAAGGGATTTGGGACCCTGAGGAACAGTATTAATTGCAATCCCAAGAAATTAGAGATCCTTCTTGGAAAAGAACCAGAGTATAGACCAGGAGAATAGTGACCACACCTTTCTCTAGAAGCACTGAAAACTTCCAATCCCATCCCCAACTAGCTCTGGAAAAAAACAAAAAAGTAATGCAAAAAAGGTTGAAGCTTGAGAGACAACCCACCCCATGACAGAAATAGAACATATATTTTAAGTAAAGCTCAAAATGAAGAAATAGAATGGAAAAATCAACAAACAAATGAAAAGGAGCCTAACCAGTAAAAGGTACTATGGTAACAGGAAAGATCAAGACACAAACTCAGAACACAATGAAATACAAGCCAATCCTCAAAGGAAAAAAAAAGAGTGAGAATTGGATACAAGTCCACTAAGAATTCCTGGAGGAGCAAAAAAAAAAATGCTTTTAAAAATCAAGCATGGTGGAGTAAAAATTTGCTAAATAAAGGACAGGAAAAGAAGAAAATCATGAAAAAAATTAACAACTTGGTAAAAGAGACACAAAAACATACTGAGGAAAATAACATTTTAAAAGACAGAATTGACTTAATGTAAAAAAAGAAGTACAAAAGCTCACCAAATAAAATAATTCCTTAAAAATTAGAATTGGACAAATAGAAGCAATGACTCCAAAAATTTCAAGAAACAATCAAACAAATTCAAAAGAACTAAAAAAATAAGAAAATATAAAATATCTTGAAAGGGGAAAAACTGACAACATGTAGATGGAGGAGAGATAATTTAAGAATTATTGGATTACCTAAAAACCAAAGAAAGACCATCGATGTAATTTTTCAAGGAACTGTCAAGAAAAACTGCCAAGATATAATAGAACCAAAGGGTAAAATAGAAATTGAAGAATCCATCAAATACCAACTGAAAGAGATGCCAAAATGAAAAATCCCAGGAATATTATGGCCACATTCCAGAGCTTCCTTTAATAAAACCTCTTTTTTGGTGATCTCTCTATTTTACAAGTAAGGAGTCAGCCTAACTATACCAAAGGCAGTAAAATACAGATATTTTCCCAAACATTTCCAGGGCGGAGATTATAAATCAAAAGAGTAACAATATTTCTCAAAATTTATCTAGACTCTTAGTGTAAGGTGTCCAGCCCTAGATTCCATATTTCCCGGACTGAGAGAGTCTATTTACCAAGTCAGGTAGGTATATGCCTTCATAAAGTATGGAAGAATACCATGTTTTACAGTCAGCCAATCCATCAGTGAGAACCAGAAGACTGATATCCAGAACGCAAATCCAAGGTCTCACTCATCCAGTTGCTTTGCCTCATTTGGAAGCGAACTTGGTAAGACAAATGCTATGTAGAAACTATCTAGTTTAAGCCCACTACGCCAAGCATGAAGATAGAATCCCTGAAAGCATATTCTGTAATCCAGCCAGTGGGAAAAAATATTAAATAGCTTTCTTGACCAATACCACAATCACAAAGTTAGTGGGATTGTTAGGGCAAATTTCATGTAGAAATTGCTTTAAGTTTGAGACCACTCTCTCAAAGGACTGAAGTAATATGAAGCAGAGTATGCCCCAGTGCTTTTGTAGGAAATGACTATAACCTTTATTCTTATTGAACCATTTCAATAAATATCTCTTTGAAAAATTTAATTTTATTAATTAACTAAATGGGTTTGGAATGTTAATTACTGGCAGCTAACACTAGAGGAAATCCCTTAATAGGGGATTCCAACCAATAACAATAGAGAAATATAGCCTCAGTATATTAGGGTTCTTCATAGTATCTGAAGGGAAAAGTGTTGTTTGGCCATGCTCTGGCAAAGTGAATCAAATGCCTCACTACATAAGCATTATGAATATCATTTCCCTCAATTCATTATGTCTCCCCATGTTCTTCTGAGTACTTATTAATCATTTATTTTTCTGAAAATAAATTTTATAGATAGCTTTTATTGGTTGCCTACATTTCTCAACTAAAAATAATTAAAATGAGTACAAAAAATGAGTTCAATAAAACTAAACGTTATATCAAAATTCTGTCATTGTTCCAAATCTCTATACCCCTTCTATGGAAAGAAGACAGGATTCTCATATTTGTTCTTTTGGGACATGCTTGGTGATTGTCATTTCATAGAGTTCAGTTTCATGCTCTTATTGTTTCCTTTTTTACTCTTGTAATCATTGTCTATATATTGTTTCCTCATTCTGCTAACTTTATTTTGCATTAGTTCATATAAGCATTCTCATACTTCTCAAGTATTCCAAATATAGAAAATCGTAGCTCAAGAATATTTTACTACATCCTTGTGATACAACTTTTTAGCTATTACCCAATGAATGGGTATCTATTTTGTTTCCACCAATTTAATACTATGAACAGTACTGCTATGCATGTGTTGATCTTTCAAGCATTTGCTCTCTTTTCATATATATGGTTACAAAGTATAAACATTTTAGCCATTTTGAAAGCACAATTTCAAATTGTTTTCCAGAATTATTGGACCAATTCACTGTTAAAACTACAGGGTAGGGGAAGCTAGTTGGTGCAGTGGATAGAATACTGGCCCTGGATTCAGGAGGACCTGAGTTCAAATCTGACCTCAGATACTTGACAATAGCTATGTGACCCTGGGCAAGTCACTTAACCCCAATTGCCTCACCAACAAAACAAAACAAACAAACAAAAACTACACGGCATTATTACTGCATATATTTTCTCACAATCCTTCCAACATTGATTATTCTCATCTTTTGTCATCTTTGTCAGTGTGCTGGATGTGAAGTACAACCTCAGAATTGTTTTACTTTGCATTTATCATATTATTGATTTGAGCATTGTTTTATATGATTGCTAATAGTCTGAAGTTCTTTTGAGAACTATGAAGTAAGGCTGGAAAATAGCTGTCTTTGTCATTGATGCCATGTGTTACTATGATATTTCCAAGATCTAAATAGTACTTTCATAGTAGTTGCTAAGCAAATGTTTATTGACAGAAGCAAAATATATAATCAAATGCAGAAGACCAATATTCTAAGTTGACAGGGAAGAGAAAGCAGGGGAATGAGGGGTTGATTCTATTCCACAGATGCCAGTTTGATTTCATTCTGACTCTAGGATTTGGGTAAGAGGGCAAGGTAGAACTGTGTGAACTCCTCTGAATTCTTTCTCTTCCCCCATTTGCTAATAATCTTCCCTGTTGGTTCTCAAGTAGTGTTTTGTTTTGTTAAGTCTAAGGCATTTATCAGATAATATGTATTGTAGCTGTGTGTTCTCTTTATCCCTTAAAGATAATAAATTTCTATTTGAATGCTTTATGTTCTCCAATGCCTAATACAGTTGTGTTAAGGGTGATCCTGATGTCAGCATTGTGTCATTGCAGGTTCAACATCAGGACAAAATGAAGTATCCATAAGCCATTGAATAATTAACAAAATAGCATTTTCTTAACCCAAACATAGTATAAGCAAGAAGAATATAGAAGCTCTTTTTATGGAGTCTTCAGAAAAAAAAAAGTTGGATAGGCATGGATACCACATGGGTGGGTCTTTTTGTTATTGTTTTTTTGGTGAGGCAATTGGGGTTAAGTGACTTGCCTAGGGTCACACAGCTAGTAATTGTTAAGTGTCTGAGGCTGGATTTGAACTCAGGTCCTCCTGAATCCAGGGCCAGTGCTCTATCCATTGCGCCTCCTAGCTGCCCCACATGGGTGGATTTTAATGCTTTTAGGTAGCCAAGAGGAATGACACTATAGCAAGATTTTACCAGGAAGCTATATTAAAGGAGGCAGTGGCCAATCAGGCCATAGGAACAATTTATTTCCCTTTTAAGGAAAAATGGATTCATATTTTGGGGGGGATATTAGTCCTACGACAAGGACTCTGCACATTGTAGCAGTTACCAAAGAGCTGTTGTCTTGTATTACTGTAAATTTTAAAAGCTAACTCCAAAGTAATTGTCTTCTCTGCCATTGTGTCAGCAATTTCTTTGGAAGTAATAACAGAAGATGTTAAAGGAAGAAATTATCATCTAACACATTTATACCAATTTCTGTGATGCCACAGACCCAAATAACTTGGCCTAAAAAAAGAAATCAGTTTAAGAGTAAGTAAAAAGTAGAATTCAAATAGAAAATTACATCTAAGTGATTTTGTAATTCTCTAACTACCCCTATGATACTAGTAACTATGGGAGAAACCAATACTTTGGATTTTAATTCATAGAATCATGGGAGACCTCTCTAGCAAGCAAAACTCATGCTTATTCCTAATTCTGAGGCAACAAGTTTCATTTTCATAAAACTATATTTATTATGAGAGAAATATCTAGAATTACAATGTATCTTCACAGCATTCAAGTCCAGCTGAGATGTGAAAGGAATCCCTAATATATCATACCCAATTAGTGGCCATCCAATAGCTGTTCAAGAAGGTGAGTAAAAAGAAACCTATCACCTCCAGAGACAACCCACACTATTATTAGAAAATATTGTTTTTGGCTTTTGTTTTGTCCCCCTTGTTTTAAGCCTAGATTTGCCTCACTGTAACTTCTACTGATTGTTCCAGGTTGCAAAGAATGAAGTAAAATATCTCCCTGTAATGCCACTCAATCATTCATTCAGGGAGAGTACTTACTAAAACAAAAGAAAACATTTATTATTATGGATTGGTATTGTACTAATGTTTGGAAACTTAGTGACAAAGAATAAATTGTCCCAACCCACAAGGAGTTTGCACTCTACAGAGTATAGTAAATGTCTATAACTAAGTAATAGACCTGTGATTTCATTGATCCAGTGAATTCACTAAGGAAACTCCCACTAGCAATGAACGTGAACAATTTCTCTCTAAATTGCAGTTTTGAATGTCAAGTGACTTGCCTAGGGTCATATAGGCAATAGAGGTCTGAAATAGGCCTTCATATACTATTCTCATAGGAAACTTACTCTCTGTTATATTCATCCTACAAACTGTCCTTTTTTCCATCTGTTGATAAGCTTCTCTTTACAGCAAAATGCTTTCCAGGAGGGATAGAGTGTAGGAAGATAGAAAATAGAGTAAATATCAAGGGGAGGGAATAAGATGGAGGGTAATAAAGTTATCAATAGTAACTGTGAAAGAAAAGATGAGCAGGATGATATCAGAAGGATGTATGAAAAATGCAAACCATCAACAGAGGGAAAACTGACGGTATCTAAATACAGATTGAAGTTTAGTTTTATTTTTTAGCTCATCTTTCTAAAGTTATTTTGTCTATTTACTTTCACAACCTGACTAATGTGAAGATGTTTTGCATAATTGCACATGTATGACTTATATTGAAATGCTTGATTGCATAGGAAGGGTTGAGGAGGGAGGGAAGAAGAAAATTTAGAATACAAAGGGTTTTTTTTGTTTGGTTGGTTTTTTACATGATAGAACTCAGGTTTCACTCCATACTTTATTTCTGAGGTTCCATTTCCCCTGAGGGGTGAGGTATATCATTCCAACAAGTGTACCCCAAGAACAGGGTAAAGTGGGATGAGGACTGTATCTCATGGCTCCCATGGGCCTGGATCAATGAGGATGCTTCCCCTGACTTCTTTCACGGTCCCGGGGGGGCTGAGGATCATCCTGTGCTGGCTGGCTCTTTGAGCTTTTCAGTGCCCCTCCTCATCTGGCCCTGCTGCTGAAGGTGCTATATGTCAGCATAGACTCCTCCTCGGGCCAGTAATGCTTCATGCCTTCCTCTTTCTACAATGCAGCTATTCTTGAGCACCAGGATCTGGTTAGCATTGATCACTGTAGATAACCTGTGTGCCACCAAGATGGTGGTTCTTAGGGCACAGACTTTGGCTAGGGAAGCCTGGATGGCCCTTTAGAATACAAAGTTTTTAAAAAATTAATAAGAAAAATTGGTTTTTTTTTATTTTTTTTATATGTAACTTGGGGAAAAATCTAAATAGAAAGAAAAAATTCTTTTAAAAAGTGAAAAATGTTTAAGACCTGCTCTAAACTACCAAAAGTGATAATCCTAAAGCACAGAAGTCATTCCCCTATCAATAAACTCAAGTGGCTCCCTATTACCTCTATGATCAGATAAAAAATAATAATAATAATAAAAACAACCAACTCTGTCTGCTTGGTATTTAAAGTATTTTACAACCTGAATCCAACCTACCTCTCTATAATTATTGTGCATTTTTATACTTCCTGTACTCTTTGGTCCAGTCAAATATCCTTGTCCTCACAGAGGACATCTCATTTAAGCAGCTAGGTGGTACAATGTATAAACATAATGGACTTGCACTCAGGAAAATCTGAGTTTCAAATCTTGCTCAGATGCAATAGCTATGGGACACTGGGCAAGTCATTTAATCTCTCTCAGCTCTAGTTTCCTTCTCTGTAAAGTGCGGCTAATAAAAAACACCTACCTAACAGGGCTGTTGTAAGTATTAACTTATTTAAGTTAACATATGTCCAGTGCTTTGAAATCTTAATGTGTTAGATAATTGCTAGCTACTGTTGTTGTTCTTGTTTTGTTATTATTATTATCTCCCACCTCCATGCCTTTACACATGTCTGTCTCTGCTTCCCCTGTAATGTACATGCTCCTCACCTCTGCCTCCTGGAATCTCTGGGTTTCCTTCTATATGAAGCTTTTCCTATTCAGTCAGCTGCTGGTGCCTGTCCTCCAAAAATGAATTTATGTTTAGCTAGTATTTATAATGTATGTGGTTACATGTTTCCCTCTCTTGGGTAAGATGTAAACTTCTTGAAGGCAGAGTTGGTTTTGTTTATTAATCTTTGTGTCCTAAGTATCAAGAACAGTGCCTAGAACTTAGTAGGTATTGATTAATTGATTCAGAATCTACTCCCCTGAAGACTAAGGTATGACTCACACTGTGCCTACTTTTTTTTCCTTTCCTTATTTATCTTGAGAGACAGTTGGGAGTAATATACAGAGAGCCATCCCTGAGCCCAGAAAAACTAGGCTCAAATTCTGCCTCTAACATATACAGGCAGTGTGATTAATGCTGGACAAGTTAGCTAACCTCCCAGAGCTCTGGGAAACTCTCTAAGACCTTAAATTACAGAGAAGGTGCCAACCTGAATTTACAATTCCCTTTGTCACTTCTTCCATCTTATAGAAGATTAAATTGTCAAGAAGACAAGTTATAGAGGTTTGCTTTTGGCAAGGACACTTCTAGAATATTTCTAGATAGCTGAAGGACCCCTTCACATCTGTATCTTGTTTCTGTGCCAACTTTGTTATCTATATCAGAAACTCATCTTCCATTTCCTCTAGGCTACCCCCTACCTAGTCTGCCATAATAATATTTCCCCTATTCTTTGATCTTTACCCAAATGTACTCCTATCACACTTCCCCATAAGATCTTTGGATTTCCCACATAGGTGAAAAGATTTTTGAATGTATAATTTTCTTCTCCACCTCCTTTATCTAATCTATTCCTTTTCAACAATGTGCACTCTTACATTGCCACATGTGAGGTAGGAGGCAAAAGAGGTTAATAGAAAAACCTAAGATCCAAGTTTCTAATTCAGATATTAGTTCTAAAGGGATTTCAGACCCCATTTAATGGATAACTTACAAGTCAGGGTCGTAAGATCTCTTACCACAGTAATCAGTACCCATAATGGGAACAGAGGGAGCTAGGCTGTGATAACCTCAAATAAAAGGACAGGCTATAGAAATTCAGACTAGAAATAAATGATAAATGAGATGTTTTGAAACTAGCCATGGGAATCAGAAGGAGACATGTGCATAAAAGGCCAAATTTGTCCCCAGATTCACTGTGTCACATGTAAACCCCCAAAACACACCTCCACAGAAAAAGGTACCCGCCTCGAGGTTGGCTTAGGACCCCAGGAACTCCAAATTAGGATAAACCCTCCCCTGTACCTCCCAAAGGTGGAGATTATTATAATGAGACTGATAATCAATTTATCCATACTATAAATATAACTGTCTTTCCTTTCCTTATTCGAGAGATACCTTTCCACTATTCTGGTTTCCTGTGGTCACCCATGGTATTACAATAAAACTTGGGAAACTGAGTCACTGGGTCTTATAATTCTTTTGGGATGACTCACAATCAATTTGACCCTAAATTCTATCCCACATCACATGGAAGTTATAAGTCACATTTTACCAAATTCTATATACTTGTGAGCTTATATTTATTTCCTTGAACTCAGATCTTTTGTTTCATTTATTGATGAACATTTTCTGTACTTTAGTACCTGACTATGAATTCAGTATTAATTTGATAATTAATATTAATTCCCCTGCTTCTTTGTATTGTTTTCTTTTTCCCCTGTGCCTTATTGACCACCCCTTCAGTTCTTCTTCCTTTGGCACACCTGTTACTCTCTACAATATCTGGATTAGCAGCTATGTTTGTTCATTTTTTCCTGATCTCTTTTCATCATAGATTAGAGTCAGAAAGACCTGATAGTACTGCCTCAGTAACCAGCACGTGTGATTCTGAGAAAGTCACTTGATCTCACTCAGGCTTTGTTTTCTCATCTATAAATTGGGTATAAAATGATATCTACTTCAAAGGGTTGATGTGAAGGACACTGCAAATGTTTCAGCTATTGTTAGTGTTGTGGTAGTTATTTTGGTTATTGTTAATTGCTCTTAATAAATCAGATCAGTCACTTTTCTTTCTTCCTTCCTTCCTTCCTTCTTTCTTTCTTTCTTTCTTTCTTTTTTTTTTTGGTGAGGCAATTTGGGTTAAGTGACTTGCCCAAGGTCACACAGCTAGTAAATGTCAAGTGTCTGAGGCTGGATTTGAACTCAGGTCCCCCTGACTCCAAGGCCAGTGCTCTATCCATTGCGCCACCTAGCTGCCCCATATCAGTCACTCTTCAAGAATGAGGTACTTCCCTTTTCATTATATGAACATTTTGGTGGTTTAAGGGAATAGAAAAATATATTTACATAAGGAATAGTAAGAAAAACTTGCTATAAATGAATCACAAAAAGAAAATATTTAAAGAGAAACAGGGCAGGTGAGGGGGGTGTTAGGTAGCATAGTGGATAAAGCACCGGTCCTGGATTCAGGAGGCTCTGAGTTCAAATCCAGACTCAGACACTTGACACTTACTAGCTATGTGACCTTGGGCAAGTCACTTAACCCTCATTGCCCTCCCCGCCAAAAGAGAGAGAAACAGGGACATTTTGAAGACCAGAAATAAAACTGTAACTCAGGTAAATGTTTTGAGAGGACCTATATGAAGATAGAATGCTGAGTTTAAAATGGCCACAAGACAGCTCCTCTTTATGGCTATTTTCTGAGATCTTGAGATTAAAACTAAGAAATTTAAATAAAATATCTTTAGTGACTGATAGTACAATTATATAAGGTCTATCAGGGTCATAGTTGACAAAAAGGCAGACTTTTTGTTGTTGTTATTTATTTGTTTAGCTTCATAACATAAGTAAGAAACGAGTCACTGTGTTATCAGGAAGTCCTCATCTGAGGAATAAGCCTCTAAAACATAAGGCAATAAGATGAAGATAGAATCAAGGCACACAAACTGAACACAGGAGCAGTCAGTGACAAAGATAAAGGAGACAGTGCAGGCTACTTAGAGAAGAGATCATTAGAACTAACTGGAAAGAAGCTAATTTCTGTTCTAGGACTCCTGTTGATTTGAAGTGTTCCGTCAAGGAAACATTTTGTTTCTTGAGGAACAACAGGGGAGGGACTGTAACGATTTGGAATGACGCCACCTGCTGGATACTTTACTGTAGAAGCGATTTCTGGCAGGAGGAAGTGACGCAGACTAGTGGGAGGAGAAGGAAGAGACTGGCGCTGACCTCTGGGGCTCTTTCCTGGGGACGCTGGCGGAGAAGGAGCTAGACATGTGCTCTCCCCTTTAATAGATAGAATCTAGGCCTTTCTCTCTCTTTACCCAAATTCTTATTCTCCTTAATAAATGCTTAAAAGTCTAACTCTTGCTAAAGCTTATAATTTATTGGCGACCACTCATTAGATATTTTAGACAGACTAGCTAGAATTTTAGCCCTTAAACAGAAGAGATTCATTGCTTTGATGAGAGATAACTGGATAGTGGAAACCAGTATTGCCCTCTATCACCATTTATAACCCCAAGAAAGGAAAAATGGCATAGGCCCTTGATCTGTGCTGTTCTTCACTGCACTTCCCCTCCTGCCCTGCTCCATACCCCTTATTCAAAGGAGAGAAAAAGAAGGGGAAAGAAAGGCTTTGCATCTGCCTTGCTGTGAGTTGTGAAGAGGTGTGTTTTTTCTCAGAGCTAAGTGGAAGAAGTAGAATTCCCTGGTAGGTGGCATAGTGGATAGAACACTGGAACTAGGTTTGGGAAGAGGAGTTCAAATCTAGCCTCAGACACTTATCAGATATGTAACCCTGAACAAGTCACTAACCTCTCTTTGCCTTAATCCACTGGAGAAGAAAATGGCAAATCATTCCTCTATCTTTGAGAAGAAATCCACAGTAACATGATGGCATGGTCCATGGGATCACAAAGAGTCAGACATGACTAAAGGACAGAACAACAACAACAAAGTTCAAACCTGACCTCAGACACTAACTGTGGACTTGGGCATTTCACTTAATCTCTGTCTCAGTTTCCTCAGTGGTAAAATGGAGATTCTTTCTAGAGCTGTCTTCTAGAGTTGTTGTGAGAATCAAATAAGATAATTACAAAGCACTTAGCACAGTGCCTGGCAAATAATATGTACTCAAATATTTCCTTCCTTCTTTTTAACTTCGAAAATGGAACTAGAAAAAGGTTAAATGACCCTATCACTCTATAACTGGAGAGGAAAGTACAACTCAGAGTCCTAGAAAGGATTTAAGGAGCTTGCCAATTTTTTAGCTTGAGGGAAATGATTGTCACTGAAATAGATTCAGACTGAGTGCCCTTGCAATGGTGGCTATGTGCTGAAAGAGTTCCTGTTTTAATGGCTCTAGGGTAGTAAGGATCAGAAACTGAGAAGATAGGAAAGGAGTTTTGCCTATCAGGTGATATGAATTTCAGACTCTTCTCTAAAGATACCAAAAGCATCAAATACTGCTCTCCAAAGTTGTAAGTAGTCCCAGATATATAGGTTTCCTTATTTATGTACACATCTGATAGTTTTCTGTATGTGTACCTATTTTCCCTTCACAGATATTAAAAGCATTTAGGAGAAAATTTAATTTGGGTTACATGTATACTGTTTTTTGGGGGGGTTGGGGGAGTTGGGGTTAAGTGACTTGCCCAGGGTCACACAGCTAATAAGTGTCAAGTGTCTGAGGCTGGATTTGAATTCAGGTCCTCCTGACTCCAGGGCCAGTGCTCTATCCATTTTACCACCTAGCTGCCCCTCGTGTGTACTGTTATACTTTGATCATTCTTGCTTTTGTCATCTATTGAGTAAATATCATTATTAATGTTTTTGTCTACTAGTGAGTAAATGTTAATTGCTCTTGATTTTTACCTTCTTGTTTTGTATATGTGACATGTTTAAGAACCAGTGATGCCAGGGCAGCTAGGTGGCACATTGGATAGAGTACCGGCCCTGGATTCAGGAGGACCTGAGTTAAAATCCGGCCTCAGACACTTAACACTTACTTACTAGCTGTTTGACCCTGGGCAAGTCACTTAACACGAATTGCCTCACTAAAAAACATAAAAAAAAAGAACCAATGATGCCATTATATCGGATTCTGTGTAAACTGGAAGTAGGATTGTATCCTTTCAACCTACTCTCCCAAATACACACACACACACACACACACACACACACACTCATACACACACATACACTGAACCCTCTGTGGTTACCCAGGTTAATGAGAGAGTTGAATAGAATAGACCTGGCATCCTCTCTAAGAAACCACCTGGACCTGAAGGGTAAGTATAGGTTGGGGTGAGTAACCAGTATCAGCCCAGGGAGGGAAAGAGTGAGGAGAACTGGAGTTTAGAATCATGTCCAGGCTATACATATAAGTGCATTCTTCTTAGCCCTTATAATATATACTATGTCTTAAGACCAAGACCTCATAATGCCTGTCTCATAGTCTAGATATTCAAATCTAGTTCTCAGACACCACCTTCTTAGCCAGCTATTCTTTCCTACTTTCCCCCCTAACTACCTCACCATTGATTAGCAACATGGATGAAAGCATTACATCTGTCTTTATAACCTTAAATTTTCTATGCAGATCTTTATAATTGTGAAAATTACTTCTAGGTTCATTCCGCATTTATTGCTATATGTGTCACCATAAGTGTATAGTAATTGTCAGGTGAGATGAATCTCAGGAAGCGCTCAGGCATATCCCAAGTGCAAAAACTGGGAAGACAGCCGACCTCCCAAATATTTATTTCAGTTTGACATGTGTCCAACATATGGTTGACAGATATTTTTGCTTCCCTCTGCAAGTTTGCCTGATTTTTTTTTTCCGTAAAGTCATAGTATTCTAGTTTAGAAGCTGGAATGTCATGTAGTCTAATCCTCTCATTTTAAAGATGAGCCATTTCACAAATGAGTATCCTAAAATCCTGAAAGGTTAAGTTACTTGCCAAAGTTTGTCTAATCAGTTAATTTTTTAAAAAAGGACTATAATTCAGATGGCCTGAATCCCATTCCAGTGCTTATCTCTCTTCTAGACTTTACTCATAATGTAGCAGAAAGAGTACCAAATTTGTATCCATAAGCCCCAGATTCAAATATCAGTTCTCTTACTTATTATTTGTATAATGTTGTCCAACTCTTTACTTCGAGACTCAGTTTCCCTGTCTGTAAGAAATGACATTGTCAGTGTAGAAGATTTTAAGTCTCTTCTAGGTATAAAGCTAAGATACTATGATCCAAATTTCCATTAACTGATTTTTATCCTACTCTATTGCTTTCACCATAGCTTCATTCCCTAATTCTTCACTCTGTAATAACACCCTCTCCCAGTTTTGAACATCTAGATCTATTTCTGGCCCACAGCAACAACAGGGGAAAAGCATCATGATATCAGAGATGGCAAGTAGATACATACTTTCCTTAAATCTAGAAGTAAAAAAGACTTCAAAGGCCATTAAGTCTAAAACTCTTTTGTTACAGATAAAGAAACCAGAGCTCTGAAAGTTTAACTGACTTACACAATGTCACATGGGTAATAAACATCAGAGTTTGGATTCAAACCCAAGTCCCTTGACTTCCACTTTCATCCATTCTTTCTCTTGTCCCTTTCCCTTCAAAGTTCTCAAATTCTCAGTCCCATTATATATTATGACACTCAAATGATGATTCCTTGGATAGTAATTAGATGTAATTAAAAGACCATTGAACTGGAAATTAAGAAAACTTTTAATGTAACCTCTGACTTTGGTCTTTTTCAGTCATGTCCAACTCTTCATGACCTTATTTTGGGTTTCCTTGGCAAAGATACTGGAGTGGTTCACCATTTCCTTCTCCAGCTCATTTTATAGATAAGGAAACTGAGGCAAATCAAATTAAGTGACTTGCCCATGGTCACACAGCTAGCAAATGAAGCCAGATTTGAACTCAGGAAGATGAGTTTTCCTGACTCCGGGCCCAATATGCTATCTGCTGTGCCACCTAGGGGTCCTTGATAATTACCTTCACTTCACTTCATTTCCTTAAGTGAACTATCCCCATCTGCAAAAATAAAAGGATTGGGGGCAGCTAGGTGGTACAGTGGATAAAGCACTGGCCCTGGATTCAGGAGTACCTGAGTTCAAATCTGGCCTCAGACACTTGATACTTACTAGCTGTGTGACCCTGGGCAAGTCACTTAACCCCCAATGCCCGGAAAAAAATAAAAATTAAATTAAATTAAAAATAAAGGGATTGTAACAAATTATTTCTAATGTCCCACACAGTTTTAAAATCCATAATAGAATAATCTTTTAGTTTTCAAAATGCAACTTCACTTTTAAGGATTATCTCACAAACTCAGAAGTAAATTTGCGTGTTTACTTTATGGTGCATAATTTTCCAAATGAAAATACGAAATAATAATTTTCCTAAATGTGGAACCACAAGTGAACTTTGAATATACTTTGCTCATGCAAGCCCCATGGCTGTAAAAATGTCGCTTTCTGCAAGGGAGTTTCCAGTTGTTCTTACTCTGTTTACAACAAAAGTGTCATATTTTAACATTAGGCAGGAAAGTAAGTTTCCAAATGCACTGTTCATAGCAACAAGAAACAAGATGCAGTTTGCTAGCCAGCACATATGGTAGGTCCATTAGCTTAGAGAGTAACCAATAAGAATAGCACAAGATCAGCTATATACAGAAGCTGTTGAATTCTGTGGCAGCTGCATGAATTTTTTTCCAGTTCAACAAACTGTGCTAATAAGTTGGCTGAAAAGTCAATGATTCCTGGCAATTATATTTATTGAATCAGCATATGTTTTAGTCACTTTCTAGTTTTTGTCAATGTGGTTGAACAATTAAAAAACGAGGGGAAAAACACAAGGTGACTTAAATAGTAGGGGTGGGGACTAGGAGAATGGGACAGGAATTTATTGCCCCATGAATTGAACTTTGTTTTGAACTTACTTTTGGAATTCAATTCAACAAAAATTTATTAAGTGTCTACTATGGGAAGCACATTGCATTAGGCACTCTGGAAGATATGGAGGTGAAGAGCTCTCAAGAAAATTGCAAACTATTAAGGGTATAATAACTATGATGTATGTTAAAATATAACTTCAGAGGTGAAAGGCCTGGGGGTCCATGAGTATAGAACATTGTACATAATGTCAGGTTTTTTTAAGGCATTTGGTTGATTTTGGCCAAATATCCTTGTCTTCTTTTTATTTATTTTTCTTTCTTAAAAGAAGTATTTGCTCCTAGGAATTGTTACATGACTATCTGGGAGGGGGAAGGGAAAGTACAGACAGGAAAATCTAGGCAGTGTAAAACTTAAAGATAACAATTAAAATTCATCATAAATGCAGAATGGGGTTCAAATATAAGAAAGTGGGAGACTGAGGAAGGAGGGAAACAGGGCAAATTATTTCAGAGGCAGAATGGTGTAGTGGAAATTGTGTTGCTTTTAGAGTCAGAGAACCTGGGTTTGAATCTTGGCTCTACCACTTGCTACTTATATGATGTTGACCAAGATCACTTAAACTCACTAAACCCAAGTTTTTACATTTTTAAAAGGAAAGGATTGGATTAATTGTCATATAAGGTCACTTCTAATTTTGAATCTTTGACCCTATAAAGTAGAATTTTAGTTTCTAATTCCCTAATACATAATATTCTCCAATGGATCTCTGATCTCATCCACATGATTACTCCCTATAATGATACTTATTACAACCCATCCCCGGGGCAGCTAGGTGGTGCAGTGGAAAGAGCACTGGCTCTGGATTCAGGAGGACCTGAGTTCAAATCCGGTCTCAGATACTTGACACTTACTAGTTGTGTGACCCTGGGCAAGTCACTTAACCCCAACTACCTCACTAACAAAACAAAAGATCTTGAAACAAAAACCAAAACAAAACAACCAAAACCCCATCCCCCATCCATGCCTGCCCATCCTATATTAGTCTCAAATATGTTCTCATAACATTCGTTGAGAATGTCCACCCATAGGTGTGCATAAAGGTGAATCATGGCACTGTGGGAACATTCTCGTGGGTCATTAGGCTGATGAGAAGGTCAGGACCAAAAGAAAAGTTTCTCCAATCTTTAATAGTATATACCATCTATACGCCATGGTTCTAAATACTAAGGGTTTTCTCCATATACTCTTGACATTAAACTATGTCCATGGGATATGTGATTAATACTGCCTCTTGCTATGTGAATAGACTCTCTTTGTTTTTGTTTTTTCTGGTCAACTTTGATTTCACCTTAGGAAACAAAGAAATCAGCTAATATTAATAATTAATTAAAATAACCTATCATTTAACCTTATAAAGATCATAAGAGGTGAACATCTTTAACCTTCTATCTCCTAGCTAGTGAGAACTGCTCATATTTTTTTTTTAAGTGACAGAAGGCAAAATGGATAGCTTAGATTCAGAGAACAATGTTCTATACTCATGGACCCCCAGCATTGGATTGCAGCTTTCAACTGACTGCTTACCTGGACACCTTTAAAATGACTTAGTTGGCCTTAGTCATTCTCTTTGGATCATTGTCTTGACCTTTCTGCTCATTAGACTCTTTCACTGATAGTAACAAAATCTAAATATAAGGGAAATAGATTTACTGTAGCAGCAACTGTTAAGTCTGATAAGAACCTTCCAAAAGTTTCCTATGAATTCATGAGAAATTAAAGGAGCTTTGTTTCTGTAGTCCTTTAGCCCATGTGGCCAAAATCACCTCTTCTTATATGCTGGTACAACTTTCTTCAGATAAAGACCTGAACAAACCCTAGGCTTATTAAGAGATACTTCATAAAATGTTCTATATTCTCCAGTTTTCTTTAAGGTGTTAAATTATGTCATATGAGTCTCTAATTGAAAACAGGCTGACTCTAAGTACATACTTGGGCCACCTCTGTGAAGTAAACAGTTTCAGTGAATCCAGAGGGGCCTTACTCTCTGGTTTTTATTTAGGTCACCCAGAGAGTGAAAGCTTTTAAATAGCCTGAGCCAAAATCCAAATTCTCTGGAGATCAGAAACCTACATAGCTAATTCCATTTCCAGCTTAGTTTTCAATTGCCTGAAAACACCTACCCAATGCATTTATAGAACCTAAGATATTGCATGTTCTCTACTGTAATTGGAATTGTTTTTCCACGTCCTTTACCTCCTTTCTCTCCTTGAGCAGTATACTGCCCTAGCATTTTGCCAGTTTTAATGAGAAATGGAATGTCAAATAAAAAAATATTCATGGAGCCACAACAAATGTATATTTGTCTCAATTTGGAAGATAAAAGACCAGAAGAGAGGTTTTTTTTAGCCATTTTTGAGTGCTTACTATGTGTCAGTCCCTGTGCTAAGCTCTTCACAAATATCTCACTGAATTATCCCACCCTGAGAGATAGGTGCTATTATTATGCTCATTTTATAGCTATGAAAGCTAAGGCAGACAGAGGTTAAGTAACTTGCCCAGAATCACATGGTTAGTAAGAGTCTGAGGCTAAATTATTACCGCAGGTCTTCCTGGCTTTCAGGCCCAAGTACTCAACTGTGCCACCCAGTTGCCTACATTGATTTATCTATGTTACATATCTTATAATGAGTGGTAATTATGATTCTATGACATTATAGAATCATAGTATTTGCAGCTTCAAGAAACCTCATAAGGCATCTGATACAGTTGCTCACACTTTCCCATTCTCTCAATAAAACAGTGAAATTTCATTACAATTTTCAGAAGGGGATTTAGTATGCTGAATACAAATATTTTGGACCCTGTCTTATTTTCATCTGTAAAACAAGGGGGATTTCTCCGATAAATATGGTGACATGAAGGGACCACCCAAATTCATCTCCCTCTAAAACTACTAGAAGAACAATAAAAAATATATCAAATGAAATACCAATAAAAGAGATGAATGAAAAGAAACTACAATAAGTTGAACTCCATTCAAAAGAAAAAAGAAAGAAAGAAAATATGGCAAAGGACTAGACTCCAAAATATAGATAAAGAAAATACAGGGTATTTTTCAGGAGTGAGGGTGCTAGTACCTGGTTGGTGTGAGGGGATCAACAAGAGCCTCATGTGGAAGGTAGCTAAGAGTTTGACTTTCAAGGAAGCTAGAGAATATATGAAGAAGTGTGAAAGAAGTATATTTTTAAGGCCTGCAGACTGGGAATAGAATGTCCTCCACTGTTAGGCCAGTTCAGCTGTTTATGAAAAGAATAAAATGCAACAAGGCTGGAAAGGGTAGGGGACAGATTTTGAAGGGCTCTAAAACCCAACCAGAGGGTTCTGACTTTATCCTAGAGACAGGAAAGATCCATTGGAGCTCCTTAAATCAGAGAATTATTCTGTCTGGTCTGTGCTTTACAATATCACCCTGACAGGTATATGAAGAATAGATTGAAGAGGAGAGAGACTAGAAGTAGGACAATGAAGCAATAGTCCAATGAAAAGAAGATGATGAACTGAATTATAGTGATGGCCATATAAGTGGAGAAAAGGGAATACGCAAGAGAAATATTGAGGACGTACAAGAGACAAAACTTAGCAATTGTAGGTACAGGAAGGGTGAAGGATAAGGAAAAGTCAAAAATAACTTCAAAATTTTTTAAGTGGAAGTATTATGTTTCCTTTGAAATTCAGAAAAAATGGCAGAGCCAAAATGGTAGATATGGTTTGTTTTATTTCATTATGGAACTTAAAAGGCAATCTGGGAATATCCTATGGAATTGCCTCTTTCTCTTTATCTGTCTCCATCTTTCTCTTTCTTCCTCTTACGCTACCTCTCTTTTTCACTCTCTTCAGCTCAATATCAAAGAAAAAAACCATATTTTAATAAAATTGAAGACTTCTTAGCATTCCTATCAAGATAAACAGAGCTAGGTATGATCTTTGAAAACACAAATTCTAGAGGAAAAAAAAAACTTTAAAAAGTGGAATAATTATAAGTAATCTGTAAAGTCTGAATGATGATCAAGAGCTTATATCCCCCATCTCTAACTCTGGGCCTGGGTGAGGAAAGAAGATATGGGGAGGGAGAGGAGAAAGCAAAGGGGAAGGGATCCAGGATTGCAGAGTGGATGGGATGGGAGGGGGAAAAGGCAGGTAATACAAGAGAGGTAGGGAAGGAGAAGAGTGAAGGGGAAAAGGGAAAGAAGCATCCTATGGGTAGAATGAAAAAGATAGAGAATCTTATTTCTTCTAATTGGACTTTCAATGACATTATATAAGCATAAACGGTAAATGGGGGAAAGAAGAAAGAAAACCCATGAGCTAGTTAGGGGAAATTGAGGAGGGCAGTATTTATTACTCTATTAGACCATATTACTATAGTTCATATATGTATACTACATATTACATATAATAATATATATATTATATGTGTTAGATTACATATATTATGAATTATATATGCTATATTAATACTATAAAGTTATCAGGAATTAGGGTTGAGAAAGGCAGGGAGAGAAGGGGAATTTAAGAGAAAATATAGAGTTAAGGAAAGAATAATCAAAAGCAATACCAATTAGTGAAGGAGGAACAGTTTTGAAAGGGCAAAAGGGAAAAGGAAGCATTCAGTAATATGAATCTGGATTGGGAAAAATGGAAAAAGGGAAAGAATTTAGACCATATTCTTCCAAAGACAAATGACACCACCACCACCCCCATCCCATCCACACACATCTTTTCTTTTTCCTTACTGAAAAGGGAAGGGCAAAGGAAGGAAAATAGTTGAAACAAAGGGAAAAACAAGCAACAATCATAAGTATAAATATGAATGGTATAACAGAGAAAGTGGCAAAATGGATTAGAAAGCAAAACTTGGCAATTTCCTATTTATAAAATAATACACAAATAATAAAATGCATCCAGATTTAATAATTGAGTTAGAGTAAAATATATTAAACCCTAACTGAATATATCCTAACTTGTCTATCTTAGACAAGTTAATAGTGATCCCTGCAAAAAAATACTTGGTTAAGAGATATAATAACTTTATGCTCAAATTCACTACAGTTAATAAAATAATGTCAAATATCAACTAAATCTGTACCAAGTAGTTTAGCATGTAAGTTTAAAAATGAAAAGGTAACCAAACTAGAGTGGAAATTGGAAAAATTTTTTAATTTAATTTTGGAAGCTTTCAATGAATCTTTTCCTGATCTTGACAAGGATAACAAAAAGATACACAAGAGGGGGCAGCTAGGTGGCACAGTGAATAAAGAGCCGGCCCTGGATTCTGGAGGACCTGAGTTCAAATCTGGCCTCAGACACTTGACACTTACTAGCTGTGTGACTCTGGACAAGTCACTTAACCCTCATTGCCCTAAAGAAAAAAAAAGATACACAAGAAAAAGTTAAAGACTTGCACAAATTAGAATGATTAGATATAATAAAACCCAAGTAATTATTTAAGGAAAATCATAAGAAGTATCAATATTTTTCAGCTTTTCATGAAACTTGTACAAAAATTCATAATATACAAGGACCCACAATTCATATTGAATTTATAAATACAGCAGAATTGAGCAAATCTTTTAAAGACTACAACAAAATTTTAAAATGTAACTAATAAGGGAACCTTGAATTTATAATACCTATTTAAATAGAGACTAAATGACTTACAGGCCAGAACAAGCCTCTCCATAAATCAATCCACCTGGGACCCCCTGAAGCTTGGGACAGTGTGTCCTAGAAGCAGTGCTCTGCTTTAAAAAGTAACTAAAAGCCAAGAAATAGGCAGGTAAGATGAGCAGGCAGAGAAAGCAGTGGACCACTGAAAGTTTCTTTAGTGACAAGGTAAATCAAAATACACCCTCAAAGAAAATAACGTCATCCAAAGCTTCCAAGAAAAATATGAATTGGTCTCAGGCCATGGAAGCACACGAAGGGGATTTTGAAGATAAAGTAAGAGAAGTAGAGGGAAAAGTAAAAGAGATAGAGGAAAAAATGGAAAGAGAAATGAGAGTGATGCAGGAGGATCATGAAAAAATTCAACAGCTTGAAAAACCAAATTGGTCAAATGGAAAAAGAGATACAAAAGTTCTCTGAAGAAAATCATTGCTTAAGAATTAGGTTTAAGCAAATAGAAGCTAATGATATTATGAGAATTCAACAGCTGACATGGAAAATAGATCCAAGAGAGACAATTTGAAAATCATTGGACTACCTGAAAACCATGATCAACATAAGAGTTTAGAATCATGTTCCAAGAAATTGTGAGGGAAAATTGCCCTGATGGTATAGAAGCAGAAGGTAAAATAGAAATTGAAAGAATTCACCAAACACCTCCTGAAAGAAATCCTGAAAGGAAAACTTCCAGGAATATTATAGCCAAATTCTTGAGATGACAATCTAAACAAAATAGTATAAGAAATAGAAACACATTTTATTCCTCAAAAAACAAAAACTAAGATTTGTATGCAAATTCTATCAAACATTTAAAGAATTTGACATCTCAAAGACCAGGGTTAAAACAAGTTCTATGATGATGGGCAAGTGACTTAATTTCTCTCAGATTCAGTTTGTCATAATTTTTTTTTTTGCTGGGCAATGGGGGTTAAGTGACTTGCCCAGGGTCACACAGCTAGTAAGTCAAGTGTCTGAGGCTAGATTTGAACTCAGGTACTCCTGAATACAAGGCCGGTGCTTCATCCACTGCGCCACCTAGCTGCTCCCTGTCATAATTTTAAAAATTTAATTCATTGGTTTGTTTACATTTTCAGTTTTTTGGCAAAGAAGATGATTTCTAAACTCTTATTTTTATCATTTTTTTCAGGTAGTCCAATGATTTTCAAATGATCTCTCTTGGGTCTATTTTCCATGTCAGCTGCTTTTCCCAGGAGATATTTCATATTGCCCTCTATTTTTCAGTTTCTTGATAAGCAAAATGAGGCTAATGTTCACTTTATCCTGAGACTCAAGTGAGGTAATGCATTAAGTGCTTCATCAACCTAAAAAGACTTCCTTTTATAGATTTGGTGCTGGTTCAATGCAGGCTAATGACATTTAATCACAAGGTTTATACTGACCATATGTCTGTGCCTACCCCTAAATCCTTTGTGTTTCATGAGAGAACAGCAAATTCCCCTTCCCCAATTTCATCTTTAAACTAATCCAATCAGAGTGTTCAGGAGACTGTGGTGCTTGCTCATGACTAACTGGTGATCTGACCTTTAACTAATACTCCTACTTCCTGTTACCCTAATTGCTGTGATTCAATCTCCTTCCCCAGAAGCAAAAATCATTTTTTCCTGTATTTCCACTTCCTGAATTCTCTCTCACTCTCATCCTTATCCAAGTCAATATTACCTTACTGCAACAATCTTTCTGGCAAGCCTTAGACTGGCTGCCTTAAAAGAGGGCCTAAGATCATTTGTTTTCTCTGCTTTCCATGCCATTACTGTGTCCTCTGTTACCCTTCATTGCTTCTGCTAACACAATCTTCTTGCTCACATGAAAACCTGATTGTCCTAGGAAACCACCTCGTCCCCGGCCTTCTTTCCATTATTGGTTACCATTTTCCTCATAGTCCCTTCCAGGTGATTTATTCCTTTCCCCTTCCTTCTGCTTCCAAACTTTACCTGTGCTGCAGCCACTGTGCAATCACTTTAACTTTAAAATCCACTCAGAACCCAGTTCAGAACTATATTCTTATTATCTTTCATGCACCAAGTCATTCAGCTTCCTTTCCTTGAGAGTTCAGTACTTCATTTGTTTTCCTCTACACCCCAGACACTCTAGAACTAATGTGTTGCTGAAGAAAATCATGGTACAATGAGGATAGCACTGGTCTTGGAAATAGGGGACCTGGATGGGGATTCTGCTACTTCCAATTACTATTCTTATGACCTGGACAAATCATTTAACCACCACAGACCTCAATTTTCTTATCTATAAAATGAGGGAATTAGAACAGATGACATCTAAGTTCCTTCAAAATTCATGATTCTACTTAGGAGTTTTAATATATAAATGTCTATATTCCTATGAACACTTTGACTTGCCACTTTATTGATTGGAGCAATTCTTGTGACTTTTATCTCCAATACCCCTTACCCAACTTTTATCACCCGAAAATGCAACTTCTTCATGGTCTTGAATTCTGAAGTTTTTGTCCTTGACAGAATAGATGGATCTTCTATCCTTTCATCTCCCTTCTCCCTTCCTTTAATTTATTGTTTGTCTTCACTAGGGTACTTCTGTGTTCTCCTAGTCTAGAAGTTTATTTTCCTTCTACTATAGTATTTACACTATAGTTAACCAATTCAACTTTGTACCTCCACCCTTGTAATCCCTGTGTCCGTGTTCCACCACTGTTTATGCCCTGACAATCATTGAGCATGGTTCACTTCAACTATTTGCTTTCTCAGATTTCACCCCCTAATACTCAATAACACTGAGAGCAGTCCCACAATTATGTGGATGTAGTACAATACAAATCCATGCCATATAATCTGTTGTTTAGTCATTCAGTTGTGTCTATCTCTTTGTAACCCCATGGACCATATCACATCAATGTTGTCCTTGAGGTTCTCTCAGAAAAGATACTGGAGTGAGTTTACCATCTCCTTCTCCAGTGGATTGACAAACAGAGGTTAAGGGAATTGCCCAGGCTCACATGGCTTAATGTCTGAGGGCAGATTTGAACTCAGGTTTTCCTGACTCCAGGTCCAGCACTTTAGTCACTGAGTCACCTAGTTTCCTCCACTATATAATCCTGTAATTCTTAATTTTTATCCTTCATCTCTCATATCCAATGAGTTTTGAAGTCCTGCCAATAATACTGTCATTATGTCTCTTGGATCATCATTACCTTCTCTTTTCTCTGTGGTCATCATGTGGTCTTGTGATTCAGGAACTTACCCTTTATCCTGGAGGCCATATTAACCCAATTGAGCTCTTTGTCTCTAGTCCCACCCCTATCTAATTAATGCTCCCCAGACCTGTCAAATTATTTTTCTGAGGTAGAGGTCTGACCATGTGACTCCTGCTCAAAAATCTTAAGGGTTTTCCTATTGCTTACAGAATCAATCACAGAGGCTACTGCATGGTATCTGAGTCCTCCCACAATTCAAGCACCGCCCCCAAAAGGAAGTGAACATTATTGGGCTCCTATTATACATCAGCCATTGTGCTAATCACATTACAATTATTATTTCACTTGAGACTCACAACAACCTTGTATGATTATCCCCATTTTAGAGTTAAAGAAAACTGAGGCAAATAGAGTTTAAATTACTTCCCCAGGATCACATGGGTAGTACATACTTGATGGCAAATTTCAACTCTGCTCTTCTTTACTGATTTCAGGCCAAATGTTCTATCCACTGTGCCACCTAGCTATCTCTACATGTTCAATCATCCTGTGAAGACTTATTTCATTTTACTCCCCAAAAGATATTTTGCATTCCAGCTAAACTGAGCTACTATTTATTGCTCAAGTCCAAAATTCATTCTTTCACCTACATCAATTTATACATGCTATTTCCATGACTAGGATATATTTCCTCTTCATATTATCATTTCAGAATTATTTTCTTCTTTCAAGGATTGGCTCAGGTTCCAACTCCTCTGAAAACCTTTCTTAGATTTCCTCCTACCAGGCCTCATTGCCTTGTTGGAAATAACTCCCCACACAAACTACAAACATGTCCCTATTTTAGACATAGCTGAGGTTTTACTGTAACACGTGCTAGACTTGTAGGTAGAAACATCACTCTGGAGCCTGAGCCTGCCTCTGACACTTCTGAGCAACTTAATCTTGAAAAATTCAATTAAAATTTATCTTTCATTCAAAACTAATTCCTCAGGTTCCACAGAAGGAATATCAATTTTTAAACTTCTTGAAGGCAGAGGTTGATTCTTTTTTAGTTTTTGCTACCAGTAGCTTATGTATAGTAGGTGTTTAATAACTATTTATTGAATTTTATTCAGTTATCAAGATTTGAGCCTTGACAAACATATGCATTTTCCAGGTTGAATGATGCCTACACTTCTCCCCCCATTTATTTAGAATTTTATTTTCTCCCAATTACGTGTAAAAACAATTTTAACATCCATTTAAAAAATTTTGTGTTTAAAATTCTCTTCTCCCTCCCTCTCCACCCCACCCCAAAGAACATAAGCAATTCAATATGTTATATATGTGGAGTTATGCAAAACATTTCCACATTAGTCAGGTTGTAGAAGAAAACAGACAAAAAAATTTTAAAAAAAACTAAAAAAATATGCTTCAATCTTTCTCAGGAGATGAATCACATTTTTTTATGTCCTTCAGAGTTGTCTTGGATTATTACAACTGCTGAGAATAGACAAGTAATTACAGCTGAGCATCTTACAGTATTTCTGTTACTTTCTATATAATACATCTCACTTTGTATCAACTCATTTAAGTCTTTCCCAGGTTTTCTGATTGCATCCTGATCATCATTTTGCAGTTACTATTGCCAACTGAATTTCCCTCCATCCTACTCCCTCCCCACATTATTTATTCTATTCTCTATCTCCTTTTTTACTTTTCCCTCCTCATAAGTGTTTTGACTGGCCCCTCCCCCAATATGCCCTCCTTTCTATCACTTTCCCCCCATCTCCTTCCCCTCCTACTTTCCTGTAGGGTAAGGTATATTACTTTATCCAACTGAGTGTGTATGTTATTTCCTCTTTGAGCCAATTCTGATGAGAGTAAGGTTCACTCACTCCCCAGCAACTCCTCCATATCCCGCCCCCCCCCACAATGGGATAAGCTTTCTCTTGTTTCTTTTATGTTAGATCCATCTTTCCCTTTCCCTTTCTCACAGTGCATTCCTCTCCCACCCTTTAATTTTATTTTTTTAAAGATATCATTGCTTCATATTATGCTCACACCTGTGAAGGTATTTGGAGGGGTTTAGAGAGAACACAGGCAAGTCCCTGCTTTTCCTTGCCATCTTGGCCCCACCCTGCCTATTCCTTTTAAACACTGACTTTCCCCCTCAGGGAAATGAAAGGGAAACTTTTCTTCCAGAGGATTCAGATTGTTCTTTATAACTTTTTACTAGGTACATATGACTATTTGTTTTATTTTGTATTATAACTTTTTGTGTACAAGTGTTACCTTTCCTATCAAACAGAAAGTTCTTTGAAGGATCAATAGTCTTATAATAGTAATGCATATAATAATAATATTAATAATTAAGATGATGATCAGAATAACTCATCTTTATTTAGTGCTTTAATTATTTCCCATTTTCTCCATGATGAACCCTGTGAGGTAGATATTATAGACCTTATTAGCAGCTTCTAATTCAAAAGAAAACAGTCCCAGCAAGGTAATTGATTTGCCCATAGCCAAGCATCTATCAAATGTCATAATTGGCATTTAGACCCAGGTATTAAAGTCCAAAGTTCTTCCTTATTTGCCTTTTTATCTCCTTCAGCAGCTTCACAAAATACTTGGCAAATATCTTTAAATACATGGTGGTCTATCATGTGGATCACAAGAAAAGAAGTTTAGGTTGTCTTTCTCTTGGTCCCAGAGAGTAGAAAAAGCAAAGGTGGAAGAATTCAAAATTTTTGCAACCAGTACATTTTGTCTGGAAGTAAGAAAATTTGTGTTAGTCCAGTGCAAGATAAGGAGGATCTTAAGGAATCAGCTTATGCCCCGTCCCACCAAGCCACAGGATTCATTAGACAAAGTCCCTACCTGACTTCCATAAGCTGATGGCTCAGCCTTGGAGAGTATGTAGGGGGGCAGCTAGGTGGCGCAGTGGATAGAGCACCAGCCCTGGAGTCAGGAGTACCTGAGTTCAAATCCGGCCTCAGACACTTAACACTTACTAGCTGTGTGACCCTGGGCAAGTCACTTAACCCCAGTTGCCTCACTAAAAAAAAAAAAAAAAGAGTATGTAGGGAGTGAGTCAGAGACATAAACATGTTAGTACAGGGCACTCTAGAGCAGAACAAACTATGTTTAGTATCTGTACACAAATTTTAAGAATTTCGGGTTGATAAGAGAGAAACAAACTGAAAATAAACCAAAAACTATTAAGTTGATAAAACTAAAAAGACTTTTTCCCCCAAATGATTAAAAAGTAGGTAAACATTAACTAATATATTAGAAAGGTAAATCAAATAACCAGAATTCAAAATGAAAAGGAAGAATTCACAACGAATAAAGAAGAAATGAAGCATCATAGAATCATCAAACAAGAACTGGAAGGGGCCTCAGAGGCCATCTATTCCAAAACCCATATTTTACAGATGAGGAAACCAAGACCCGGGAAATTTAATGACTTGCATAGGTAATAAGACTAAGAGGTTGTAATTGAATTCCAGATTGGGGGTGGAGGGAATGAATTGGCTCCAAGTTATCTTTAATTCTGTTTTTTAAAAATTCATATCTTAAAGGTTACAACTTCACTTCCCATACCACCTCTACTCCACATCAGATGCCAAATGTGATGAAATAACTAATTATTCCTGATAACTTGATAAGGGCAATTTAAATAGGACGGTAACTAATTGTTCTCTTATTCTGAGTAGGCAGGTGGTATATCGGTATTCTCCCCGGCAATGGACTTGTAATTTTATGAGGTCTCTGTTTCCTGTCCACACACACATACACACACACACACACACACACACACACACACACACACATACACACACACACACACACTGGTGTGTTCCTTCTCTCCTTCCAAATCAGAGTACTTTGACTGTTTGTTACTTGTCGTGAGCACAGTTTTAGATTCCTTGACCAGATACAAAAATTCCTAGTTAGGGCTTTGTTTCAGAATCACGGAGATGATACATGAAACCATGAGTTCATCCAAAGAGAGGGTGTAGAAATAGAAAGGAAGACCAGGAGAAAGCCTGCAGAATGTCCATAGTTAGTGGGTAGGATGTGTATAAGGATTTAATGAAAACTTGAGAGGAGAAGGCCAGCAACTAGGCAATCACAAAATATTCCATGAATAAAAATTCACTTTTGAATTTTCTTGAATTACAGGAATGCCTATAATAAAGTATTTTTGGAACTGATATGGAGTGATTGGGGTTTGACCTAGGGTCTAAGGCTGGATTTGAACTCAGGTCTAAGGACTGAATTAGAGCAGACTCTCTGCCTGGCTCAGACCTTCTCTGCCGGGTTAATGCCGATTTATCCTTGAAAAATCAACCTAAATGCCATCTCCTCCAAAAGGCCCTTTCCGATCACCGAAGGTGGGAACAACCTTTTCCCTTAGACTTCAAATGGTACTGGAACATGTATTTCTCCAATTCATTTATCAATAGATCTTATGCATTATGGTTGTTTGTGCTGTTGTCATCCCCTTACTAATCAAATGTTTAAGTTGCAGAAGGGCAACAGCTATACTTTATGTTCCCTATTGTCTAGCACAATGCAGAGTAGGTGAATAAGAATTAAGCTATTACAGGTTTCTACTTTATTGAATCATATGAAGACCATCTCTCCCTCGAATTAAGATCCATGAATGGTGTGGAGGCAGGTTACTCTGACTCCTGGGCATTTTATATGCAAGTATAAGTAACTCGGCATTAAGATCATCTAGGTCATATTGTGGGAAGTGTAAGGGCCAAATTTAGTAATGGAAGAGTTAATTGGGTGACTCACACTGAGATAAGAAAAGAAACAGCCTCTTCCAAAACCAAAACAGGTTTATTAATGGGAACAAGTTTAAAACAATATCTTAATCATACAAGTGAGATTAATAGAACCAGAAAAAATGTAGAAATTTCTGGGGTAAAAAGGCCCCAGGCACCTGAACCTGCCTCCAGCCCAGCTAGCTTTGCCTCAAAAACAAAAACAAAAACAACTCACCACACCCAAAATCTGTAGCTCTAAGGAGAATCAGCTGTGCAGTCTCTTCTGTTTTTGTCCAAAGGTTAAACACCAGCAACTCCTCTAAATGTCTGCCTTCCTTCCCCATTTCCCTCAGAACACTCTCTAACTGACTCTAACTGCATCCAACTGAATCTAACTGACTCCCCCACAGGAAGGGGAGGGCTGGTTCTTAGTCCTGCTGAGTCTTCAATTGGCTCAGCACACCCACATGGGTTGTCCCCATTATAATCTTGCCAGACCCCTGTGGACGTGGGGGAGCTATCAGAGGGAAGGTTTAGTTACATAGTTTCAATAAATGTTCCCTGTGGTCAGAGCTCCTCCCCTTTGTTCAATTACCTCCCAAAGTACAGACCCAAGCTTACATTTTTTTCTAGTTAGGGTTATGAAAACCCCCTTTGCTTCATTAAGAAATATGGAGTGGGGGCAGCTAGGTGGCGCAGTGGATAGAGCACTGGCCCTGGATTCAGGAGGACCTGAGTTCAGATCCAACCTCAGACACTTGGCACTTACTGTGTGACCCTGGGCAAGTCACTTAACCCCAGCCTCACAAAAAAAAAAAAAGAAAGAAAAGAAATACAGGGTGTTTCCTTGATGAAGCAATAAAAAATAACAGAATATCATAACCTATGCTAACAAACAATATGCTAATAAAAATATAGGAAAGGGAGAAAGGGAAAATTTTGTCCAGAGGGGTAGTCCCTCATGGACTCACGCTTTGACAATGTCTACAGAAGGAAGGCCTCTGCAGAAAATATATATTACATATGATGTATATAGTATCAGAAGGAAAAAACAAAAATGTTCAAACAAAAATTTCAATTCTCTCACAGATTTATTCTTTCTTGGGAGTAACTCCTAGATTTTATACTCCTTACCGCCCTCAAAGCTCAGGCCAAGTTGAATGTATGAATAAAGAGCTTATAAGCATGATTGGAAAATTATGTACTGAAACCCATTTGAAATGGCTTGATAGTCTACCCTTGGCATTACTCTATCTATGCAGTATACCAAGAGGAGAACTCCATATATCTCTTTATGAGATGCTTTTTGGTCACCCTCCTATCCAAGCTAAAAATTTTTCCTCAGTTTATACATCACTGGTGGGAGGTGATATTTCTGTTGCTTCGTATATACAGGAATTACAAACTAGGCAACGTGAACTCCATGAAGCAGGAGTTGCTGTACAAGCTGGTCCTTTAGATTTTTCCTTGCATGATTTAAGTCCTGGAGACAATGTATATATGTATATGTTAAGAATTTTCAGCTTGGGAGGGACCTTTTCAGGTATTATTGACAACTCCTACTGCTATTAAAATTGGAGAAAAAGAATCTTGGATTCATTGTTCCCATGTAAAACCTGCACCATTTGTAGGTAAAGAAATTTCAGATAAAACTCAACCAGCTGCTAAAGAGCAAAGAAACCAAATGGAGCCTAGAGGTAATAGTTCCAATTTGCCAACCTTATCACTCAATTGCAAACCCTGGAACTCAAACTCCATAAGGTATCAGGAGATGGAAATTGTCTTTTTAGAATCCTCAGAGACCAGTTAGAAGGTCATTTGAAAAACCATATCAAACACAGACAAGAAACTGCTAATTATATGCTCAGTCATAAAGAAGACTTTGAGCCTTTTATAGAAAATGATATTCCCTTTGAAAAATATGTTGCTGATTTGAAAAAAAAGCTGGTACTTTTGTTGGACATGATGCAATTTCAGCCTTTGTCAAACATTATCAACTGAATGTAGTCATTCATCAGTTGAACAAATTCCTGTGGCAAATGTGTGGCACAGACAAAGCCAATGCTAAAGAACTCCACATTTTCTACCATAACTATCATTACGGCAGCATTAGAAGAATCAATGATAATTCAGAAACTCCTGCCACTTTGGCATGCAGAGAATTGGGGAAGCAGTTTAAAAAATGTGGTGTACCCCAAATTCTAGCAAGTGAAGAACTTCTCCAAGAGCACATGGTTTTAACTTCTAGAAAGAGTTATTGAACCTTATTGCATGATTTATAAGGCAATTAATGAACATATTGAGTCTTGCTGATGTTTTATTTATTTTTGATAAATTGTTTATCACTTCAAGTATCTATCTGTTATTGTCATTGTACGAGATAGAGAATTCATAGACAAGATGATGTGGTTTACTTGCTTAAGGAAGATTCTGTAATAATGTTTAATATTTACATTTATATGTCATTGTGACTATGTATACTCTGGGTATGGTTTGTGATTATTGTATATATTGCAAGTATATCCTGAGCTATGCATCATAACACACATTTTTACCATCATTAATTAATATGAGATTTATGAATTATGGAAACCTACCATTTCAGAGACTAATTGCTCTTACACTGAGCTTAACAGAGATGGCTCAGTTCCATGATTCAGGCCCTAAAGAGAATAGGAGGAGAGACAAGTACACATAAGATGCCCTGATGGAGGTGGAGAGAACAGCCATGGCCAAGAGAACAGCCATTTAGCGAAACCCAGAGGAGGGATTCCCTTAGTCCAAATACATTCAGGAAGTCTATAATTTGCTGATGATAGCAGCTATGTAGAGCACAATTGCTGGACATAGTCCAGTTTCTTCCCCTCTCCTTCCTAAAATGGCCTGGTGTCATTAAAACCCCAAATCACAATTAATTCCTTACAAGAAGTAATGTGAATCAGTGGGAAAAGTAGCAGATTTAAAGTTAAGGGTTGTTGTTGCTTGTCCAGTCATTTCCAACTCTTTATGACCCCAGGGTTCATAGCACACAAGGCCTTTATATCTTCCACTATCTCTTAAAGTCATTCCAAGTTCATGTTCATTGTTTCCATGACATTAACTATCTGTCTCATCATCCACTATTCCCTTTTCCTTTTGACTTCAATGTATCCCAACATCAGATTTTTCCAAAGAGTCCTGTCTACCTTGGGTTCAAATTTCAGCTCAGGTACTTTCTACCTTTTTGACCTTAGGTAATATCTCTGGGTCTCTTTTCTGGACTACAAAAAAGAGAGTGCAAAAGAAATAAGAGACGAGTAAAGCCCTTTCTAAATATTAACCTGTAATGCAGAAAACTCAAATCAAATTCCTCAAAGCAACCTGTCATGTAACAATGGGAAGCTCTTTGCATCCCCCCCAAGAATATAAATAGGTTTAAGAAAGGTTTAGATAAATTCATATCTGAAGAATCATAATGGATTATTAAAGGAAGTTAGGGCCAATCACACACACATACACACACACACATATGTGTGTGTGTGTGTACACAAATGTATATGTATGTATGTGTATATTTATGTGTTTGTATGTATATTTCTATGTATGAGGATCCAACTATAGTGAGCAGTGTTGAAAGTGATAGGAATGGTGAGGGGAGGCAAATGGCATAAGCTAAGTCTCCCCCTACATCCTCACTATGTTCTCTCATTTCCCTCTTTTCTATCTTTCTTTTCTTCTACTAAAGTCCTATTCACATTTCTCATCACAGTATGGAAATGACCTTAGGTTCTTGAAGATAATATCTGCAAAGCATAAATACTGGCAATTGCTCCCAAGATAGAAAGTAATGGCCCCAGAGATGGACACATTTCTTTTATCTAAGGATCAGCTTGAGTATGAAAAAGCCAGAAAGTTGGCCATTAGGGGTGAATTATTTGAGCCAAAGATATTCATCCTGGGCTCTGATATAGTCAGCCCTTATGACTTTGGGTAAGTCATGTTACCTCTCTGGGCCTTAGTTTCCAATTAGACAAGATGATTTCTAATTTCCCTTCCAAGTATAAATTTGTCTTCATAATCCACATTCTAGCCAGATGATTACCCTGAGCAATTTTTTGGCCATCTGCTCCTCCAACTAATGAGAGTTGACCTTTCCACCACCACCACACATGCACACACTTCTCCTTTTCTTCTTGGAAAGTCATCAAATTAATCCTACCAAACTCCCATAAAAGATACTTTGAAATATACTCCTGTCCACTCACTTTCCCTCTACCATTTCAAACTAAAATATCCCTTCCTACCACTACCACTTCACTATACATGTTTTCTTCCCCTTTTACAATGTAAGCTCCTTAAGGGAAAGTCGTACAATTGTATCTGTTTCCCAAGTGCTTATCAAGTGACTGGCCCATTTGTTGTTGTTGCCCTAGTAAATGCTTAATAAATGCTTCCTTTTCATTCATTCATTCATTCACATTGATGGAAACACAGAGCTTACAACTACTGTGAGATCTTTCCCTTCCTCTTCTTCCAAAATGGGAAGTTCATGAAGATCAAGGTAAAAGAATACTTGAGATTTAGACATTGCATTTAGGGTCAGTGGTGGAGGAGACATTCTAATTGCTCCCTTGTTTATTTTTTCTTAAACCACTATCCCTCAGGACTACTACATCATTCTCCCACAAATCATCCCTTTGAGAAACTGCCACAACTGAATAAACTATTTGTCTGCCCCAGTGTTTCTTTTCTTGTTTCTGTCTTCTAAAAATGCTCACTGTTGCAAATTGGATCCAGAATTTACTCATCAACCCTTCACATGTTGAGTTTGAGGCAATATCAAAATTCATTTAACTTGTCTGGTCCTGACACTCATTTCCGTATTTGTAGATTGTTCCCCAAGTATATTCCCTAAACATTTCACAAGACCAAAACAAACAGTAAATATCACTGGAGGAGGAAGGAGTGAGATATCAAGCCTAACCTGCATGTAGGTAACCACCCAAGAAGTCCTTGATATAAGACCCAGGGATGAATAGCTACAGAAGGAGTTCTAAAGACACCACCAACCTGGAATTCATTGTATTGTCTGTCTACTGACAGACTCTGCAAGGCAAATTACAAGGTGTTATTGAGATCTATAAGGATCTATTAACACCCTGTTTTGAATGCAAAATATCCTCTTCAGTTTCCTCTAATTTTAACAAGGAAATACCCACTTGATAAAAACTAGTTACTTCTTGTACTCCTGTGGTTCTGATCTTTAGGGAAAAATATGAAAGGCAATGGAAAGGCCAATTGGCATTATAACAAGAAAGAAAGATCTAAACAAACAGTTCAATCTCTTCTCTCAATAAAACCCAAACTTCCTAACAAATCCTTTGCTTTTTGCATGAGAGCATGGAGATTACTCTGTGTTCTTCATTCAATCAACCATCAAGCATGTATTGAGTATCCAAAATGAATCAAGGATTATGATAGGTGCTAGAAATTAAAGATAAAATGTTTTACAACCTTTGCTGTCAATTCACTTACACTGTGTTATGGCAGGTTGGGAATGGGGGGAGCAAGAGGAATTTGCTTGGAATATAACACAACCACAAATAAGTAAAAACAGGTAGCTAGTTGGTACAGTAGCTAAAGTGTTGGACTTGAAGTAGGAAAAACCTAAAAGAAAATCCTGCCTATGACATTTACTAGCTTTGTGACTCTGGGCAAAATCAGTTAACCTCATTCAGCCTCAGTTTCCTATAAAAATAGGAATGGATATAAAAAGTGCTGAGAAAACTTTAAAGTGCTAAGTAAATGCTATTATTACAAGATATATACAAAATAAATCTGAAATTATCTTGGAGGAGGAATTAACATTGGAAGAAACCAATTGAGAAATGGTCAAAGGATATGAATAGGCAGCTTTCAGATGATGAAACTAAAACTACCTACAGCCATATGAAAAAATCTTCTCAATCACTATTGATTAGAGAAATGCAAATTAAAACTATTCTGAGGTACCACCTCACACCTATCCAATTGACTAACATGACAAAAAGGAGAATGATAAATGTTGGAGAAGATGTGGGAAAATTGGAACACTAATGCACTGTTGGAGTTGTGAACTGATTCAACCATTCTGGAGAGCAATTTGGAACCATGACCAAAAGATTTTAAAACTGTGCATACCCTTTGACCAAGGAATACTACTACTAAGTCTGTATCCCAAAGAGATAATGGAAAAGGGGAAAGAAACCACATGTACAAAAATACTTATAGCTGTTCTATTTGTGGTAGCAAAGAATTGGAAATTGAGGGGATACCCCTAAATTGGGGAATGGCTGAATAATTTGTGATATATGAATGCAATAGAATACTATTGTGCTGTAAGAAAGGATAAAGAGATGAATTTCACAAAAACCTGGAAAGACTTACATGAATTGATACTGAGTGAAATGAGCAGAAACAAGAGAACATTGTCCACAGTATCAATAATATTTTGTGATGATCAACTGTGATGGACTTGGCTCTTCTAAGCAATGCAATGATCCAAGACCATGGCAAAAGATTCATGGTGGAAAATTCTCTCCACATTCAGAAAAAGACCTATGGAGTCTGAATGGAGACCAATACATACTATTTTCACTTTTGTTGTTGCTTTTTTGTTATTGTTCTTGTTTATGTTTTCTTGCTTTTTTTCTTTCCTTTTGTTCTGATTAATATGGAAATATGTTTAACATGATTGTAATGTATAACCTATATCAAATTATTTATTGGCTTCAGGAGCAGGGAAGGAAGAGAGGGTGGGAGAAAAATTTGGAATTTAGAGAGTATCTTTACATGTAATTGAGAAAAATTTTTTAAAAGATTAAAAAAACAACACTGGGGGTAAATGAGGAAGGGCTTCTTAAAGGAGCAAATACTTCTTGAAAGTTATGTAACTAAAGTTTAAACTCTGCCTGGCCTACCAAATTGAAATGACTTGAAAAATAGGGCCTCATGAGAGAGTAGATGTCTGGTTAGAGAATATGCAACAGCATCTATGACAAATTAACTTAGAGGAAACATAATCTATGTAAAGAATAACACAGCTCTCACAGCACTTACATATAGGTGTAACTACCCTGAGTTGAAAGAAGTCAGTAATTTTATTTGGCACTTATAAAAAGCTTGGGGATCAATAAAGAAACTTGACATGGGGGTGTCTAATATTTCTGTCTATCTCACCCAGACTTATCATTAACTTGATTCAACTGATCCCATACTAAGAGATTTAGCCTTAACTATATTCTATTACTAGATATTTTAAACTATGACAGATCAAGGGGAAAAAAAACTTCAATTGAAAGATTTTTTAAAAAAAGAGAGAGTCCAGAGGGAAAGAAAAGATCAGTCCAAGCTTCCATTTTGTCTACTTCTGCCAATTTATCCTGTTCTGGAAGAGGCAGTGCTGAGGAATAAATAAGGGGAGCTCATCTTAAAGCCTGATCAGTAAATTCAAATCCACTATAAGTATGTTCAAATGGATCACAACTCATCCACATGTTTCTACCCTCTATGAGTCTTTCAAGTGCCCTTCCATTAATTGTTCATAGTTGGGTGAATATAATTTGTATAGAAGATTTCCCTGTTTTCTGCTGTATAAGGGGAGTACATAACCTGACCTACCCATCTTCTTTTTTTTGACTGTATGTTTCTATGATGACATATTTTACTTGGATGGTTATTCAAAGTTCTTTGTTATGTGTCGCAGCCTGCAATTCACCTCTCCATTGTCTTCTAAATGAAAATCACGTTTAACTCTTTGGAGACCATTGTGTTCTATTTCTTATAAAACTGGCAGAATATGAGTATTGAAAAGAATTTTGTTATGTTTTTCTGGGGACAACTTGTGGTCATTGCAGGAGCTTTTCAATTTCTTGAGAAAAATGTAGCCCACTTTCCTCTATTTGGATAATTCTAGTGTTATTTGTACTATATGTTGAGTGTGAAGAGACACACACATATATACACTCATGCATATTGATGTATGAACTCTCTAGGTTGTCCATCAAAACACATACTAAAATCTCAACAATAAGGATTCTTCATTTTGTTTTCCTTATTGGATGGTTGAATTATTTGCAGTAGTTATGAAACACATCCAGAAGGCCCTATAATATTCTAGGGCTTGATAGAACAAGCACAATGTTATCTACAAATAGTAATGTTTGGAGACATACCATCCATAAAGAATCTTTCCCCTATTGAACTCTACTAGTTCTCTTCTATGAGTAAAGAGTTAATGATGTATAGGTATGAAGTTTCTGTGTGGTCTACAAGTCTTTTGGCTTATTCCATATTCCTATCTTCCAATATATTTCTCACTATCCTTACCTCCTTTGCATTAATGTAGCCAAATATCAAAGTTTGATTTTCAAAGTATAGCCATTTAAATCAAAGGGGTATTTCATTTCAAGATAGCCATTTAGTATATATGAGATTCATCTTTAGTTTAATCTTAGGCCTCTATTGTGGTTATAATCACAATTATTCTTCAGATGATCATATGACAATTAACTTATAATCTTTGGAAATCTAGCAGCATACTATTATATGCCATCTAGTACTTACATTGACTTCAGGCTCCCATAAAAGTCAAAGGAGGCTATACCATATCCAAGTAAACATTAATCAAATCTCAAGCCTTCAGTGTCCTAGGAACTAGCATCTCCTCAGCATCTGTAGGATACTATGAAATCCTAGCATTTCTTGCAAAGACAAGCAAGTAGTAAATACATGGAAGCTTTAATTACCACTTTCCTTCAGGGACTGTCTCAAGAATGTATTTGCATATCAAAGAACTTGAGAAATTTATTTGGACAATTCTGAGGCTATTAAAAGACCACTGCTCCCTGTGATCTTCTTAGAATCTACTTCTTACTCTTGATAGAGACAATAAAACACATATGTAGCAAGAACAAATGTAAAAATCTGATTTTTTGAGGGTTTATTTGTGTGTTTTTTCCTGGATTGTACACAAATAGAACCACAAAGACCTAAATTCTACCCTTGATTGCAGAAGAGACAGCTTCCTTACACATAACATCATGCTTTCATTTGGTGATAGAGTGAGGTCTTGGCTCATTCTTTTGATGAACCAGTTTGGGTTCGTTGCTATTTGTTTGGTTAGACAGGGCTTACTGTATCTCCTTAGAATATTCAGAAAAAGAGGAAAACAATACAACAATGCTTTGAAAATAGGAGACATGAAATATCCAGTGGGTTTGGGGGAAACTTTAGAGTACTCTCATATAGTACTTAGTACTTATGGTGTTATTGTTGTTTTTTTTAATTGTGGTACTTTCAGTGCCCAGGACTTAAATTATCATATTTCACCTTCAAGATTCTAGTTCCAAGAATTCAAGAGATTCATTTACCCAGTCTCCAAAAAATGCAAGGCAAGAAAATTATAATAAGATTTTTAGAAGGGAAAAAAATGGATCTAGAAATGGAAGGAAACTAGATGAAGAAAATGAGGCCTGAAAGAGATTAAGTTATTTTCTCAAGATTATGCAGTACCTCCCTCAACCATGGGGCCCAGATAGCTAACTCAGGTTCTAAGTATTTTATAAGTCAAGTTTTTTCCATAACACAACAAATAACAGGTTTAATTCTTCACTTTACTTTGGCTTTTTAACTATAGAATAAACACATTTCAAAACAAAAGCATCTAGGGAAATATAATAATAAAGATAATACAGGAATTTCTTCACTTAAACTTGGAGATATCTCACAAATATACTTGCCCTCAGGAGGCAAAGCAGGACCATAAACAAAGATCACATTTGGATATGTACATATGAAGGCCATAGGTGGGTAAGATACCTACAGACTAGGGCATTTCAAACTTCTGATGGAACAGAGATGTCCATGCTTTCTCTTGATGTCATCATGATAATTTCTACTGGGCATACTCCTTAATGACATCCTATCTTAGCTCCAACTGTTATTCAGTATTATAGCCATCTTTTAAAAAATTTCCTTTGGGGCAGCTGGGTGGCACAGTAGATATAGCACCAGCCCTGGAGTCAGGAGGACCTGAGTTCAAATCCAGCCTCAGACACTTGACACTTACTAGCTGTGTGACCCTGGGCAAGTCACTTAACACCAATTGCCTCACCAAAATTTATTTTTCTTTTTTGCATTATAAATTTAACAATTATGAAAAAGAGCAAGCATTTCAATATACAAATATAAAAATACTGTTAACCACTACAGTTTATCTATAAAAAATGTATGTTAAATTTGTTGAAGTAGTAACAAATTGGCCTTCTTTTTAATATCTTCTGATTTTTGTTAATGATTCTTCTATGCATTTTGATATATTCTTTCTTTTTTTCTTTAGAATTTTCCCCAAGTTACATGTAAAGGGAAAAAAAAAAAACAAATTTTTCCACATTGATTTTTTTTTTGGTGAGGCAATTGGGGTTAAGTGACTTGCCCAGGGTCACACAGCTAGTAAGTGTTAAGTGTCTAAGGCTGGATTTGAACTTAGGTCCTCCTGAATCCAGGGCCAGTGCTCTATCCACTGTGCCACCTAGCTGCCCCTACATTGATTTTTTAAAACTTTATATTCTACATTTTCTTCCTTCCTCCCTCCTCAATCCTCCCTATGCAACCAAGCAATACAAGTCATACATGTGCAGTCATGCAAAACATCTTCACATTAGTCAAGTTGTGAAAGAAAACATACAAAATAACTTCGGAAAGAGGAGCTAACAAATAAAATTACACTTCAATCTGTGTCCAGATACGATCAGTTCTTTCTCTATTGATGGTTGGCATTTTTTCTAAGTTCTTCTGATATCATCCTGCTCATAATTTCTTTCACAGTTACTTTTGCTAACTGTATTACCCTCCATCTTATTCCCTCCCCTTGATATTTACTCGATTTTCTGCTTTATTTCACACTATCTCTCCTCAAAAGAGTTTGGCTTGTTACTGCCTCCTCCCCCAATCTACGCTCCCTTTCTTCACCTCTTCCCTCTTATCCCCTTCCCCTCCCACTTTCCCTCAGGGCAAAATATATTACTATACCCACTTGTGTGTATATGTTAATCCCTCTTTGAGCCAATTCTGATGAGAAGGCTCACTCACTCCCTCACTCCTTTCCCATCTTCCCCTCCACTCCATATGCTTTTTCTTGTTTCGTTTTTGTGAGCTGCTTTACCACCTTCCATTTCTCCCTTTCCCTTTCTTCCAGTGCATTCTTCTTACCACTTAACTTTATTTTAAAGATGCCATCATGGGTCACCTAGGGGACACAGTGGACAAAGCACCAGTCCCAGACATAAGCCACCCCACCCTGCTGCCCTACAAAAAAAACCAAAAAAATAAATGTTTTACTGATATCATCCCTTCATATTAAATTCATAACTGTGCCCTCTTTCTAATTATATTCCTTTCAGCTGCTCTAATACTAAGAAAGTTCTTATGAGTTAGAAGTATTATTTTCTCATGTAGGAATTTAAACAGTTTAACCTTTTAATATTCCTCATGATTTCTTTTTCCTCTTTACCTTTTTATGCTTCTCTAGTGTCTTTTATTTGAAAGTCAAATTTTCTATTCAGTTCAGGTCTTTTCATCACAAATGCCTGAAAGTCATCTTTTTCATTGAAGTCCCATTTTCCCCCTGAAAGATTATACTCAGTTTCACTAGGTAGGTGGTTTGTGGTTGTAGTCCCAGTTCCTTTACCCTCCAGAATATCATATTCCATGTCCTCTGGTCCTTTAATGTAGAAGCTGCTAGATCTTGTGTTATCCTGTCTGTAGCTCCACAGTGTTTGAATTCCTTTATTCTAGCAGCTTGCAAAACCTTCTCCTTGACCTGGGGTCACTGGAGTTTGGCTCTAATATTCCTGGAAGTTTCCCTTTTGGGATCTCTTTCTGGAGGTGATCAGTGGATTCTTTCAATTTCTATTTTACCTTCTGCTTCTAGAATATAAGGGCAATTTTTCTGACAATTTTTTGGAAGATGATGTCTAAGCTCTTATTTTGTTCATGTTTTTCAGGTAGTCCAATGATTTTCAAATTATCTCTCCTGGATCTATTTTCCAGGTCAGCTGTTTTTCCAAGGAGATATTTCATATTGCCCTCTATTTTTTTTATTCATTTGGATTTGCTTTATTGTGTCTCGATTTCTCATAAAGTCATTAGCTTCTATTTATTTTAGCTTAATTCTTAATTGATTATTTTCTTCAGAGAGTTTATGTACTTCCTTTTCCATTTGGCCAGTTTGGCTTTTCAAGCTGTTGACTTTTTTTCATGGCCCTCCTGCATCGTTCTCATTTCTCTTCCCATTGTTTACTCTACCTCTCTATATCTTTCCTCTACCTCTTTTATTTTCTCTTCAAAGTCCTTTTTGAGCACTTCCATGGCCTGAAACCAATTCATATTTTTCTTGGAAGCTTTAGATGTAGGGGCTTTGGCTTTGTTGCTACTCTAGTCAGCTTACTGGTTCAGAATATGAGCACTCCACCCCAGCTCCAGCAGAGACCACAACTATTCCCCACCCCCACCCCCATCAGCTGCTGAACCCCCTCACCCCTCCATGAGCCAAAGTTTCAGAAGTAGTCACTGAAGATTCTGAGGCTCTGGAGGCATGGCCGGCCTAGAGCTGGATCTGCTCGGTGTGCTGAGCTCCTCTCTCACCCCTAATAGCAGGTGGTCCCAGTCACCTAATTAATCTGTCTTTGGCTGGAAAATAGTCTCATTCTTTTTTTTTATTTTGTGGGTTATTCTGCTCCAGGAGTTGTGTTGTGGCATTATTTTTGGAGTATGTGAACAGGTTTGTCAGGAGCCTGGCAGATTCACAGCTTTTCCTCTACCATCTTGCCTCTGCCCCCTTGATATTTCCTTGATAGACTTCTCTTTATTTCTTTTGTATCTTTCTCTTTCTGTATCTCTCTGTTTCTCCCTCTCTTTTCCATTATAACAAATATGTACAGTTGAACAAAATATTACAATATATCAGCTGTCAGAAAATTGTTGTCTCATTGTGCACTTTTAATTCATGATATCTTGGCTGAAAGGCAAGAGGAATATCACCAGGTTTCAAGGTGTAATCTGTTACTGCTTTGATAAGAGTCTTGAAATATCTCAAAGTTTTTTTTTTCTTTTGCATTATTGTAGACATCCTACTACAAGTTATTCTCCTAGTTGTATTCATTTTAGTCCAAATCAGTTCATGTAAGCTTTCAAAGTTTTCTCTTAGTTTATCCCTTTCATCATGACTTAATATATATTACCTTTGTATACCATTTGTTCAACAGTCTTCTGATTGGTAGGTATCATATGGGTCCCTACCCTCTTTTTTTTTAACCTCATTGGTGTATGTAACTAATAAGGGTTTTGCTGGCAAAGGGTATATATCTTTTAGTAGCTTTGGGGGTATAGTTCCATGTTATTGGGTTTGTTTTTTGTTCAGAATGTTAAACTGTCCTCTCATAGACCTTCCAACAATTGCTATTTTCATCTTTTAGCACCTTAGCCAATCTGATAAGCATATAGTAGAACATCAAAATTTTTTTTTAAATTAATTTAAATTTCTCCATAAGGGGCAGTTAGGTGACACAGTGCATAGAACTCTGGCTTGGACTCAGAAAGAGTCATCTTCCAGAGTTCAAATCTGTCCTGAGATACTTAATAGTTATGTGGCCCTGGGCAAATCACTTAACCCTGTTTGTCAAAATGAGTTCACAGAGGGGGCATCTAGGTGGCACGGGGATAAAGCACCGGCCCTGGATTGAGGGGGACCTGAGTTCAAATCCAGTCTCAGCTACTTGACACTTAGTACCTGTGTGACCCTGGCAAGTCACTTAACCCTCATTGTCCTGTGAAACAAAGAAACAAACAAAAACAAATAAATTTGGTTCTCCAACTGCTCCATATAGGTTCATATTTTCTCTAAGCAGCATCTTTAGAACCCAGGTGTTGCTGCAATATGTTGACAGGAAATGCCCCATTTTCTGAGCTACAGTTGTTATGTCAGATTGGCAGTTCAAAGTCATTAGCCTGACTACAAAAGGAAATATGCTGTGTCCTTCTTTTAGGCCTTGGACATCACCTTCATGTGTCCAATGGATATTACTTCATTACATGATCAAGCTGAAGAATTTTAAGAAATTCATCTTCCAACTGATCACTGCTTCAATGGGATCACACTTCTATCTCCTTGCCTGGGTCAACATATTCAAGAAGCAAGGTGGACTGGGAGCCACGAATATCTTACTGTTGTCTGAATACAAACATACCATTGCTCAAGATTATGGGATGTTAAAGGCAAATGAAGGGATTTCATTTGGGGTATCTTTATCATTGATGAGAAGGTGATTCTTCACCAGATCATGATCAATGATCTTCCTAAGAGCAGCTCCATAGATAAAACACTGAAGTTAGTCTAATTTTTCCAGTTCACAGACAAGTATGCCCTGCTTTCTGGAAACCTGGGAGTGACAAGATCCATGATGAAGAAATATATTCAGGAGAATAAAGAATGTTTATCCAAGAAGCGCTAAGCATCCTTTTGCAGATTTCCTACCCCAGGGGAGACACACCTAACTGCTGTCTACAGGTCAAGAACAAACATGCTTGTTCCCTCCATGCTTTCAAATGAAAGGCCTTTGTAGAGGGAGCCAAGACAGTGTGGTATAGATAGGGATGTCTTCTCATGAGGCCTAATTCAAATCATTCTTGCCTTACCCCCTCCCTCAGAGCAGCAGCTGGGCTCCTTCTTTGGGCCTGTTGTGTCTCTCTTTCTCATTCTAATAACCAAGTGCTATGCTAACAATGTTTGTTTGTATGACAATAAACCCTTGGGGCTTGAGTCCATCTGATGTTTTTGAAAATCTGTTAAATTTGTCCTAAGGGCAAAAATGCTTTAAACTATATTTCTCTTATTTTTCTGATTTGGAGCATTTTTTCATGTAGTTGTTAGCTTTGATTTCTTCTGCTGAAAAGAATGTCTTTTCAAAAAATAGGTCCAGTGGATCTAATTTCTAAAAAGTCTAATATAGAAATATGCTTTTCATAATTCCACATGTATAACTGATATCGTAATGCTTGGCTTCTCAATAGATCGGGTGAATATCTTGTTTGATCATGGATCTTGTCACTCCCAGGTTTCTAGAAAGCAGGGCACACTTGTCTGTGAACTGGAATAGCTAGACTAGATTCAGTGTTTTGTCTACAGAGCAGCTCATAGGAAGATCATTGATCATGATCTTGTAAAGAAGATCATGATCAATGGGTGAAGAGAAGCTAGAGGAAGGGAAAGAATTGGGAACTAAATTTAAAAGAAAATTAATGTCAAAATTAAGTATAATTTTTTAAATGGGCCCTAGTTTTATCAACTTTTATTCTGTTTAAAATACAGTTTATTTGTTTTGTTTCTCAGAATTTCAATTTCATGTTTAATTTTGTATATTTATTTTTTATTGCTTTTTAGTGCTTGCTTTTAGTTGCAAGCTAAATTCATTTTTTCTTCTTTTGTGATACACATTTTCCCTTAAATACTGCTTTGACTGCATTTCAAAAGTTTTTTTTAAGTTTTTCTTTCTTTGATATACTTATTTATTACTTTTGTTATTTATATTTGATCCAGTCTTTTTTAAAAAAATAAGTTTCTACTCACATCTTTTGCTTTCACATCATCTAGATTTTCTATTGTATCTGTCCCTTATCTGCTTCCAGAGAAAAGTCCCTTAAAAAGAAGAAATTTTTTAAAGGTTAGGGGAAAATTCAGCCAAATTAACTGCAATACAGAAAAAAGGATGAAATTATAGCTAGTAGTCCACACTCATACTCCCCAAACTCTACAAAGAAGCAGATGGATGTGTCTTTATGTACCTAAGTATGGTCATTATAATTTCAACAGATTCAATTTCATTTTTTGCTCCTGCTATTTTTTCCATCATCCATTGTAATCATTTATATTATTTTGCCAGTTCAGGTAGTTTTACTTTGCATCAGTTCATGATTTTCCCTAGTCAATATTTATCATTTCTTTATGCAGTTATAATCTCTTGCATTCGTGCATGACAATTTGTTTAACCATTCTACAAGCATTTGGTATCTAGTTTCTTTATATTTCTTTGGTACTACAAAAATACTGATAAAATATTCTATGTACATATGGTGTATTTCTCCTTTATCACCAACTTCTTTGGCATATATACCTAGTAGTGCAATCCCTGGGTCAAATTGCATAGGTCTTTTAGAAACTTTCTTTGCATAATTTAAAATTGCTTTCTAGAACAGCTATTAAAAAATAGCATTTCAATCAAAAATGCATCAGTCTGTTTTTCTATAATCTTTTCACTATTTACTATTCCATATTTTATCTTTTCCATTTAGTGTGATTGTGAAGTAAACATTTAGTGAAGTTTTGATTTGAATTATTCTTTTGGTTTATGGTGGGCATTATTTCATATAATTGCTAATGGTTTTGCATTTCTTTCTTTTAAGAATTGTTCCTTTTGATCACTTAATTATTGGGGAATGGCCTTTGACCTTATTTGTTCCTATTCTCTATATATCTTGGATTTTAGACCCTTATCAGAGGCTTTTTATAAGCCTTTTTCCCGTGGAATCCCCTTATTATACCACTTTCGTGACTTTTGATTAAGCAAAAGTTTTTCAACTTAATGAAAGTAAAATTATTTATATCTTTTTGTAACTGCTTCCATCCCTTCTTTGACTATCACCCTCCAGCTATGATTATTTAACAGAGAAAGAATCATGTGTGACAATAAATGCAATAATCTATTTTGTCCTTCAAAGTATTTTAAATTCTAGCAAGGTAAAATATCTACTTCTTTTTATTTTTATTTCTTTTTATTTGTTTTTGTTGTTGTTGTTTATTTGTTTTTTGTGCAGGGCAATGAGGGTTAAGTGACTTGCCCAGGGTCACACAGCTAGTAAGTGTCCAAGTGTCTGAAGGCGGTGGTTTGCACTCAGGTCCTCCTGATCCAGAGCTGGTGCTTTATCCACTGTGCCACCTAGCTGCCCCCTTCTCTTTTATTTTTAATGATTTGACCCTTATTATACATTTAACATATCCATTTTAAATTTATTGTGCTATAAGACATAAGATGTGTTCTAAACTTAATGCTGCTAGACTTCTTTTCAGGTTTTCCCAGTAAATCTCAACAAATATTCTGAGATTTCCCCCCAACATAATATATGTTTGTGGAGGCAGCTAGTTGCTTCAGTGCATAGAATTCTAGCACAGAGTCAGAAAGATTCATCTTCATGAGTTCAAATCTGGTCTTACACACCTACTTAGTTGGTGCGACTCTGAGCAGGTCACTTGACCCTATTTGCTTCAATTCTTCATCAGTAAAATGAGGTGAAGGTGGAAATTGACAAGCCACTCCAGTATCTTTGTCAAGAAAACTGCAAATGGGGTCAAGAAGAGTCAGAGATGACTGAAAATGACTGAAAAATTTATTTTTATATGACCCATTCATTCTTTTTATATTAATTTTATTTTTTCAATTATCAAACATTTATTGATTTTACCTTCCATTTAAGAAAAGAAAGAAAAACCTTGTAATGAATAAACAGAATCAAGAAAAACAAATTCCCCATATGGTTACATATAAAAATATTTATATCAGTTTACATTTTGGTTCACCTCCTCTTTGTCAGGAAGGCATACCATTTCTTTAAACACTGGTCTTGTGGAATAATGGTTGATATTTACATTGATAAGAGTTCTTCAGTGTTTCATTTTTTGCTCACATTTACATTGTTGATGTTAGTAGTATAAATTGTTTTCCTTTTCCTTTCTCACTTAAATCTGCATCATTTCATAAAAGTTTCCTTGCTTTCTCTAAAACTATTTCTTTCTTAGTTTTTATAGCACAATAGGTATTGCATTACATTCATATACAATAATTTGTTTAGGCCATTTCCCAATTGACTTCTCTCAGTAACTAGTTCTTTGCCACTACAAAAAGAGTTGTTTGTAAACTTTTTTATTATACTTTAAAACTTTTCTCTTTCTCTGATATTCTTAAGAGTATAATAGACCCAATAGTGGCATAATTGAGTCAAATGCTATGTACAATTTAATAAATTTTGGGGTAGAGTTCCAAATTGCTTTCCTGAATGGATAAATCAGTTTACAGCTTCATAAACAAGACATCAGTGTGTCTGTTTTCCCATAACCCTTACAACATTTTAAATTTTCTTTTTTGCCAATTGTTCTGATTTGATGAATGTGAAATAGACTTCAGGGTTATTTAATTTGTATTCCTCTTATTATTATTTATTTGGGGTATTTTCTTTAAGATTATAGCTGGCTTGGATTTCTTTGGATTGCTTCTTCATATCATTTAATATTTATTTAAAAATGCTTCTAATTCTTATAAATATAAGTTAGTTCCACATATAAATTGGAAATGAGAACCTTATCAGAGAAATGTTCTACAAAGAATGTCCCCTGCCCCACCCCAGGATAATTTATTTCAAGTTATTTCTGTCTTTAGCAGCATTGTATTTATTTTGGGGGAAAAATAACTTTAACAAATTAATTTATCCACTGTAATATTCTTCATTCTTGGTTTTGCCCAACTGATTATCTAAGATAATATAATTTAGTCTCCACTATAATCAAATCCTTTCTTCAATTAATCTTACTAATTATAATTTTATTCACTGCGGTAGGTCAAAGAGGTATTTAATAATTTTATTTACTGCATTTACTTAGGTGATTTTTTATATCCGTGTATTTGATAAATTTTGGTAAAGATGCAATGCAAAGTTGAAAAACAGGGATATACTTTAAATTTCCATAATTAATGAAGAGATATCCATAATATATAACTTTGAAAGAAATACATATTTATGAATAATAAATTCAGGTACCTAAATATTCTATTATTAATATTTCAATTTTTTTTGTTTCAGCCTATAGGCACACATTGAAATCCCCATAATTTTTATGTTATTATTTCTCCATATATTTCATTTAGTTTTTTACTTTAAGTACTTAGATGCCATGAAACTGAGTACTTGTATGTTTAATATTAATATTATTTCATTCATTCATCAGAATTAGTAATAAAAATTTAAGAAATAATAATAACAAGAAAGATATGGGATAAACCTGAAACAACTCAACCTTGAACTATTTTTAAAAGTGTTTAAATTTTTTAAGTAAAAATATACAACAGAAATGGCATTAATACTCATTAAAATAATTTTATCTAATCTTTAAACAAAAGACACTAATTACCACAAAAAAAAGAAAACAAAAGTGTCCAGAAAATATATTAGTTAGAAAATATCTTACTTACTTGCCAGTTAGAGATGACTGCCAAGATAAACACCAGAAAATATATGATTCATCTTTTAAAAGAAATTATCAAGGGGAAGAGAATGAAGATGGCAGAGAGGTAGAAGAGAAGTATCATTAATTTCTACCCCATGACTCTTCAGCATTGATCTGGAAAATGTACTTGAACTATTACCAACTGAGAAATCTGAAGGGGGAAAAAATCACATTAATTTTTCAAGATCAGCAAAGGAAACCAGACAAAGAAGTCTGTGAACACTGGGTACAGAGTCTAGTCTAGTCTGGAATAGCCCTATGACAAATATTCCAGTGAGGAAAGAGGCAGGGTACCAGGCAAGAAGAGTTCCCAAATCTTACGAAGGAGGCTGACCTTGTGTAGGTAGAAGGAATAACTGTCACTTGAAGTTCTGTACTATAAAATGGAGACAGTGTACTATTATATTCCAGAAGTCAAATGATATTTTGCAACCAGGAATAACTTACCCAGGAAAACAGAATATAATTGTATAGGCAAAAAGTAACTTTATAATATACAGTAATTAAGCAATATTGATGCAAAGAGCAAACCTCCTTAGGAAACCTACATTGGAGTGCAAACATAGGAATCAAGAGAAACATAAAAAGTTAAACTTAAGCAAACAATCATAATTAACTAAAGAAAAACCTACTGTTTGTATTCAGATGATACACATGTCCCTACAAAACCTTGTCATCATCAAATATCACAAAGAGAATCTATTTAGACAGAGAATTGTCAGTTGTTTTATTTTATTTTTTATTTTCTTAAAAGAAGAATAGAAAAGAAAGGCTAGGGGGAGATAGGTGGTGCAGTGGGTAAAGCAGTGGCCCTGGATTCAGAAGGACCTGAGTTCAAATCCAGCCTTAGACAGTTGACACTTACTAGCTATGTGACCCTGGGCAAGTCACTTAACCCTCATTGCTCTGCAAAAAAAAAGAAAAGAAAAAAGAAAAGAAAAAAGAAATGAAAGGGTAGAGGAATACATGGGGGTATGGAGAAAAAAGTGAGAAAGTATGTGGGAAATTATCTTACAAAATGAAGTTGTCCAAGTAGAAGTCTATACAATAAAGAAGGAAGGGATTGGAGAAGCAAGTGGCACTTAAAACTCTCACCTGAATGTATCAAAGGAGAGAAAATACACACAGAGAATTGGGTTGAAGAAACACATTTCATTCAACAGAGGGGAAAAAAGGAAGGGGTAAAGAGAGTAGAGTAGTTTTTGTGAGTAATTAGTCCTAATCAGATCAAATTCTAAGACATACAAATATAATTTTGATCAACCCTTTTTTACAGTGTCAATGGATTGGAAAGTAAGGGAGTACCCATCAAGTGTGGAAGAGATGAACAAATTAAAGCATATGGATGTGATAAAATACTATTGTGCTACAAGAAATGATGAATGGGATGCTTTCAGAGAAACCTGGGAATTCTTGTATGAATTGACATAGAGTGAAGTTATCAGAACCAACAGAAAAAAAAAATTATGATGTCAAAAATACTTTAGAAAAGCTAACTAGTTTGAAAGACTTAGGAACTCTAATCAATGCAATGACCAACCATGATTCCAGAGGAATCATATTAAAATATTTAATTTTTCTCTTAATAGAGACAATGGACTAGGAGTACTGACTGGAGACAAGATTTTTTTTACATTTTCTTGTTAACTTGGTTAATGCAGGAATTGGTCTAACTTGATAATGAATGTAACAGGGGTTTTGTTTTTCTTTCTTTCTCAATTGGAGAGTGAACTTGGTTGAAGGGAGAGAATACATATTTTCATTGTATAAAAAATCCATGACATCATACATTTATTTAAGTATTTTAGTATTATTGATTTATCTTTGGTGCCTTTAAACATATTTTCCACTGAATATCTCTTTTAACTATATCTATTTTTATTGTTTGCATTTTCTGAGAACATGATTGTCATCCCTAATTTATTTAGATTTAACCGAGACATATTAGATTCTACCCTGGCCCATCATTTTACCTCTGTGCTAATATTTATGGTTCAAGTGTGTTTCTCATAAACAACATAGGGTTGAATTATGCCTTCTAATTCATTTTGCCACCCTTCCCTGTCTATTGGATAAATTCTTCTTTCCAGAATTATTAGAAGCAAATGACAAAAGTAAAAGAGAAAACATTAATAGAGGACCATTGAAACTGAAAATTTGGCATACCCAACAATGTCATAGCCAAAATTTTGATCTTCTTCTGGTTCAAAGCAAAAAAAAAGTGCCACAAGCAGCCAGGAAGAAAGGGATAAAGTACAAAAGAAATATAATCATGCAGAATTATGAAGAAATTAATATAAAGCTTGAACCAATAGAATATTATTATATAGAATTCTATACCAATAGAATACAGAAAAAGGCTTGCAATGAGAATTAGCTTGTAAAACAAAAGCAAGAGTAATCCTTCAGGGAGAAAAATTAACCTTTAATAGAATTTGGAATTTTCCCACACTTCTGTTGACAAAACCAGAGCTGGTTAGAACTTTTAAAACAAGAACTTAGGATACAAGAGAAACCTGGAAAGGAAATATATTTAAGCAATTTGAAAGGGTCAAATGGTCACCATAAACATCTTTCCTAATAGGAGGAGAAGATACCATTATATTTATATTAAAATTCACCATATTTAAGGATAAAAGAAGAAACAAAGATCAACTTAGAATTTTAATGTGACTTTGGTTTTTCTTGTTTTTTATGAAAAATTAAGATAGAGGAAGGGAGAACAAATTAGGACAGAAATGAAGACATATCCATGTCCTTTTGTCATAATTAATTTTCATCAAAAGAAGAATATGAAAATATATAGTTTGGTCCAGGTGAGCCAGTATCTAATTATCTTCATACATCGGAATCAGGCAGGCTAAGAAAAGATAAATGCACACATAAGCTCTCAAATAACAGTCAGAAATCCATTTTATTTCTAGGTTCCTATCATTCCACCTAGCAATGGCAAATATCCCCAAGGGTCTATTTCTTCAGATGGAAAAGGAGCTGAGTGAAGCTATAGCTTAAAAAGGCCAAGGGCTTTCACTGCCTCCAGGGCCATCACCAGTCATCCTGATCTATGTCTTGCCACTGGAATCTGATTGTTCTGGATTACAGAGTGAGCGTAATGGCTTTGCACAGCTCTGCCACACTTCAGTATGATTCACTTGCAAGTCAAGACATCACACTCCTGCTGTTACTGGTCTTCTCAAGAAGGAAGGATGTAAAGGCCTCATCTCTAAAATATATAGGGAACTATATCAAATTTATAAGAATCCAAGTCATTCCTCAATTGAGAAATGGTCAAAGGATATGAACAGGCCGTTATCTGATGAAGAAACCAAAGCTATCTATTCCCATATGAAAAAATGATGCTCTAAATCTCTAATGATTAGAGAGATGCAATTAAAACAACTCTAGAGGTACCACCTGACACCTATCAGCTGGGCTAAAATGCCAAAAAAGGAAAATAATAATGTTGTAGAGAAGCTGTGGGAAAATTTGAACGCTAATCCATTGTTGTGGAGGCTGTGAACTGATCCACCATTCTGGAGAGCAATTTGGGAATGAATCGCCCAAAGGGCAATAAAGCTGTGCATACCCTTTGACCCAGCAATACCACTTTTAGTCTTTTCCCAAAGAACTCATGGAAAGGGGGAAAGGGACCCACATGTAGCCAAAAATATTTATAGCTGCTCTTTATGTGGCAGCAAGGAATTGGAAGTTGAGGGAGTGCCCATCAATTGGGGAATGGCTGGACAATTGTGGTATATGAATACAAGGAATACTATTGTGCTGTAAGAAATGATGAGCAGGAGGAGTTTCAGAGAAACCTGGAGGGTCTTACGTGAGCTGATGGATGAGTGAGATGATGCAGAGTGTTGATCTACTGTGATAGACTATATTCTTCTCACCAATGCAATGGCACAGAAGAGTTCCAGGGAACTCGTGATGGAAGAGGATCTCCAAATCCAAGGGAAAAAAAAAAAGAACTGCGGAGTATAGATGCTGAATGAACCATACTATTTCTTTTGTTTTTGATGCTGTTGGGTTTTTTTTTTCTATTTTGAGGTTTTTCATCATTGCTCTGATTTTTTCTCTTATAACATGACTAATGCAGAAATAGGATTAATGTTATTATGTGTATATATATATATGTGTGTATAGATATCTATATCTATATCTATATAGATATATAGATATAACCTATATTAGATTACCTGCTGTCTAGGGGAGGGGGAGGGAGGGGAGGGAGGGAGAAAAATCTGAAATTGTAAAGCTTGTATAAACAAAAGTTGAGAACTATCTTTACATGTAATGGAAAAAATAAAATACCTTATATGTAAAAAAAAAAAAAAAGAAGGAAGGATGAACAACAGAAAAATACTTCCACCCAGCAACCAATCACAGCCTGACCTCTCTACAGTAGTGAAGCAAGGATCCTAACACAAATCTTCTGAATCCAAATTCAGTGCTGTTTCCACTACGTCAAACTATATCCCCATGAAAAAAAAATTGAATTTCCATGGAAGACTTCCAAATTTCATGTATGTTAAAGAAGAAAAAAATGTAACAATGCCATTGAAAGGTGTGATTTACCCAACAAACAAGAAATTAAGCAACATCTGGGCTTCATTCAAATTGAATAATATAGATGAATATGATTAACTTTTAAAGCTGGATTCATTCACATTAGGTACTTTAAAAAACATTGATAAAATGGAGTATGGTGTAGTAGAAAATATTAGATTGGAAGTCCATTAGTGGGACCTCTGCTAGTTTGCAGAGAATTTGAACAAGTTGTTTAATACCTCGGGGCTTCAATTTTCTTAGTCAGATGAAGAGGATGGAGGAGGTTGTTCAATTCCTTATTTTTTTAGTCTCTGCTATGAACAAAGCATTGGATGAGATGCAGAGATTTTTAAGGGACATTCTCTGCCATAAAAGAGCTTTTAATGATATTCAACAGTAATCAATAAGTATTTACTAAATACTTAATACCCACCAGTGCTATACTAAATACTGAGAATACCAACAAAATACAAAAAGTATCATTCCCTCAAAAATCCTACATTCTAATGAGAAGAGACAACATATATAAATCTTTATACATCAGATAAATTCAGAGAAGATGGTAGGTGGCCTTAGAAGAGATTCCCATAGTAACTACAGGAACTCTTGTAGAATTCCTAAAGGAAATGGCACTTGAGCTGATTCTTGTAGGAAGCCAGGGGAACTAAATGGTAGAAATGACAGTGCTAAGTAAAGACATAGGGAGAGGGGGCAGCTAGTTGGTGCAGTGGATAAAGCACAGGCCATGGATTCAGCAGTACCTGAGTTCAAATTCGACTTCAGACACTTGACACTTACTAGCTGTGTGACCCTGGGCAAGTCACTTAACCCTCATTTGCCCCACAAAAAAACAATAAAGACACAGAGTCAGGACAAAGGATGGAGAAAGGAGATGGAATGTCATATTTGAGGAATAGCAGAATGGATATATTATAGATTTTTTGAAATGGATTACAATGCAAAGACACTGTAAATGTAGGAAGGATCCAGCTGGTGAAGAACTTCAAATGTCAAATAGAGAATTTCATATTTTATCTTGTAGGTAATTGGGACACATGAGAGGTTAATGAGTAGAGGAATAACATGGTCAAACTTGAACTTCAGGAAAATGTATTTGATAGCTGAGTCAAAGAGGATGGATTAATATGGCTCAAGACTTATTGAGGTAGTGGAACTAACCAGAAACTTATTGTTATAGCCCAAGCATATGATGTGATGAGGGCCTGCACCATCACAGTTATTGTATGAATAGACAGAAGAGACTGTACATAAGAGATATATATTGTGAAGGTAGAAGTGAGAAGATGTGACAAAAGATCCAATAACTGGAGTGAGTACAACAGAAAAGTAAAATAAAATGATGAGGTTCTGAGCCTGGATAACTGGGAATACAATGGTGCTCTCAACACTAATAGATGGTTGGAAAGACAACGAATTATGTTTTAGACATGTTGACTCTGAGATAGTTGTGTGACATTCAGGTCTAGATGTTCAAAAAGAAGTTGGTTTTATGAGACCAATGCTCAGAGAAAGGTAAAGTCGGGATGTATAGAACTGGAAATCTTTTGCATACAGAAGACAATTGAATATATGGGAGTTGAGGTTTTCAAGTGAGATATATAGAATGAGAAAAGGGACAAGGACAGAGAATTGGGAGATGCTCATGGTTACTGAGGGTTACCTGGATAAAAGCCATCAAAGGAGAGAAAAAAGATGAGAAAATCAGAAAAAAGCAGCATCTCAAAACACTAGAGAGGAGAAAGTATCCATAAGGTGATCAATGGTCAAATGCTGCAATGATTTCAAGGAACAAAATGGAGAAAATTCCATTAGTAGTAAATAGATGGGGGGTAACTAGGGGGCGCAATGGATAAAGCACCAGCCCTGGATTGAGGAAGACCTGAGTTCAAATCTGGCCTCAGACACTTGATACTTACTAGCTGTGTGACCCTGGGCAAGTCACTTAACCCTCATTCCCCTGCCCCCCCCAAAAAATTGATAGTAGTAGTAAATAGATGATTGATAATTTTGGAGAGAGTAGTTTTAGTTGAAACATAAGATGAGATGTCAGATTTGCAAGGATCATCAAGTCAACAGAATGTGTTATTCTTACTATATGCCAGGAACTGGATTAGCACTGGGGATAGAAATACAAAAAAAAAAAAAAGAAAAGCAATCTCTGCTTCAAAGGGCTAAAGTTATAAAGGGAATTCTGCCATTAGAACATAAACATTTAAAAGGGGATGGGGAAAGAATATATGTGTGGTTGGGGATGGGATACCTGTGTATTTTCATGGTGGTGGAAGCTGGAGAAAAGATACCAGGCTGGATCATCTGGCAAAAGATACCAGGGCTGGATTCTCAACATGGAGCTTTCAGAAGGAATCCACCAAAGGGAAAAAAGAGGCCACAAGGGTGAAAAGGTGAAAAGACCACAAGGGAGTAGAAATATAGCACTAGAGCTAGGGATATGGTAAGATCAAATGAACATTTTTTTGGTGAGGCAATTGGGGTTAAATGACTTGCCCAGGGTCACACAGGTATTCAGTGTTAAGTGTCTAAGGCCAGATTTGAACTCAGGTCCTCCTGAATCCAGGGTTGGTGCTCTATCCACTGCGCTACCTAGTTGCTCCTCAAATGAACCTTTTTAAAAGAAGGTGAAGATTTAGATCTCTTTTGCAGGATCAAGAAAGTAACTAGCGGAGGCGGCTAGGTGACGCAGTGGATAAAGCACTGGCCCTGGATTCAGGAGTACCTGAGTTCAAATCCAGCCTCAGACACTTGACACTTACCAGCTGTGTGACCCTGGGCAAGTCATTTAACCCCGATTGCCCCACAAAAAAAAAGAAAGAAAGTAACTAGCATATAGGGAGAGACTGAAGATTACAAAGAATTTGCAGATGATAATGGGGGCACTCTACTGAAGGGGATGGAATTAAATGTACATGTAAATGATTTGACTTTGGTATGTAGAAATGTTACATCGTTATTTGTGAATGGAGTGAAGGAAAACATAGCAGAAGGATATGAAATGAGCAGTGCGAGTTGAGGTCCTTGGCAGAAAGGCTGCGGGAAAGAAGGGTTGTGGGAAGCTTGAGGAAAGACAAAAGAGTTTGGAATAGACATAGTGGAGAATGGAATAGAGAAACAATTAGAGAAGAGTAGTAGAATTGCCTTTCTTTAGGCTATCCCAGTTTACATTAGCTAGCAAAAATCTGTACTGGACCCAGTTGATAAAGATTCATAATTTTCTCCAGTCCCAGAGTAGGAGTTTAGGAGGTGGCTGCTGGCATTAATCCCAAATTGAGATTTGGAAAGGAATCATTGATCAGGAAGCAAAAAGAATATAAAGTGGTGCAAAACTGAACTGGTTAATCAAGGGATCATGATTTTGAAGGGAAGATATTGTATCTATACCAGGGATTAATGGCCTGGGGTAGTACTATGGGATGGAGAGACTGAAGGTCATAATGAAGCTGAAAAGTAGGTTTAGGAGTAAGGCATAGAGAAATTCAAAGCCATTGAACATGGGAAGTAGATCTGGGTGATGGCAAAGTTAGGTCCTTTCTAGCTTTGACATTCTAAATCTGAAAATAAAATAAGATCTCTAAGAAGTTCTGTTACTAATAATATTGAAGAATTATAAATAAATGGTGCCACTTGCGGTTTTATGTGGAAAAAATGAAAGAGAAGGAAAAGTTTCAAAGATTAATTACTTTAAGATGTGTTTCTAAAGTCTCTTAATGGAATACACTTAGGATAACTTCACATTTATATGCTTCATATGGATTCAGTGAACTAAAATTTCCAAATATTTTAATAAAAAAGTTTGTTGTTTTCAAATGAGCAGCTACAATAAAGGAACACCATACTCTTTTAATATTATAATACTTCAAAAGCCTAGCTGTTGTTTCTTTCATTGTTGTGGGTACACTCCCTGCATGCCTCAGCAGACAGTTTCCTGAGTTTCCAAGGCCAAGAAACTCATGACCTTGTAACCTACTTTCTGGTGCTAAGTCTTTCAAATAGTATCCTTCAATAAAAGATATATGGCCCATCAAAGACCCACTGTCAAAGACTTTCAATTGGCTGCTGTCTGGTTTCAACTCCACAGAACAAGATGCCTCTCCTAGGTTAAGCTCATCATATCTAATTTCAGCACCATTCTGCTAACTCAGTCTCCTCTCCCCTCTGATTGGAGAGCTGGAGGGTGGCATATGAAACTCCTCCCAATGTCTTCCTTTAGAAAGGAATTTCAGGGGCAGCTAGGTGGTGAGTGGATAAAGCACTGGCCCTGGATTCAGGAGGACCTGAGTTCAAATCCGGCCTCAGACACTTGACACTTACTAGCTGTATGACCCTGGGCAAGTCACTTGACCCTGATTGCCTTACCAAAAAAAAAATAGTAATAATAAAGGAATTTCAACTGGCCTCTCACTTCACTCCACTCTGAATCACCTATTCTACCTGCTTTCACCTCCACAGAATAAGATGTTCCTATGAGTGGTTTCCCCTATTGTCCCTTCCTTCTACTTCTTCCCACTTTACTGCCTCCTTTTGTGTGTTGTATCCCCCATACATATTAGATTATAAACTCCTTGAGGGCAAGGACTGTCTTTCTTTTTAGCAATTGTACTCTCACTGCTTAGCACAGTGCCTGATGCATACTAAGTGCTTAAAGAAATGCTTATTGGATTGAATTGGATGTAGGAACAACCAGAAGTGGTGTTGACAAGGCCTTTGAGCTCTTTGAGTTGTCTCTATGACATAGAGAAAGACCAATGTGCAAGAAGATAACATCTCTCTGTGTTTGTCTCTCTGTTTCTGTCTCTCTGTCTCTCTCTCTGTCTCTGTCTGTCTCTATCTCTCTTGTCTGTCTGTCTGTCTGTCTGTCTGTCTGTCTGTCTGTCTGTCTCACACATACACACACACACACACACACACACACCCCGGGACAGCATCTTTCTTTATCTACTGCCTTAGTTATCAAGTAAAATAAGACCACAGATGAAGTAGCAGGTTGAAAATAGTATATATATAAAAAGAAGAAAATAGTATATATAAAGTCAATATTGGCAAGAAACAACACTAAAAATGCCAAGGTTCTTAATACTATGTTTATGTCCATCCTTACAAAGAAGAAAGAAAACAAGATTTACATTTTTAAGACTTACTTCAAGAATAAAAATTTATGCTAGAAAACAAATAGCTTGGATATGTACTGAAAGTTTGGAAGCTGCAATTATTTTAATCCTAGTTTCTAGTGCCCTCCAAATCTCCATCTCTGAAGACACTAGGAGAGTTCTGATGGGGGTCATGGTTTGAATTTTTTCAGCTACTACTGCTATATTTTCTCCATCCTATTCACTCTCCACACCTTTTATTTTATTTTCTATCTCCTTTCACCTTGTCCCTTCTCAAAATTGTTTTGCTTCTGACTACTCTGACTACCCAATCTGTCTTCCCTTCTATCACCGCCCCCTCCCCATTCACTTCCCCTCCTACTTTCCTGCAGGGTAAGATAGATTTCTATACCCAATTGAGTGTGTATGTTATTCCTCCTTTGAGCCAGTTCTGATGAAAGTAAAGTTCACTCACTCCTCCACACCTTCCACATCTTTCCTCCCCACCACTGTAGAAGCTTTTTCTTGCTTCTTTTATGTGAGATACTTTACCCCATTTCAATGCTCCCTTTCCCTTTCTCCCAGTGCATTCCTCTCTCACCTCTTAATTTTATTTTTAAAAGATATCATCCCTTCATATTCAACGCAGATCCGTGCCATCTGTCTAAATATACTCCATCCACCTGCCCTAATAATGAGACAGTTATGATTTACAAGTATCATCTTCCCATGTAGGAATGTAAACAGTTTAAGCTTTTAAAATTCCTTATGATTTCTTTTTCCTGTTTTGTGCTTCTCTTGAGTCTTGCATTTGAAAGGCATATTTTCTATTCAGCTCAGGTCTTTTCATCAAGAATGCGAGTTCTTTCTTCAATTGAATTCCCATTTTTTCCTCTGAAGGATTTTACGCAGTTTTGCTGGGTGGGTGATTCTTGTTTGTAATCCCAGTTTCTTTGCCCTCTGGAATACCATATTGCAAGCCCTATGATCATTTAATGCAGAAACTGCTAGATCTTGGGTTATCCTGGCTGTGACTCCACCATACTTGAAATGTTTCTCTCTGGCTGCTTACAATATTTTCTCCTTGACCTGGGAGATCTGGAAGTTGGCTATAATATTCCTGGAAGTTTTCATTTCGAAATCTCTTTCAGGAGATAATCATTGGATTCTTTCAATGCCTATTTTACCTTCTGGGTCTAGAATATCAAGGCAGTTTTCCTTGAATATTTCTTGTAAGATGATGTGCAGATGCTTTTTTTGATCATGGCTTTCAGGTAGTCCAATAATTTCCAAATTATCCCTCCTGGATCTATTTCCCAGGTCAGGTGATTTCCAATGTGATATTTCACATTTTCTTCTATTTTTTCATTCTTTTGGTTTTGTTTTATTGTTTCTTAAAGTCAGTAGCTTCCACTTGCTCAATCCTAATTTTTAGGGAGTTATTTTCTTCAGTGAGCTTTTGTACCTCTTTTTCTATTTGGCTAATTGGGCTTTTTAAGGCATTCTTTTCCTTGCTGGCTTTTTGTACCTTTTACCATTTGGCTTAGTCTGTCTTTTAAAGTGTTATTTTTTTCAGTATTTCCTCAGTATTTTTTTTTCGTGAGTCAGTTGGGGTTAAGTGACTTTCCCAGGGTCACACAGCTAGTCAAGAGTCTGAGGTCAGATTTGAACTTAGGTTCTCCTGAATCCAGGGCCGGTGCTCTATCTACTGTGCTACCTAGCTGCCCAACCTGAGTATTTTTAATATGTTATTCAGTATTTTGTGTTTCCTTCATCAAGCTGTTGACTTTCTTTCATAATTTTCTTGTATCACTCTCATTTCTCTTCCCAAATGTTTCTGCTACCTCTCTTACTTTATTTTCAAAGTCCTTTCTGAGTCCTTCCATGGCCTGAGACCAATATATATATACATATATATATATTTTTTTTTCTTGTAGGCTTTGGATATAAGAGCTTTGTTATCTTCTTCTGAGGATGTGTTTTGATCTTCCTTGTCACCATAGTAAGTTTAAATGGTCAGAATTTTTTTTCTGTTTGCTAATTTCCCTAGCCTATTTCTTGACTTTTAACTCTTTGTTAAAGTAGGGCTCTGCTTCCAGGATGGATGGTGCACTGTCCCAAGCTTTAGGCACTTTGTGGAGCTGTATTCAGATATACTTCTAGAAAATCTGTAAGTTTCCAGTTCTTACAAGGTATTATGATCTAAGGAGAGAAGTATTCCCTATTCTCCTACCCTGTGCTCTGGTCTGCAAGTGACAGCAAGTCCGTTTTTCTGCCCTGAAACTGTGAGGAGAGTCCCTGATCCACTTTGGCCACAAGCTCTGGTGTGGTATTGCTCCTCCCTGCCCTGGGCCTGCCACCCAGAACTTGGACCTGGATCCAAATATGGATAAAGCAACAAAGTCCTGGCTCAGTGCTAGCAAAGGGAACCCTGTAATCTCCTTCTAGCCAATTGTTCAACTTTCTTACCCTCTGAGGGATACAAATTCCAGAAGCAGTTACCAATGCAGCTTCTGCTACTTCAGTGGCTCCCAAGGCCTGCTCCTGATTTGCTGAGGCTAAGTCTGCACTGGCTGTGACTGCACTGGTGTGGCCTGCACTGGACTGCACTCCACTCTCACCTGGGTGTGACAAACCTTTCCTGCCAACTTTCTAGATTGTCTTTGGCTGGAAAATTATTTCACCCTGTTATTTCGCGGGTTCTTTTGCTCCATGAATTGTCTTGTGTCATTCTTTGATGGTATTTGAAGGGGTCTTGGGGAGAGCTCAGGTGACTTGCTGCTTTTCCTCTGCCAACTTGGCTCCACCTTGGTTTGACTTTTTTCAAGCAAAACCTCTGGGGGTAGTGTGGAAGTAGGGAAGGTACAGCAAAGATGAGAAGGGTGAACTCTATTTTTCTGTAAATGGTCTAAAATGAATAGAGAATGTGTCAGAGAACACAAGCAAATCTGGAGCTGTGGAATCTGAAATCTAACCCTAAATCTCATCAATTTCCCTATCTATGCATAATAAGAGATACCATGTTAATGTTGAGGCAAACTGACCCATTGATAGATGAGTCTCAGTTGTTAAGAGTATGTGGTAAATCCCTCTATTGCTGTGTTTAAAAATGATGAGATTCTGTTCTAAAGAGTCTAAAATATTCTGAAATCAGAGGATAATAGATTCATATGTTTAGAGCTTGAAGGGATCTTGGAGTCTATATTGTCCAACCTTTCATTTTACAGATAAAGAAGGTATAGATTTCAAGAAGAAGGAAAAAAATATCAGAAGTTAGAGCCAGGCTATTTTACTAAAGAAGTTCCCTTTAAATCCATACTTATTAAGCATTGACAAGGAGAGTGATGGTTTAATTCAATTAGAGATTCAAAGCATAGTTTCCAATCTTATTGAACATCTGTAAGATTTAACAGAAACATAGGGATTCAACTCATTGATTCTCTTCTTCTCTTTTCAGTTTGCTAGAGGAAGAACAAGGATGAAAGGCTATAGAGGCATTCTAAAACCAAACCCCATTAAGAACAGAAAGTCCATTGAAGCAAATAAATATTTCCCTTTGAAGAAATTGGATCTAAAGTGACTGAGTTATTCAAATCTTCACTACATATTTAATTGTGCCAAACCAATTGCCATAATTATAACTCTGAATAATGTGAATTTGAAAACATGAAACCATTTCATAGGATGCATTACTTACACTAATTGAGACCTATTTGTACTCAGTTGAAGTTTAGTAATCAAGGAACTAGCCTGTAATCATAGGATCATATATTTAGAGTTACAAAGGACTTTAGAGGTAATGTGGTCCTAATTCCTCATTTGGAGGTAAATAAAGTGAGGTCTGGAGAGGTTAAATGGCTTTCAGGATCTGGCATTATACAGTGCTTTCCCTAAGTTTTCAAACAGTCTAAACTTTGTTAGGGAATTTAGTAACTTTAGGTGTAGGTATGTCAGAAATATTCAATAAAGGGCATTTAATGGTTGTTTGAATTTTCTTCTAATCACTGCTCTGTGTCAGTTCAGTTCCTGTTGATAGGTATCTCCACATGGAGCTGAATGACTTGAAACATCAGAAGCTCATGGGCCACTGGGAAAGTTCAAAAAAATCTGCCTAATATTTGCTAGTTCCTTGGAATCCAGTTTCCCATGGTTGATGACTGTTTAACATTGACCTGTATTTAATTAATCAACTCACCTCTTTGTAATTTCCTTCTGCATATATCACCCATTTCCATATCCTTTTCCAGCCCTTTTGGATTGATCCCCAGGCTATTGGCCATATTCTGGAAACTACCATTGCCCCAACCTGTTGTCTCACAGTCAGATGCTGGACCAGTTCACGACAAAGGCCAAGGCAAGTTCCTTATCATTGGCCCCTACACATTACTGAATGTTATTATAGACTTTGATTATGCTAGATATATGCAGGTTATTTCATCCTATATAGGAGCCTTTCCTCACAAATCATGAAATAATAATATACTATCTGGATGTGGGTTCAAAACCCTCCTCTGATGCTCCTCTGTGTGCTTTTACACAATTCTTTTAATCTCTTTGGCCCTCAAATCAGTTTCTTCAAGTATAAAACAAAGGATTTGGACTGAATAGCCTCTGAGATCCCTTTCAGCTCATCTGGGATTCTATAAATTGCACAATGTAGTTATCAAATTTCTTTAAGTGTATTTGAAAAAAAAAAGAAAAAGAAAATAAAAAAAAAGTACCAGGAAGCAAACTGCAGATGCAAGTAGAGAAGAAGTTCTGAACAGATCAGACAGATTCCAAGGTAGATTAAAAAATGATAATGGAAACAAAGTACAGCAATTTTGAAGAGCCTATAAGTATCAGTGATGAACCTAAGGCTGGTGAGTCATTTTTACCTATGTCTTGGGCTTTGACCACCACTACCCCTTCACTCTTCTTTTATGAAGATGACATAGATAGAACTCAGAAACTCATTATAGCTCCCCAATACTGGTAGCTCTGCCTAAAAAAGGGATTAGGAACAAGAATCCAGAGGGTCATTCAATCACCTAAGTGATGCATTCTCACAATGGCCTGCAGGCCATTGTCTTAACAAATTCTGATTCTAGTCTAACAAAACCCCTGCTGTTCAAAAGTTCTGAAACTCCCTTAATTATATCTGTTCTCTTCAGCACTGCTGCTTTTCTCAAATACAGTTTGGCTCTCTTGCACACACCACCATTTCTTATGTTCATATTTTCCTTTTCTCAAGACTCTGACTCTGCACTAAACCCCAGTGTTAATTCTTCTGTTCTCTGTTCTTCACACACCAAATCTCCTTAAATATTCTTTATTTTTTTTTTTGGTGAGGCAGTTGGGGTTAAGTGATTTGCCCAGGGTCACACAGCTAGTAAGTATTTAGTGTCTGAGGCCGGATTAGAACTCAGGTCCTCCTGACTCCAGGGTCAGTGCTCTGTCCACTGCGCCACCTAGCTGCCCCCTCCTTAAATATTCTTAGGAGTGGGTTGTCTTTCACAACCACTCATACTACCATCCTAAGTACATCATGACAGCTCTTAAATAAGCCCATAAAATAATAGACAATTGTATCAGGATACAGTTTTTCTACCTTTTCAAATCAGACAAAGATTAATAGTCAATCACAACAATTATTTAATAAAGGGACTATTTTATTTATAAGATGAAACATAATTAACTAGCTTGTACTCTTTTGGATACCTGTTTTCCATATCTAAGAAAAGCCTAGACTGTTTACCCATACATTTAAATTCTAAAGCATTTCTGTTTACCTGGTGATAATTACTTGAAGAAAAAATGAAGAGAAAGTAATCTCTGATATGCTTGCCTTGGAATTCCCTTATTTTAAAATGGATTTTTAAAAAATCGTAGTGGAAGAAAAGAGTAGAAAGATAGGATGAAGTTTGGAGACACAGAACAAACTTGATTAAGGCAAATATCTCCATTTCTAAGAAAAGCCACTTCCGCATACCCTGGTTACAAAATTGAACTGTTTAAGCAAGCCACAGAAATATTGGTAAGATGGGGAGTGTGTAAAACAGGGCATCCAACATTGTACAGGATCTAAAGTCTGGGGAAGGGAAGACTCAGGAAGGCCACGTTTCATTTTGGTTAAATATTTGAAGAAAGAAAAGAGTAGATGCCCTGATAAGACAGAGCCATCAAAAAGAGGTGGAAGTTGCCAAGAGACAAGTTTAGTCTTTTTTTTGGGGGGGGGGGCATGGCAATGAGGTTTAAGTGACTTTCCCAAGGCACACAGCTATTAAGTGTCAAGTGTCTGAGGCTGGATTTGAACTCAGGTCCTCCTGAATCCAGGGCCGGTGCTTTATCCACTGTGACACCTAGCTGCCCCAAAAGTTTAATATTAATGTCAGAATAAAAATGAAAATTAAAAAAAATCTTCTCAATAAATAAAGTTATCAGCTGACCAGTATAGGTAGTGATTTTCTGCTTATTTGAAGTAGTAGTTTCTTTCTTCTTGATGGTACTTGTGAAAAGGCTGAATGACCACTCATCAATTATGATATAATAGGGATTTTTCTTGGGTATGGGATGGATTAGGTGGAAACTGAGGAGATATTTGGTTTTTTGTTTTTCTTTATTCCCCCCAATTCTCAAATTCTTTGATTCAGTGATTTAGGCCAATTTGATTATCCTACCCTGTTGGAAAGAGTCCTACTTCTCCATTGGGCTGCTGATATAATATGCACATTTGTTGATGTCCATTGAGTTGTTTTCTCTGTTGAGTTTCCATCTGCTGGTTCTCTCCTGAACTGTTACTTCTGTCTGCTGGTTCTTCACTAATTTTAGGTGCTATGTGGAATCTTCTCCACGGAGGAATGCTTACAGCTTTATTGTGATGATGCCCCATAGTATGAAGTCTGTTTTGATTCCTGGTGAATGTTAATCTGTACCCAGAGCCTCATCTGTACCTAGACAGAACTGTGACTGTACCTAGATCTAGTACCTAGATCTGTACAGATCCTCATCTGTACCTAGACAGAACTGTGACTGTAATTTAATTCTTTGCTTCACCTTGAATACCAATCAAGTACAAGGAATATAATGATTGAAAAGTGCATACTGGTGGTAGCTTAGTATATTTAATTCTATTTTATTTTATTTTAGTGAGGCAATTGGGGTTAAGTGACTTGCCCAGGATCACACAGCTAGTAAGTGTTAAGTGTCTGAGGCCGGATTTGAACTCAGGTACTCCTGACTCCAGGGCCAGTGCTCTATCTATCCACTGCACCACCTAGCTGCCCCAGCTTAAGTATATTTAAAGAACAGTGTACAAAGAGCCAGGAGACCTAGGGCCAAGTCTTTTTCTGTAAAGTATTCAATTACTAAAATGTATCTGAGGTTACAGTGACATGGATATTCTCTTCAGTGATTCAGATATTAGTCCATTATCTCTGCCTAACCTATGTAACTCTTGGACATGTCCTCCCATAAGGTCTCCACAAGATGTAATAAAGGCTTCACTATCTCTTCACATGCACAATAGTTAATAAGCTGTCTAATATACTTTGCTCTCATTATTTGACAAGCTCATCTTCTGCTTCTCTCATACATTTCTCTTATGATATAATTTCTTTCTTTTCTCCTATTCATAATTACTTGCATCTTTTGCAGCTTGCTCATACCCACCATGTATGTCCATTGTATTAGCTCAAGTTTCATTTCTTCCAAAACTATTGCATTCCATGACTTGCAGCCATAAAAACAGCATTGAGAGAATATTTTTATTAAAAATGTAGGCTTTTTTTTCATGGAAAAGTTTTGGGTCATTAAGAGAGTGGCAAGTTCTCAAATCCAATTGAGTCCATTCTTATCTTCCTATTCAATTCCAGTCCAAATTCATTGTCCATTTACAATGTTTGTGTGCAAGTGCTCTATAGGTACTCCAGCCAACTGCATATCATTGTCTGGATAATAGGCATTCTTTTTCCACTATGTTATTCCTGTGTGGATATTTTGATGAAACTCTTTTCAGCAATTTGGGATCTTATTCAAGAGAGTCAGCAATATTGTAGGACTTGATACAATGAGCACAATTTCATAAACAAAAAGAAGCATCTGCAGTACCTCACCATCTGGGGAAATCTACTCTTCAAAATGGACTCTACACTGAATCTATTACATGACAGTGGTGCCTTTGCTCACCATTGGCAAGCCAACAGTGTTTCTTTGCCTCATGCTTCATTTGGTATTAGTAATGAGAGAATTCTTAAAAAGTTATCTCTGGAGATAAAGTTTTCTAGGATTCTTGCATTATTTCAACATGTGTATGGAAGATGTCTCTTTAGAGGAGAACCTTTAATGTAACATTTTGCTCTTCCTAATCAGATATATAGATAAATATATTTATACACTATTATATATATATGAAATAAAAATCACAGCAAGATTGTATTCTTTTTAAGATTGTATTCTTTATATGCATTTGATGATGAAAATTTTGTCTACTGTAGAAATATCACTTATAATTACCTGGGTTTCTTTTTAATGTCCTAGTCTAGGATCTCTTGATGTATATATAGATTAGTCTTATAAAAATTTCCATTTAGAAGCCAATGTAGCCAAAGATATCAATAGGTACAAATGTTCTTTTAGATGTCTTTTGGGGGAATAAATAAGGTTTGAGTATTTTCCCCATGCTTTGATATCTTCCCTTCCTTCAGATATTTTGTGAATTGATCCCTCAATTCTCTCAAAATTGTAGTCTCCACAACAGCTGTTCTCACTGTGTACTTGATCTATTCCAAGCTGCTTCTCTAATTATTGATTTCTTCAGTGCCATTTCCACATCCTCTCTAATAATATCCAAGGATGGTGATGTTACAGTCAAAATATTGTGGCCCCATTGTGGTTAAGGGTGAAAATAATTTGTTACATTTTTTTTCAGATCTTTTCTATTCTTTGTTTTATGTTTTGCCTTCCTTTTTTCACCTTAAAATGTTCTCAGAATTGCTGATACCTCGGGTTTCTTGTCAATCCTTTATTTTTGTCTATAATGATTCTTAATGTTTTATGAAGTAATACTACTCATAATCTTTGATTATCCATCTCTGAAAGATTTTTCAAGGAAGTTTAGTTTCTCAAGAATTTCTGCTCTTGGCTGCTATATCTTTCTACTTATTAATTAAATATTTGCTGACTAAGGCCCTATTTGCTTTTTAGGCCCTATTGTTCTCCTATTTGGGATAGATGATTTATATTGGTTATACTTCTATAAGAAATTCTTATAATTAATTGGTGTTTGTCATTCTTTCACACATTGTTTGTTTTCTTCCCCCACATTGTTTTAATAAAACTGGTTGGAACTGTTCTAATTCCAGCCACAACCTTTTCTCGTTTTTCTTCTTTCCCACAGTAATGTATGGATTTTTATGTTTTCTCTAATAAAGAAAAAATCTGATTTTATGCAGTTGATTCAGAAATGATTTCCACCTTGGTAATAAGTTTTTTTCCTGGCAATTAAAAATATAATTAGTTTTATGTTTTGTGATATTAATCAATTTTCACTATGAACTTTAGTGATTCTTAAAACATTGCTTTCCCACTGATAAATGGTCAAAGTATATTTTCTTAGGAAGAAATCTAAGATATAAATAGCCATGCGAAAATGATCTAAATCACAAATAATTAGAGATATGAAAATTAAAGTAACTCAGGTTCCACTGCACACCCAGCAGATTGACAAAGTTGAACAAAAAGAAAAGAAAACTGTTGAAGAATCATCAGGATAACGTGCACATTGATGACCTATTGATGGGAATGTTGATTGGTGCAGCCATTTTTGAAGAAAAAAAATTTGGATTCATATCTAAAACTTACTAAGTTGTGTAAACCTTTTGACCTTATGAAACCACTATTAGATATTTATTCCAAAGAGAGGGTGGAAAGCCCATATGTACAAAAAATATTTATAGAAGTTCTATTTGTAGTAGCAAAAAAATAGAAACTAAATGGGTACCTATTAATTGGGGAATGACTGAATAAATTATGGCTGTAAGTCATTATTTTTGTATCATAAAACATGATGAAGGAGATTGTTTTAGATAAACGTAGGAAGATGTACATAAACTGATACAGAATAAAGTGAATAAGACGAGGAGAACAATGTATACAATCACAACATTGTAGAAAGAAACACTTTTCAAAAGTGTAAGCACTCTGATCAACCATGATTCCAGACAACTTATGATGAAACATGCTATTGGACAGAGATGTGATGATGTACCCAAGGTACTGAATAAAACATATATTCTTTGTGTATGACCAATGAAGGGATTTATTTAACAACATATATTTGTTTTTTCCCTTATTTCCCCATGTTGGGGGTAAGAAGTTTAGAGGGAAAGAAACAATATTTTTGTTAATTGAAAAAAATTAAAATAAATTTTAAAAATATGAAATATGCAAACATAGAAACAAGATACAGTCAGGATAATTTGGAAATTATATGATGGAAGTCACTATGATTAAGGACTGGGAAAGGATGTCATAGATAATTGCTTAAGGTTAAGTAGAAAGAAAACATCATAGATGGAATTTGAAATGAAGTCTTCAGAGCTATGCTGATATTCATAAAGCAAGAGTGGTTTGTTATTAGGATTAATGAATCCTTTTCAAGAATACTATAATGTGCCAGAGCCTATGCTGTGCTGCCATCATCTTTTAGAATTGAGGCTCTACTCTAACAGCATTATGAGTATTCAGTGTAGGACTTTGTGGAAGAGATATAAAATGGGGACAATAATACCTTCCCTGCCTAATTTAAAGAATTGTGGTAAGGTTCAAATAAAACAATGCACTTGAAATAACTTTATAAAATTGTAAAGAACTACACAGACATGGAACATTATTCTTAGCTGTAGACAAAGCTCTAAAGCCAGCACCCTCTTAGTTCAGGTTTGATGTTGGGACAAAATGAGGCAGTCACAAGTCAGGAAACATTTAACAAATCGGGAGTTTGCTTGCCCTAACTCAGCAAGAATATACAAAAATAATATAATGGCACTAGTGGTCCCTCTCATCTCAATCTAGAAATGGGTCTAGTCAGTCAGTTATCAGAAAAGGATGACTGAAATGTTCTCGGCACACACCAAGTCTGAAAGAAGCACCAGATTCAAGGATCTGGGACCTTTTTTGCCCCCAAAAGAGGAAGTTACATCAGGGAAACTTGAATCAATCAGAATGTAAGATGGGAGAGGAAGCTATGTCAGGGAGAGTGAAACTGTTAGAAATCACTGGTCCTATCAAACTCTTGAACTCAAAATTTGGGCTCAAGATAACCTAATCTGTATATTTGAATTTGGGTCATCTTGTTCTGTCCCATTTTATGCCCAACAAATTAATTCTTGCATTCAGTCTAATTGGAAGCTTGAAACATGCATTTTGCTACTGTTACCTCATTATTTTCTAATGTTATTTCTAACTGTTGTAACTTTTTCTAAAGAACTACTCAGGTTCCTTCCCCAATCTTATACTCCTCCCCCTTCCTTATAGGGGATATGATGATAAGATTAAAACTGATATATAATAATGGTTATAGGATAATAACAATAGAAATAATGAACTGAAACTCATTTCCTATTAATGGATCCATTGGTAATTGTAAGAGCAAATTATAATTTAATTTTATGTTAGGCAAGTAGGTATGATATGAAATAGCAGAATTATGGTAAGACTAAGCTAGCATGACAATCAATACAGGAAATTCTAGGAAATATAAAACAATAGACAAGGAAAAACAAAAGTATTGAACTACTGCAATCAACCACCAAGGATATCCCACAAAAACAGAGAGAATTACCATTGACTAGGTTGGTGAGCAAAAGTAGACAGAATTTATGCATTGTAAGCAGAAATAAGCCAAAAAAAAGGGGGGGGGGCACTCTGAGACCATAGCTATAACCAAAGCAATGAAAAAGGAGCTTCTTCTTGGTGCACTGAAATTTAGGAGCAAAAAATTTTCAAATTTTTTTTTTTAGGGAATGTAGAATTTAAAATTTTGTTACATTAACATTTTGACAGAATTCATACTCTAACAGTGTAGAAATAATATCTATTCTATTAATAATAATTATTACATATAGGAAACTACTCCTCTCACCACACTTTGATGTTATGTCCAATTAACTCTTTCCTTCCCAACTGCAACTTGGTTCTCCTACCCCAGATTCCTGGAATTAGGAAAACCTAATTTCAAGTCCTGCCTCAGTGGTCATATGGTGTCCTAAAGACTGTCTCCTACAAAGATGATATCCAGGACACCCAAACTTGGAGCAGTGTCTCTCCCACATTATTGCCTGTCCCTGAAACTTGTACTATTTTCACATTATGAACTGATTAGGGGGCAAGTTGTATGCTACTTTCTGTAAGTGCCAAAATGGCCAGTTATAACACAGCTAAAAACAGCTGTGTTTTATATTATACCATGGTTTATATGACATTTGTGGTCCCTTCTAGCTCTTGATCTATGAATTATAAATATGAACCCCCTGTGAACTATATAAAGAATTTAGGAAAATGGAATTTTTAATGGATTCTACTGAAACTGCACTAGAGAGTACCTACTGATTTTTGAACCTCTACTTCTCTGTGATAGCATCGGGTTCTAATCCCACACCAAGTAACTGACTTGAGACACAGCATAGTATAATGTAAAAGAACATTGTTTTTGGATTCAAAATCAGTTTCAAATCCTGGCTCAGTCAGTTATCTTTGTATGCTTTTGAGCAAATCACTTAAATTCTCTGGACATGCTTCATTGTCTTTAATACAAAAGTATTGGACTAAATAACTTAAGGTCCTTTATATATCTGAATCTATGAATCTGACTATGTGTGAATGCAAAAAAAATTCACAAATAATGAACAAATATCAAGCAATTGTTAGGGTTGGTGACTCTGCTTGGTCAGTACTATTTCAATGCTTCAAAAGATCTGCTACTTCATCAATGAGGGCATAATGTTTCTATGATCCCAAAATCCATTCACCCATTGGTCAGTTTTCTGGTCACTGGACTCTCTGAACCTAGCTAGGCTAGACCTTGATAGACATTATATATTATCTTATAATATAGAAGTAAATTCTATATCATATGTGAGGGTATTTCTATTAGCATTCCTCATTTGATACCTTGTTCCCCTGATTTTCATCACTTACTCCCTCATAATATCTGGAGTTTTCATATCTATTATACTTGATGATGATGGTGATAGCTATCATTGATATAGCACTTTGAAATTTAGAAACCATTTTACTTTTTTTTTTGTTTAGAATTTTATTTTCCAAATTACATGTGAAAACAAATTTTGACCTCATTTATTTTTTGGTGAGGTAATTGGGGTTAAGTGACTTGCCCAGGGTCACACATCTAGTAAGTGATAAGTGTCTGAGGCCAGATTTGAACTCAGGTCCTCCTGAATCCAGGGCCGGTGCTCTATCCACTGCACCACCTAGCTGCCCCAACATCATTTTTTTAAAACTTTGTGTTCCAACTTCTCTTCCTCCCTCCCTTCCCACACCCCCAAGAACTCAAGCAATTCAAAATATGTTATACATGAGTAGTAATGCAAAACATCTCCACATTAACCATGTTGTGAAAGAAAAAAGACAAAAACAAAACTTCAGATTAAGGAGCTATCAAAAAAATTATGCTTCAATCTGTTTTCAGATACCATCAGTTCTTTCTCTGTAGATGAATTGAAATTTTCCTAAGTAATTCATAGTTATATTGGATCATTGCATTGCTGAAAATAACCAAGACATTCACAGCAGATCATCTAATAATAATACTGGGTTGTTGTTTTTTATACAGTAGATTTCACTTTACATCAGCTCATGCAGGTCCCTCCAGGTCTTTCTGATAGTATCCTGCTCATCATTTTTTTTTTTGGTAAACTACAATTATATAGTACTTTAAAGAGAGATTTCCCTACAATAAACCCATGAGGTTGATTATTGCAACAACAGTAATAGACGACTTTTATATAGTACCTTAAAATTGACAAAGAATTTTCTTCACAAGAGCCCAGCAAAGTAAGTACCATATGTTTTGCCATTATCATCAATCAATCATCATAACTGTTTCCTTCCATCATATTCCCTTCCCATGATATTTTTTTCTATTTTCTATCTTCTTTTACACTATTCCTCCTCAAAAGTGTTTTGATTCTGACTCCCCCTCCCCTGCTCTGCCCTCCCTTATTTTACCCTCCCCTCCTTATCCCTTTCCCCTCCTACTTTCCTACAGGGTTAGATAGATTATTCCTCCTAATTGGGTGTGTATGTTATTCCCTCCTTGAGCCATGAAGAGTGGCACAGAGCTCAGAGGAGGAATGATTGTGGGCTGAAGGCTTCAAAAAGAAAATGTTCTCTTAGGGGCCTTCTTTTCAGTTTGATGATTCCTTTCTTCAATTGCCTGTATAGCATATAGAGCTGGTTAATGTGTTTGGGCTGCAAGGAAGCCAACCGAGTTAGGGCCAAATGAAAGGAAAAGAGATGATTAATAATTAGCCTGTAAGCCTTCCCCAGTGCCTAGGGAAGGAGTGGGCTGTAAGTTTACCGGAAAAGGTAGACCAGAAGTTTGGCAAAGACAATCACTCTAGGGAGATGTTGGGGAAAGTTTCTTAATGGCAAAGTGTGGCTGGAAAAAGATGAAAAAAAAAAAGGTCACAATAAACTAAGGAACAAAGGCATGGAAAACTAAGCAAAAATGACATAAAGAAAAATAAAAGGTGAGAAGGAAGTAAAAGATACTCCTCCTGCCTATTCCAACTTAAAGGATCATCACTACCATCATTTCCAGATCATTTCACTACCATGATACCTCAACTTTTTCCCCTTTTGAGGTCCATAAAATTCATTTTTACCACCATTTTTCCATCTTTTTAATGTAATCTACACACTCCCAGGCAATTCTACCAATATTCTCAAGTAATACCTTTACATGATTCATGGTCTACAACTCTGCCTCATCCTCAGCTTAAAAAAAAAAAAAATATATATATATATATATATAATACATATATATAGTATATATATGGATAGATGGATGGATGGATGGATATATGTATGTGTATGTATATATATATGCACACACATCCATCCATATATATATATATATATATATATATATATGCACACACACACACACACACACATATATATTTATTTATTTATTTATTAATGGGCTTTCTAGTGTGTGTGTAAGTGTGATAAATCAGTCAAGCTTCTCAAAGAACCTTCCTTTGAAAAGGAGCTAAGCAAAAATGCTTAGAGATAGGGCAAGGAAAATTTATATAAATTGTCCTTAACATATCTTCACCTCACATAGTTGAATAAAGAAAACAGTCATGCAAAAACACTAAATCAATGACCTTGTCTGACAATGTATATAGTATGATGCCTTTATATTCCCCTACCTCTCTGGTAATACAGAGGAGGTATGCTGAATTATTTGTTCTCAAGGATTATCACCAACTTGGCAGTTGAAATCCTACTCCCTTTTAATGATATTCTATTTATATTGTTGCTGTATTATAACCGTGGATATTTTTCTTTTAGTGCTGCTTATTTAATTCTGTATTTACACAGGTTTTCATGTTCTTCTGAATTTATTCATATTCATTATAATTTTTTATAAAATTCTATTTTATTACATTTCAAAAACAACTTCTTTACCCAGTTATTGTGTACATAATTTGATACCTGATTTTTGCTACTTTTGGATAGTGTTGATTTTGGCACATATGGGAATTTTTTTCTATCAATGACCCTTGAAGTAGAAATCTAATATGAATTGTTATGGGAAGATTAAAGGGTACAAACAGTTCAATAATTTTTTCTTATATACTATACAGTAACTGTAAATTGTTTTTCAGAATAGTTTGCATCCCATATCAGTCAAACAAAATGTATTAGTTTGCTTGTATTTCTGCAGCCCATATTACATTGACAAATTCCAATTTTTACCATTGTTTCATCATCCTTATATAGTGGATAGAGTACTGAACTTAAAGTCAGGAAAACTTGGGTTCCAAGCCTGCTCCTGACACTTACTAGCTATGTGACCATGAGCAGAGAGGCAAGGAGGTACAGTAGAAATAGGACTAGATTTGGAGTTACAAGGACCTGCATTTGAATCCCAGTGCTTCTATTTATTATTGTCTTTAACGCAAGTAAGTAACTAAAAATCTTCTGCTGTCTCAACTTCTTCATCTATAAAATGATGGCTGCCAATGTTCTTTCTCACTCTGTCTATGATATTATAATTCTACATATCATTTAACCTGAATCTCAGTTAAATATATAAGAATATGTTTTATACAGGTTGTAATCTGACTTTGTAGAACTTGGAAAATGAAAGACCATCTTTGCTGTCTAATGAATATAAGGTAAAAACTATTTTTTAAAAAAATTTCATTTATCTTATTAATTATTAGGGAAATTTTCCACGTTCTAATTGCATTCCCTCTTTCAAAACATTTTGCTTATTTTTTGCCTACTGTTCTATTGGGTAATGGCTCTTATTCATAAAGGTGTTTTTTTTTCAATTTCCTATGAATTTTTATATCAACCATATCAGGATGTTTGAAACAAAAACCTTCCCCAATCAATTACTTGTATTTTTTTTATTTTAGACACATTGATTTTGTTCATGAAAAAGCTTTAAATAATCAAAATTTTTATTTTGACTTTAATAATTTCATTGAATTTTATAATCATCTTGGATAAATTAGTATTCATGTGGATGGCTCCTCTAACAATCTTAAAATACAATTCCTCAAACATCTTTATTCTACTCAGGTTCACTATTTCATTTTAGTCATGAAGCAGTACAGTCACACATATGACCATGTGGGAAGATTACCACCTCTAAGATCCCACCCAGTATTTTGCAATATACCTCTATACTAGCCTCCTATCTTTACTTCTCTCCCATTCAAACTTAGAGTAAAAATACTATCAATACTTACTGTGACTCTTCATCCACCTTAGTCTCCCCGTTAATCTCCCTAACTCTGACTGGTATTGGCTTAATACATTTGAATAAAAGAATGGATGATTTGCTTTATTGGTTGATATATGAGATTATTGACTGATTGAGCTTTCAGTCTGCTAAAATCCCTAGATCTTTTACCTTCTCCCCTCCATGAACTGTTTTATAATGAAACTTCTGGAGCCATCAACAGTTATCTAGATTTTTGTCTTGCCAATTGGACTCTAATGACTCTGGAAGAGAGAGTGAAGTTGATGACTTTGTGCAGTTCTGCCTCAATTAAATCCAATTCATGTGCAAGTCAAGACATCACCTTCATAAGGTCATTGGTCCTCCAAGAAAAAAGGATGAACAACAACTTCCTATCTTTTATTTTTACTGTTGATTGTTAGATTAACAAATGTATGGCATAGAGATAGAGATAGAGATACAAATATACGTATATATGAATATATGTATACATATACATACATGTATGTGTGTATGTGTACCCAGATTAAATATCATGTTGGTAAATTGGGCTTATCCTTCTACCATTTCCAAATTATTTAGGATCATGATTTAATTCATTGAACTTGTAGCTATCTTTCCTATTTTCATGTTATTAGATAATGTATTTCTACATGAAACTCAAGCTGGTCTTTCAAAAATCATTGTAATAGAGATGAGAGCAAAGGTTATCTCTTGTAACTAAAAAAAAAGAGTTATTTGGATAATAGATCAGAGATGCATTTGGAGAATTCATGTGGAATGGAAGCTCATGTCAGCAAAAGAAGATTGTATTTGGGCAGCTAGATGGCACAGTAGATAAAGCACCATCTAGGATTCAGGAGGACCTGAATTCAAATCCAGTCTCAGAAACTTGACACTTACAAGATGCATGATCCTGGGCAAGTGTAAGGGGCTAAAATTCTAGCTAGTTTTCTAAAATATCTAATGAGTGGTCACCAACAAATTATAAGCTCTAGCAAGAGTTAGACTTTTAAGCATTTATTAAGGAGAACAAGAATTTGGTGAAGAGAGAGAGAGAGGCCTAGATTCAGCAGTCTGTCTCAGGGAGCTAATGTCTCCAGCTCCTCTCCCCCCTGAGGTCCTCCAGAAAGGTAAAAATCTAACTATTTCTAAGAGACCCCATCATCTGAACCACCACAGTGAGGTCAGGAACAAAAAAGGGCCCAATGCCTCCTTTGAAGTTGGGAACATCCCCCTCCCCCCCCACATACACAGATCCAAGCTAATTGGCTGGTAGCCTTGATTGACAGTACCCATGAGCAAATGTCACCTCCTGATTCCAAGAACCTTGACCACAGGGCTTGCCCTCAGAAGCCTTCTCGTCATGGAGGAGCTTTCCTACAATAGTTCTCCAGCAGGTGGCATCATTCTAATCATTACAGCAAGTCACTTAACCCTCATTGCCCCAAATAAAGAAGAAGATAGTATTAAGATTATAGGTGTTGGGGGGAGCTAGGTGGCACAGTGGAGAAAGCACTCACCCTGCATTCAGGAGTACCTGAGTTCAAATCCAGCCTCACACACTTGACACTTACTAGTTGTGTGACCCTGGGCAAGTCACTTAACCCCCATTGCCCCGCAAAAAAAAAAAAAAAAGATTATAGGTGTTACTTAATGAAAAGTTTCATAGTTTAGACTCCTCATAGGGTATGTTTTGGATGGGTATGGTTGTCCTTTATAATGCTAGCTTCGGGGGCAGCTAGGTGGCACAGTGGATAAAGCACTGGCCTTGGATTCAAGAGGACCTGAGTTCAAATCCAGCCTCAGACACTTGACACTAGCTGTGTGACCCTGGGCAAGTCACTTAACCCTCATTGCCCTGCAAAAAAATAAACAAACAAACAATAAAAACACATTTTAAAAAAAATGCTAGCTTCAATAAATTAAAGACATACCCCACCAAACACATGTTTTTTTACATAATTTCCCATAATGGATATGATATATGAATGTATATTTCTTTTTTATTATATCAATATTTTTAGCTTCTGCAAACTCTATATGTGAGCAATACAGAGCATCATACTTCACAGGAGGAAGGGGATATTCAATTCATCACAGGTATTCTGGTGATTCAGTGGAATGCATCTCAGTAGGTACAATGAGACTTCAGTGCTCAGGTAAATTCAGGGCTGGAGAATCTTAAATTCTTTGAGGGAGATCAATCAATCTCATAGAAGACAGGATTTTATCAAGGACTTGAAGAAATTCAAGAGACAAAAATAAAAAGAGAATATTCTGAGCATGAGGACCAGCCAGTGAAAATGCCCTGAGTCTGGAGATGGAATTTCTTCTTCGAGGATCAGCAAGGAGGTCAAGGTCATGGGCTCAAAGAGCACTCAAAGGGTAGGAGCGAGGAATGGGAGTAAGGTATAAGAAGAATGGAAAGATAGGGGGAAGGCAAGTTGTTAAGGGTTTTGAATGTCAGATGATTTAATATTTGATCCTAGAAGTGATAAAGAACCACGCGATTTTATTGAATAGGTCAGTGATGTGGTCACTGAACTTTAGGGAGATTACTTTGTCAGACAAGTGGAGGATAAACTTAATTGGGGAAAGATTTGGATCAGTGAAAACAATCAGCAGGAGAGTGCATTAGTATAGATGTAAGGTATAAGTTGTTGAGGGCCTAGTTTCACCATTCTGTAGAAGACTAGATCATAAACGCATAGACTGGAGGTGGAATGATGGAGATTCATAAACTTTTATGTATAGCAGTCCCTTTAGTAGTATGTCAAAATCTATGAACCCCTTCTCAGAATAATATTTTAAAAGTGTAAAAGAAAATGAATTACAAATTCATAAAATTCATAAAAGAAAATGGATTACAAATGAAAGTAATTATATTGAAATAAAGTTATCAATTTTTCTTTAAAATTCATGGGACCCAACTTAAGAACTTTTGATATTGATATAATATAATAATTTTATCTAAATTTTTTTAAGTTCTTAAAAAACAAAAAGCTACTGACCAGCCAACCTGTATAGCCTAGGACCTGGAAAAAATCCATTCTGTAGCAGAGTGGTCTATCTTTCCCTGACTAAAATATTATAGGCCTTGAATAGATATGACTTCTCAATATTTCAATTTAATTCAATAAGCATTTATTAATTATTACTTACTATGTGATAAGCACTATACTAGGTCCAGGGGATAAAGAAAAATGAAACTACCTATACTCAAGGATTTTTCTTATGACAGTTTTCTATGCAAAAAAAACTAACCGGCTTATCTAGAAAATTAACAAATGAAAAAGCCTGATATATCATATGGTCATATTAATTAATAGTCAGGGAAACTCAACTAAGGGGCCTCATGAGTTATGGGACAGTTTGACAAAGCCAAGCAAGAACCCAGAGAGAAACAAAAGCAGACAAGGTCATGAGCACAGATACCAATGAGAGAAAAGCAAAGACAAACAAGAAAAAAAAAAAAAGAGAGAAAAAATAATTTCCACAACCCTACCATGAAAAAGAAGGAATCTCGGGGCAGCTAGATGGCACAGTGGATAAAGCACCGGCCCTGATTCAGGAGGACCTGAGTTCAAATCTGGCCTCAGACACTTGACACTTACTAGCTGTGTGACCCTGGGCAAGTCACTTAACCCCCATTGCCCCGCAAAAAAAAAAAAAAAAAAAAGAAGGAATCTCAACTTATGAAGTATCTACATACGTTATTTTTTTAGTCATATAAATGGTTATAGCATGTGATTTTTTTCTCATTTAACTGGCTCATGTGACTAAAGTAATAAGCTGTTTGAATTTCTAGGCTTTTAAAATAAATTTTTATGAATATCTTTTATTTTTAAATCACATACATTTGCGAATATATCCATCTCTATTGCATCCTTGAGAGACAAAAGAAAGTAAGACTGTGCCTTCTTTGTATCTATTCTTTTGGTCCAATCATATTCATTATAATTTCACAGTATTCAGTTTTGATTGCTTGGTTATAGTTCTTTTTATTTATATGTTGTAATCATTACATATATTGTTTTTCTTGATGAGTTACTTTTACATTTCAACATTTTACATCTTTCCATGTTTCTCTCTATTCATTATAATCATTCTTTTTATAGCACAAAAATATTCCTTTATTTTAGCTTAACTTCAATTTGTTCCCCCTACATTGACATGTACTTTCTTTCTAGTTCTTTGCTACTACAAAAGTACTTGGAAAAATATTTTGTTTTTTACACACATACACATATATATTTCTTTTTTATCATTGACTTGCTTTGTCAATGTGCCTGACAGTGGAATCTTTTGGACAAGGCATATGGGCATTTTCCTCACTTTCATGGCATAATTATCAATTGTTTTCTAGATTGGCTGGCCCCATTTAAGCAAGATCCAAGTATTGGGAGTTGCTAATAAGTATGACTGTACACTATGTTTTGGCATCAAATTAGTTGCACACCTGCTATCTTCCCCCAATGCCACTACTTAGGAGAAGGAAGATATCATATAAATTGGGTCCTCTGTTTAAGTACTCTTAGTTCAATGAATTGAGAAAAAATGTAACAGTATTAGGAACAGGACCAGTTTCTATAGAAATAAGCAAAAGGTTGTTCTCTGGCATTTTGGAAAGTTAAAAACCAAGAGACAAAGCTTTGGTGTTTACAATAAACCTATCCTTAGGTATTATGGGTATAATTTACTTCTACAATTAATTCAACATCTTTCCCCCTCAGGCAACTACTATGAATAGTTCAAACACAGGCAGAAACCACCTCTTAGCACCTTACAAGACTTTCTGACTGGTCCAAGCACACAAGGAAATTGGGGTGCAAATTTTACCCCAATTCACAGCAATAAGGTAGCTATAGTCATTAAAGGCTAGCTATTTCAGCTCAAAACTAGACACTGAACCTCCTAATTATCTGCCTTCATCATCAGACCTCAATGGTACTCTGCAAGAATACAGTCCCCCAGTGGTTAACTTTCTTCCATCACCTCCTATCCTTTCTCATCCTTCTTGTGCTGAACCCCTAACTGCCAATAACCCCTCCCCTTGAAAAGCCCACCAAAGCTATCTGCTCACTTATTCTCACCCCTCTTACTTCTCCACACCTTCTCAAAGTCTCACTCCAGATATATTCAGGCTTTCTACTGTGCTCTATAGAATGTCTGCTCTATGATAAACAAAAGTATATTCATCTTAAACTTTGTCCTTTTTTGCTTATTCCGTCTTCTGGCACTTAATGAAACCTGGCTCCCTCCTGATAAGATTGCATTCCTCTACACCCCGTCTGGTAGTGGTGACACTTTAATTCATATTCTCACTTCCCTCCCCCATAAACATTTGCTGGGTGTGGTGGGAGAGTTGGAATTTTACTTGCTTCCCACTGCCACTTCATGATTCTCTATTGTCATCACCTAGCAACCTCTCCTCCTGTGAGGTTCAGGGAATCCAAATTGTAACCCAACCCAAAAGCTATTGGTAATTAAATTCCAATAGTTGGACTTATCCTAAAGAGAGAGAGAGAGAGAGAGAGAGAGAGAGAGAGAGAGAGAGAGAGAGAGAAGAGAAAGGAGAGAGAATGCCTGACTATAGGTATGTAATAACCAATAGGTTTTGGTTTGGGTGATAATTTTATCTATCTGTCTGTCTGTCCATCTACCAACCTACCTATTTATCTACACACACACACACACACATACAATTATGATATGCATATTTACATATATGTATAAGTTTATGACTAAATAATAACAAATATGTGTGTGTTCTGAACATAAAAACACACAAAATGAATTAATGCTTGAAGTTGTTACAGTTACTCTCTTTTGGGGATATCTGTGTTGTTGTTTACTCATTTTGCAGTCACCTTTGATTCTTCATGCCCCTAATTAGGGTTTTCTTGGCAAAGATTACAGAGTAGTTTGCCATTATCTTTTCCAGCTCATTTTACATGGGAGGAAACTGAGGTAAACATAGCTCCTATGTGTCTGAGGCCATATTTTAACTCAGGAAAAGGAGTCTTCGTGATTCCAGGTCTGGACCTCTAATGTGCCACCTAGTTGCCCTTATCTTTGTATCTACACTAATTTTTATAGATTTTTATCAGTCTTTTACCTGTGACACTGTGAAACAGCTTATGGCACAGTGGATAGAGTATAGAGTATATAGTCAGGAATTCTCGAGTTGAAATTTATCCTTAGACACTTATTAGTTGCATGACACTAAGTATGTCATTTAACCTGTTTGCTTTAGTTTCCTCATCTGAAAAATGAGTATAATAACACCTACCTCTCAGTGTTGTTGTAAGGAACAAATGAGATAATACGTTTGTTTCTTTGTTTTGCTATGTTTCTAAAGATTGCTTAGCATAGTTCTTGGTGCATAATATTCACTATAAAAATGCTTATCCCCTTCCTCTACCCACCTATCAGGTCCCCTCCTTATTCTGAACATCATCTTTCAAATCCAGTTTTTTTATTTATTTGTTTTTGGGTTTTTTGGTTGTTTTTTTTCTTCTTTATGGGGCAATAAGGGTTAAGTGACTTGCTCAGGGTCACAAAACCAGTGTCAAGTATCTGAGGGTGGACCTGAACTCAGGTCCTCCTGAATCCTGGGTTGGTGACCCATTCATTGCGCCATCTAGCTGCCCTTCAGGTTTTTTTTTTTTTTAAGAAGAAAGAAAATATTTCCACAAAACCAGCCAATAGATTGAAAAATATGACACTTGGGGCAGCTAGGTGGCTCAGTGGATAGAGCACCGGCCCTGGATTCAGGAGGACCTGAGTTCAAATCCAGCCTCAGACACTTGACACTTACTAGCTGTGTGACCCTGGGCAAGTCACTTAACCCTCATTGCCCTGCAAAAAAAAAAAAGAAAAGAAAAATATGACACTATATCCAAAGATTCCCATCTGTGTACCTCCCACTGCAGGCTGGCAAAATAGTGTGAGGAAATATCTTCTCATATCTCTTCTTTGTAGAAAAGTTTGTTCTTTATAAATTTTTCAATTGTAATTTTTGGTTGTCCTTTTCACTTATATGATTGCTGTTATTGCATATATTGTTTTCTTGACTCTGCTGAGTTCACTTTGCATCAATTTATGTAAATCTTGCCGTGCTTCCCTGTATCTAAAAGTTTATAATGGTTGATATTTTCTTTAATTTACTCATCTCTCAAGCTTTATTTCCTGAACTGGGGCTTTATGCCAAATCCAGTCTGCAGCCCTGCTGATGCTTTTAGGTTTGGAGTCCTGGTTAATCTCTCTGTGTTCCCTGGGTTTCTTCATTGAATTCTACTTCCCTTCCTCTGTCATTTTTGAAGTTCAGAGTTTTAGATATTTAGGACTCTCTACAGCACCTCAGGAGAAAATCCAAAGGTCTCAGAGTCCCTGAGCTATCCCATTCAGAGCTTTTCTGTTTCTCTAGTTGCTGCAGTTCCTCACAGCTTCCAAGGTCCTTACCTTACAACTTTGTTACTTTCCTGAGGTTTTCTCAGGAGGCCTCTGCTCTTTCTGTCTCCAGACACACAATCCTGTGTACTTTTTGTTTTTGGTTTTTTCCCCTTGTCACTGGTTGTTCTGAAAAGCTTGGTTTCTTTGCCTGCTCTGAAACTGGCTTGGCTAGCTGTCCCCTTTCCTATTGCTTTATGGCATCTTTGTTTTTCTTTTTTTTTGGGGGGGGGGGAGCAGGTGGTGGGTGGGTAGGGCTGGAAGTAGTCAGTGTAGTTTCTCCTTGGATTACCTGATTATTATTCAATCTGGTCCAGATTTCAGGTTTTTTTCCTGCTTGTTTGTTTTTTGGAGTAGTTTTGAGAAGCTAAGTGTTTTTCCTACTTTTACTCAGCCATTTTGGCCAACAGTCTCTCTCCCTCCTTTCCCCAATAGTTCAGCGCTTTACTCATAGTATTCTTTTCTAAGACAATTCCTTCCCCCTTTTAGTGAATTTCAACATACATATTGATGTTTCCTCAAATACCCTAGCTTCCCATTTTCTCAATCTGAGTAAATCCCTTATACTGCTCTTCTACTCCATCTCAGCTACACATAGGGATGGTTATAACTTATTATGATCCACAGGTATTCTATTTCTCTGATCAAAAACTGAATTTCCTTTATCTGATCATAATATTTTGTCTTTCCATCTCTCCATTTGAGTCACTCTTCCAAAACATACTCTTACCCGTCATCATGGCATCCATTTCCTCCACTCCTTAGTACTGTATCAAGACATCAATAATATTTAAATGATACTTTTCTCCCTTACCATTCTTGCCCCTTTGATGAAACAGCTTAAGTGCACACAATCCTCTACACCTAATGCCTTTTTCCTTTGTCCTATCACTGACCAATCCTTGCCAAACCTCAACCCTGGAATACTGTTATCATCTGCTGCCTATGAACATACTAATGTTCTCCTGAATGGAACTGGAGTAAATTATGAAACCACATTGGCTACGTCCACTACATATTTATGCTAGTCAATCTAAACAGAGCCGTCACTGCAAAAAGGAAATCCTACTGCTCATCCCTAAATAATTTTTCACTTGCATATGCTCCAGTTGCTATTCCACATCTTTTCTTCTCTCTTGAGGGTTTCCATATCACTACTCAGACCTTAAATCACACTTAGTAGAAAAAAATTGGGGCTCTTTATAGAGAGCTCCTTGTCTTGTCTTCTTCGTCTCATATCTGTCATACACTGCCCTTACCATACCCTCCTTCACATCTCTGATGATGTCTCTGTGCTTGGCAGGGTCAACCCTTTTACATGGACCCTTGATCACATCTCTTCTTATCTTCTCTATTATATTGCTCTTAACATCATCCCGCAATTTTCTACAATCTTTAATCCTTCCATTCATACTGGTTCTCTCACTCCTACCAACAAATATGTTGAAGTTTCTCCTACTTTAAAAAACAAAACTAAACAAACTTACCATATCCTACTATGTCTACCAACTAACATACTGTATCCCTCATCCCGTTCTCAGCTAAATTACTTTAAAAGCCATTTATGGTAAATATCTCCTCTTCTCTTCTCACTCTCTTTTAAACTCCTTCCCAGTGACCTTTTTTTTTTTTTTTTTTTTTTTTTGGTGAGGCAATTGGGGTTAAGTGACTTGCCCAGGGTCACACAGCTAGTAAGTGTTAAGTGTCTGAGGTCGGATTTGAACTCAGGTACTCCTGAATCCAGGGCCGGTGCTCTATCCACTGCACCATCTAGCTGCCCTTCAGTGATCTCTTAATTGACAAATTTGACTGTGTTGTCTAATTCCTTGTCCTTTTAACATATGTACAGCTTTTGATACTATTGATAATCCTGTCCTCCTGAATAATCAATCTCTCCTCTCTGGGTTTTCATGATTCTGTTCTCTTTTATTCTTCTCCTACACATTTGACTTTTGTTCTCAATCTCTTTGGTGGGATCTGAATCCATGTAATACTCACTAGCTCACTTACTGTGGGTGCCCCTAGACTCTGTCTCTGTCGTTCTGTGTCTGTGTCTGACTGTGTCTGTCTCTCTGTCTGTCTGTCCCAGAGGTACTCTATTTCTCTGATAAAAAACGGAATTTCCTTTATCTGATAAGAATCTTTTGTCTTTTCCTCTATTCACACAGCCACCTACTTCAAGGCCTCAGTCCTCTCACATGTACTACTGAAATAGCATCCTAATTAATTTCCTTATCTGAAGTCTCTTTTCATGCCAATTCTTTCCATTCACTATTCTCAAAACGATTTCCCTAAATCACAGGTATGACCATAACAATCACTCAATAAACTCAATAAATACTGACGACCTTCCAATTCATCTGTTGTAATGTTGTTGTTTTATAGATGAGGTAACTGAAGACTAATAAAATTAAATGCTTTGCCCAAAATCATACTATTAATAAGTGAAAGAGCTAGTGTGTGAACCCAAATCCTTTCATTCCAAAATACTTGTTGAATTGAGTTGAAGGGATTAATTTTCAGGCATATATTTTACTATACAATTTGTGAGATAATTTCCAAAATGATATTTTAATCTTGATGATGAAAGAGATCCAGGTCAAGTGCATCTGCGCTCATTGTTTCCTGTGCTACTCAGTACTAAAAAGGACAAAATTTGATAATCTTGACTTTCGATACCTTCCAAATGGTGAGTTGGTTAAACTAAGAAATTTTGTAGATATTTGTTTCAAAAATAAATGCTTATGGGGCAGCTAGATGGCACAGTGGATAGAGTACTGGCCCTGTATTCAGGAGGACCTGAGTTCAAATCCAGCCTCAGACACTTAACACTTACTGGCTGTGTGACCCTGGGCAAGTCACTTAACCCCAATTGCCTTACAAAAAACCAAACCAAAACAAACAAACAAACAAACAAAAAACCAAATGCTTATTACAACTATTGGTTAAATAGGATATTTTTTTGCTTCAGCTAATAAGATTGCCTAGGTCTTCTTTAGACCCCACCTTTGAAAAGACTCATGTCTATTTATGGCACTAGAGCTCAAAGTGATGTTTAGACTAAAAGAGTGTAGAATCTTTCACTCTATACTCATAAAAGTGTATTGCCAAGCTAATGATTTGGTCATGCCAAAATGCAGCTCAACTTTCTTCTCCCCTGACTAGCAATCTTCTATCTAGCATGACTCGCTATAGCAAAACTGGTCATTTAATAAGCCCCTCACTGGGAAATCTTACACAGAAGACTGTTCTTTTTAGTTATGAATCCTTCTTCCATTTAGGCAGCTTTATTTTCGTTGCTGGGGAGTGGGATCTGTTAGCAAAAGAATGCCTTTTATTGGCCCCAGCAGTGATACACCAAGCAGAATGTAGCAAGGAGTATTAGTGATGGGAAAGTAAATGCAATATTGACATAAAAATAGGACAGAAAGAACATCTAAAAATCATGATAATAAATTTTAAGAGCCCAGCAAAACTGAGCACCAGGAATTTACTAGCTTTTTGAGAGCAGGAAAAACTGCCAAATATTCTTAAGCAACCAGGAAATTAACTGAGAAAACTTAGTAGAAGAGAATTATTTTTAAATATGGCCCTAGATATGGAAGCTAAACATATGAATGCATGTAAACAAAAATAAGCCATGCTGGTTAAAGAATATCATCATCTGATATTCTTTTTGAGATAGAAAATATTCAGTGGTTCTGACTACCTCCAACCCCCAGGGGAAGAAAGGAAAGAGGATGGCAACATCTGGGTAGAAGAGAGAGAAGAAACTCCCTTCCTCTAAAGGAACTGGAGAATTGCTACGTGGCATCTCTTTACCAGTATGTGGGCCTAAATAAACAAGGTCCCATAGGGACACACTGGAGGGCAGGGGCAGATACAGAAGCCACATTGAGCCAAACTGCATCATACTGTCTTCTATCTCATTGCAGCTAGTGCTCTATTCTTCAACATTAACTTCCCCAGACATGACTTTACCCTTTAGAAGCAATAAAAAAAAAAACTTATTGGGTGCCTATAGGTGACCAGAGCACCAGAACCATAATGGTTTTGAAGAACATAGCTAGGAGAGAATACTTGGAGTCCAGAGAGCTGGGTTTGAATGATGCCTCATACAATGATTAGCTGTGTGATCTTGGATTAGTTACCCAATTTCTCAGAAACTTGGGTGTTTTTTTATCTGTAAAATGATTATTATAATACTTGCATTTCCTATTACTCAAGTACACTAAAGCAAATATTTTGCTTTACAAAAATTAAAAGTGTATGGAATACACATACATAGAGAGAAACATAAATGTACAAAACCCATAAATATATGGAAATGCCACAAGTAAAATGATATAACCTTCCTTTTCATGGTGGATATAGGAGGAAAATATATGAATGTTAAATCCCAGGTATGAAGGAATTATTGATACAAGACTAGTCAGTAGATTTTGCTAAGATCAAAATACAATGGAATCATTTAAGACATACATAACTACTGAAGATACACCATTTTTTATTATATTTTATTATAAATCATTCAATAGGTTATGTCTTTGCATTGGTAGGGGAGGTTTCCTAACAGTGATGGAATTACATAGATGGCAAACAAAAATATGAAAAAGGAAACTGAGGCTGAAAGAGGTCTGCTGACTCCAAAATCCAGTGCCCTTCCCAGCACAATATGCAGCCTTTTTAATCAATATTCTTCTAGTTGTGTATTTTTATTCTCTTTCTGAAGAATCATGACATAAGAAACTAAGTTCACAATGGAATTCTGAAGGGGCTTCAGCAAAACCCAGATTCTGAGTCAAACTGATTTAAACTCTAACATAACATCTTCTCTTGTCAATATTTTAACTATTTAAAGTGCACTGAAATAGAGAACAACAGCAGACATACCAAGGTCCCCAGCGGAGTTTGAAAATGAAAGTCCTAAAATGTTTTCCATTCCCTGAAGGGGAGATAGGAAGTTTGTCAAAAAGGACAGAGGCAATGAGAAGATGAGAATGGCCTATTTTCAAATAGAAAATTCTACTTCCATCTGAAAAGGAGAGGAGACGAAAGTCACAAGATTCATCCATCAGGGAACACAAAGTCACTTTTGGAAGCCTTGAGGTTTGATCAGCACCTGTATAAGCGGCCTTTAAACCAGGTTGTTGATGTTATATTTGACCATGAACCCCCATATACATCAAGCAAACAAACAAGCACTTGCTAGGTAACATGTACTATGCTAGGCACTGGAGATACAAAATACTAGAAAAACAAAAATAGAAACATTCTCTACTCAGAGGAAGCTTACATCCTGATGAGGAAGACAGCAAGAACATATATAAGTCCAAATTGAATAAATATAAAGAAGATAAATACAAGGCAGTTAAATAATCTAGAGGAAAGACATTAACAACTAGGATGAGGAAAAGCTTTATGAGGAAGGTGATGCTTCCATTTGATCTTGAAGGAAGAGAGGGTTTCTTCCAGGAGGAATTGAAATAGAATGGCATTTCAGGCATGGAAAGACTGATAGTGTAAAGGCATGGCAATGTTTAGTAACAGGCAATGTGGTACAATTCCTGAAAAATAATTTGAGACCCATATCTCATTAGCAACTCCACTTACCAGCTGTCCTTTTACAATGATTTTTGTGTGTGTGTGTGTGTAAATATCTGGTGGATAAGTAATAAACTCCATTGAGATTAGTTTTCTCATCAATATAATAAGGAAAATAACACTATGAGATAATTGATCTAGACTTGGCAGAAATATTAGGAACCATCTAGTCCTACACCCCAATAGTACAGTTATAGAAGCTGCTAGTGGCTTCAAGAATTGGGCTTGAAGTTAGCCCAGAACATCTAAGTTCAAATCCTACTTCAGACATTTACTAGCTCACTACACTTAGTGACAAGCACTTTCTATGTATAAATTAACCCTAGGCAATTCACATAATTTATCACAGCCCTATTTTCCTCATCTGTTAAAATTTTTCAAAAAAGGATTTGGACTCTGGACTTGATGGCATATAATGTCTTTTCCACCTCCAAACTTATTCTATGATCCTAATAGCCTGAGGTCCAAGAAAATTAAGTGGCTTACCCGAGGTTACAAAGAAAAGTGTCAGAACTGATATTTGAATCCAGGTCTTCTGATTCAGAGTTCTCTCCACTGGCTCTACAGAATCTCTTACCTTTCTTATAGGGTTGTTCTGAAGAGAAAGAGTTCTCTATAAACAGTGGGTTTTTTAATGGAAATGACACTTGGGGGACATTTTATAATACAGTGGAAATACAGTGTACTTTATAGTTAAAAGATCTAGGTTCAAATCTTAGTTTTGCTACCTAATTGACTGTGTAACTTTGACCAGTTAGTCACCTCTCTGAGGTTTTTTGTGTTCATAAGATTGTAGATACAGAGCTAGAAAAGACCATAGAGATGATTGAGTTCAATTCCCACATTAGAGAAAAGATGAAACTCAGAAGCAGAAAGGACAAGTAACATAGTTGGTAAGTGATAAAGCTAGAATTTGAACCTCGGTTATATCTCCAAATCTAGCACTTTTCCCACTGTCATGCTGTCTCATATGAAACATGTTTCTCCCACTAGAATGCAAACTCCTTGAGGACAAAAAAGCATTTGTTTTGCTTTGTCCTACCTTTCCAGTCTTCTTACACCTTACTCCCCAACATGTCCTCTTTGATCCAGTGACACTGGTGTCCTGACTGTTCCAAAAGCAAAACATTCCATCTTGTGGCTCCAGGCATTTTGTCTGTATTTAAAAGGACCTAGGGAGGTCAGTAGTCAGAATGGAGGAGGAGAATGTCCCAAGAATAGGAATCCTAGAAGATTGGAATGAGGCAGCGGGGAAAGTGAAATGCAAAAGATTATGGATGGATAAGGGCAGTTCAGAATACTTGATTCTAAAGGTAGCATTTTCATGGGTGGATGATGCCAAGATCAAGTGTATGACCATCTTTGTGGGTGTTTGAGGTTGGATTGTGGGGTAGCTCATGGGAGGTGAATAGGTTGTGGAATTGAGTATTTGAAAGACAATTAATATGTATGTTGAAATCCTGCAGTATGAGGACAGTAATTGAGAAGGAGAGAAAAATTGTAAGCCAGGTATGGGGTTCATAGAAGAAGGAAGGAAGAGGAATGACCTCAGGTTCTATAGACAACAGCTATAAGGAATTTGATAAGGTGGTAGACATGAATAGAATGAACTGCAAAGAAAGAGACTGCTGAATGATGGAGGAAGGAGGAGAAACCCAAAGTAGAAATCACTGGTTCAATACTTTATTGCTATATATTTTGAATGAATATTTATATGTATGTCATCTCCTGATAAAATAGAAGCTCTTTGAGGACAGGGACTGTTCCATTTTTGTCTTTGTATCCCAAGAATCTAGTTCATGACACAGAATAGATGCTGAATAAAGGTTTATTGAATGATTTATTAAAAAGCATGTCCATAATCATAATCTCATCTGATTCAATAATCCTTGTGAGGTCAATAGGGCATCTGTTCCTATCTTACAAAGGAAGAAATAGTAATTCATAGTTGACTTGATTAGTGATGCTTCTTAATAAATAGGAACAGCAAAACTTGAACCCAGATCTAATTATAAGTTCAGTATATATTTTTTCATTTTCTCTTCTTCAAAAATATATCTAGATAGATATAATTCTCAGATCTATTTATTCAGCCCTAGCCTCTCTCCTGATTCCCAGTATCACATTCCAAAGTACCTACTGTACATCTTAAACTGGATGTCCTATAAACATCTTAAACTCAACATGTCCAAAACTGAACTCTATCTTCTACCCTAAACACTCTCTCCTTTCAAAATTCCCTTCTACTTTTAAGGATCACACTATCCCCCCAGTCACCCAAGTTTGAAACCTTGATGTCATCTTCAGCTCTTCACTCTTTCTCATTCCCATGCACCCCCAAGTCTCCAATTTGTTGCCAATCTTATAAATTCTATGTTTACTAACAATTCTTGTTTATACTCCCTTCTCTCCTTTGAAACTGCTACCAATTTGATACAAACTTTCATCACTTCACCTTACAACTACTGCAAAACTTGTTTTTCTCCCTCCATCAAGTCTTTTCCCACCCCAATCTATCTTTCACTCAGCTCTCAAAGTGATCTTCCTGAAGTGAAGACATGATCATGTTATCACCATAATTCAATAAATTTCTATGGCTAATTATTTCAACTATCAAATATAAAATCCTTTAAAATTTACAGAATTTCATAACCTGGCTCTTTCATACCTTTCCAAGATTCTTATACCTCATTTCCCTCCATATATTTTACAAACCAGTGACACTGGCATCTTAGCTCAGAGAAGACAAGATTTCAAAGACTTTAAATGAACAGTTTTGTTTTGTTTTGTTTTTTTTCCTTCTGTTATTATATACACCATTTGTAATATGTATTCTCTGCAAAGGCCCTCCCTCTGTAGACAGTGTCAAAGTGTGGGTTCATGAGGGACCACCCCTCTGGACAAAATTCCCCCTTTCTCCCTTTTCTATATTGCTATAAACATATTGTTTGTTAGCATAGGGTATTCTATTTTGTTATCTTTTACTGTTTCATCAAGGAAACACTCTGTGTTCCTTGAGGAAACAAAGGAGGGAATGTGGTAAAATAATGGAATTTGGCAGACTGATTGGGATGGGCCACAGCTGGCCTGTCCTGAGTGATGTATGCTGTTGATGTCATCAGGAGAAACCACTCTCCACAGGCAGTTTGAAGGACCTCCCCTTTTGGGGGAAAGAGAGTAAATGCTTGCTGAGGGGAGCTTAGTCTTTTTCCGGTCTCAGTCTCTTTCTGGTTGGGTGAGGTGGCGGGAGCAGATGAGAGAAAGGCTTTTCCTGGCAGTTTGTCCTGTGGGCCTTGGCTGCATACCTGTTTCCCATTGAAGCTACAGACCCCAGGTGGTGAGTTAATAAGCCCGGTTCTTTGAAATTAGCTGAGCTGGAAGCGAGTTTGAGGATTGTATAGACTTTTTGTTATAGTTAGGGGATAATCCACTTGTCTTTTTCCCTATTCCCTCATCTTTGACCTTATTCATTTCACCTTTTCTGTGTATTTTATTCCCATTAATAAAACCTGATTCATTTGTGGAAAAGAGGCTGTTAAGCTTATTATTGGCCTAATAAGACACTATATTTCCAGATTCCAGATATTTTCACTGGCTATCCCTACTACCTCCTCATCCCTGCTTCATGGCAACTTGGCTTTTTTCTTCAAGTATTCTTAAAATATTACCTTCTATAATAAGCCTTTCCTGATTTCCCTTCATGCTAGTACCTTTGACCTGAGACAATCTCTAATTTATCCTGTATAGCTTGTTTTCCATAGTTGTTTGTGTATTTTCTCTACCATTAGACCATGATTTGAGTAAAGTAGGGACAATTTTTTGTCTTCCTTTGTATGCTCAGCACTAAGAACAGTGCCTGGCACAGAGTAAGTATTTAATAAATGTTTTTTTCCTTTCTTTGACTAAAACAAAATCATAAATCTCTCTCTTCAGACTGTATTTTCATTCCTCATTAATTACCAGATGAAAAGTTTAATCAAACTCTACACTTAGTGAATTTTTCATTGATACTACCTGGGTGTCTCCAAAGGACATCTTCCTGATTTGATTTTCTTTCTCTTAATGTGCATCTCTGCATGGTGCCATATGAGGGAATAGATGAGATTTCTTCTAAATTCAACTTTGATTTGATACAATTTTGAGAAACCTCTCATCCAAGACTCTAAGTTCAATGTTATATCAACATTACCATATTTGGCACATTGGTTCTGATCTACTCTATGACTATAATTGTAATTGTGGACTGTTACATACTGCTATTTGCGGCATAAAGCATGCTATTGGACATCCCGCTAAATAAAGAGGCCCTGAAGGAGAATTTGAGGACATAGACATCTGCCCTCAATCATGGTGAGTTTTTGACTAGATGAGAGCTTCCACATTGTGCAAAACATGCCATAACGTCAGGACTGATCTCATGCCTAAGTGCATGACTATGTGATATGGTTCAAACGACATTGTTAAGGCTTCCTCTATCCAAATATTTCTCTCTTACTGGTTTACTTGTGGTATGTAGAATTCCACTAACAGAGGTTCATCCATTGGGAGCAAGGATTTTTGTCTCATGGAGTCAAATTTTTCAAATACAACTATTCCTGGATCAGCAAGTTAAGATGTTTTTATTCATTAAGCCTTAATGGTGCCTAGCATGGCAAATTACTTTGAAAAATGCCATCTAGCTGGAAAGTAATGCTGTAGTAGAAATATCAATGAATTAGGAGTCAAAGTACCCAGATTCATAGGATCATAGATTTAGGGCTAGAAGGGACCCTACAAGGCCACTAAGCAAAACCCCCTCATTTTACAGATGAGGAAAATATGGCACAAAAGGTAAAGTCATTTCCCAAGGTCATATACTAATAAGTATTTGAGGCAGAATTTAAACCCAGATTTTCCTGACCACAAGGCCACTGCCCTATACATTCTATTGCATCTCCAAAAGATTGCATTCTGTCATCCCAAGTCTTTCACTTATTTCAATCTATCCCTAAATATTGACTCATTTCTTCCTGCCTACAAAAATGCCCAGGTCTCCCCTATCCTGGGAAAAAAAAATCCTCACTTGCTTCTTCCATACCTGCTAATTATTATCCTATATCTCTTCTGCCCTTTGTAGATAAACTCTTTGTAAAGGCCATTAACAATAGGTGCCTATACTTTTTCTCCTCTGGCTCTCTTCTTACTGCCTTATAATCTGGCTTCTAACCTTAGCATTCAACTGAAACTGCTCTCTCCAAAATTACTAACAATCTTTTAGTTGTCAAATCCAATTGCCTTTTCTCAGTCCTCATTATCTGTGATCTCTATGGAGTTCTTGACATTGTTGATCACTATTTCCTCCTTGATACTCCCTTCTCATTTAATGGATGCTCATCCAGATCACAACCTCTAACTCTAGGTATCCCTTACAGTTCTGTTCTGGGCCTTCTCCTCCATCTCTGGATACTATTTCATTTGGTGATCTATATCACCAACTCTCATAGATTTAATTATAATGTCTATGCTGATGATTCTCAAATTGATCTTTCCTTCCTCAATCTCTCTGCTGACCTTGAATCTTGGATTTCTAACTTCTTTTCAGAAATTTAGAAATGGATGTCCAGTAGAGATCTTAAACTCATTATGTCTAGAAAATGAACTCATTAACTTTCCCCCTCAACCCTCTGCCCTCCTACCTTCCCTATTATTGTAGAAGATAATTCCATACTCCTAGTCCCTCAAATTTACAACCTGAAATCATCCTTCATCCTGGATTTTTCACTCTCACCCCACCATATTCATACTGTCTCCAGAGCCAATTGATTTCACCTTTGCAACATCTCTTGAATATATCCCTTTCTCTCCTCTGACATTGCCACTACTCTTCTACAATCCCTCATCACCTCATAGCTGGATTATTGCAATAACTTGCTGGTGAGTCTACCTCAAGTCTCTCCCCACTCCAATCCATCCTCCAATCAGCTACTAAAGTCATTTCCCTAAAGCACTTCCCAATATTCAATGGACTTCAGAGGTATTCTGTTGACTCCAGGAGCAAATACAAAATGTTTTTCAGAATTCAAAGCCCTTCATAACCTATTTGCTTCCTGTATTTCCAGTGTTTTACTCTTCAATCTGATGACACTGGCCCCCTGGCTTTTCCACAAAAAAGACACTCCATCTCTTGGTTCCCAGTATTTCCTCTAGTTGTCCCCCTTTCCTGGCATGCTTTCCCTCCTAACTCTGAATGCTGACCTCCCTGATTTCTTTAAAATCACATTTAAAAGAAAAAGAAAAAGAAAAGAAAAGAAAAATTAAAAAAAAATAAAAGAAACAAACAAAATCCCATTTAAGATTCTACCTTTTACATGAAACCTTCCCTAAGCCCTCTTAATTCGAGTACTTTCCTTCAGTTAATTATTTCCCATTTATCCTGTTTATAGCTCACTTTGCATATATTCATTTGTATGTTGTCTCCCCCATTTTGTTCTAAGCTCCTTGAGGGCAGAGATTGACTTTTGCCTCTTTTTGTATCCTCAGCATTTAGCACAAACATGGCAGATAGTAAATACTTAATAAAAAATTATTGCTAGCTTGCTCGATTATAAAACACCGCCTCTCGCATTACCAGCCGGTTCTGAAACGTGCGGGAGGCGCGAGCCAGACCGCCCTGCTAGGCCTAGGTGTATCGCAAGACGTACGTGACACCGCGGCGGCCCTTCGAGAAGTCGCGGTTTGACTAGGAGCTGAAGCTGATCAGCGAGTACGGGCTCCGCAAGAAGCGCGAGGTGTGGCGGATCAAGTTCACGCTGGCCAAGATCCGCGAGGCCGCGCAGGAGCTGCTGACGCTGGACTAGAAGGACACGCGAAGCCTGTTCGAAGGCAATGCCTTGCTCCGGAGGCTGGTGCGCATCGGCGTCCTGGATGAGGGCAAGATGAACCTGGATTACCGCTGGGCCTGAAGATCAAGGACTTTCTGTAGCGGCGCCTGCAGACGCAGGTCTTCAAGCTGGGCCTGGCCAAGTCCATCCACCACGCGCGACTGTTGATCCGCCAGAGGCACATCAGGGTCCGAAAGCTGGGGGTGAACATCCCCCTCCTTCATATTACGACTCGACTCCCAGAAACACATCGACTTCTCCCTGCGCTCACCCTACGGAGGGGGCTGGGCAGGCAGGGTCAAGAGGAAGAATGCCAAGAAGGGCCAGGGAGAGGCCGGCACTGGCGCTGACGAGAGGAAGATTAAGTGCCAGCCCCCACCATTGCTCCCTAAAGTTTGTTGCATTGGAATAAAGCTCTTTGACTTCTGAAAAAACAAAAACAAAAACAAAACACTGCCTCTCAAATCATGGAACTTGCTTAAGAGGTCTCATAAAGATCTGGAACTTGTTATCAAGACATTACTGTTCACAAACAGAAGCATCTTGAAGCTTTCATGATCTATAAGCAATCTCTCTTCTATTTACATCTAACTTAGGATACCTTCCATTAAAGTGATGAATACCTTCGGCAAGCATACATCTCATTATGTTATATCTTTCTTGATGGCAATAAATTAGAGAGCCATTGAAAAGCTGAACAGAGTTGTATGTTAACATTTATGAAGAATGTGAATGATTTGAACATTTATACAAGAGAGTCTTTGTAGGAAATCTATTAAGGTTTTTTGCTCTTCCAAGTAAAATTCTTTTTTGGGGGGGGTGGGGGTCAAGGGAAGGGGATGAGTGCATAGGATCACTGGAAAACAATAAAGTCACAATGATATTGCAATTTTTGAACCCTTTAAAAAAATTGGGTGGACCTCCCCTCCTACTGTAAATCTCAAGACTCTACTAAAAATAAAGACAGCAGGCATACCTTGTTTCCCAAATACATGTTCAAATATTTCTCCTTCCCTCCATCACCCCCCCTCCCTAAGAGTGCATTTTATTTTTTCTAATCACATGTCCAAATTTAATATTTGTTGTTGTCATTGTTGTTTAGTCATTTAACAGGTTAACTTTGATAAGAGGAAAGGCAAAGGATTTCCCTGCAGCATAAGAATATTGCAAACTTGGGACAGAAATAAGGCAACCACATATAGTTTTACTCTCCACACTGCCTACTGTGTTGCCAAAGTTAACAGTCATTTTGGTAGTTGATAGTGATTTTTAAAAAGCAAATTCTAAAGTATATCGGAGACTGACACCAGGTCAGTTGAGTGTTTTACTATTACAATCTAGTCGACAAAGTAAGGTTGTAATCACTGTACCTGCATATAAAGAAGGAGTTTGGTTATTGGGAAAACGTGAAGATCATATATATTGAAACAGGAAAGAACAGTGACTGTAGGGCTCCTATGTGTAGGGCTCTAATGATTGGTCCTAGATTTTGCAGTAGAATTACATTCACAGGGGTAGCTAAAGTAACTCTATCAGGGCAATTAAAAGGGATACTGAATTATGGAATTGAATAGATTATTTCTGTCCCAAGTTTAGAGAAAATTAGCTGGGGTTTTTAATATATTTATTACTTATAAATTAGAAGCTTTAGTACCAGTTTTGGGGCATTATGAATTTATTAGAGCATATTAGGTATTAGTAAAGATAGAGCACATTGCACTGAAAGTTAGGAAAGCCTTGCTAGGATTTAGGGAAGAAGAGAGAAAAAGGTACCTTCACCTATGAGTCTTAGGCCAAAATTGGAAGTCTCTCTTCCCGTGTGACTGGAAGCTTCCTGCAGTTCCCAACAGGAGGCAGTCCTTACACACTGCTTCAAGGTAAATTGGCTAGCATCACCCAAATCCATTGGTTCACTGGACTTGAGGGCAATCCATGAGCAGAATGTGTCTGAGGCCAGAGTTCAGAGAACACACCCCCTGAGGGCCAAACTCTCAGGTACTTGTGGTTTGGGTGAGGTAACTTCCTGACTCTGAGCTGACCTTAAGAAAGGTCAGGCCAGGCTCTCTCAGCGGGTGGTGCCTGGAAGTCCCAAAACCCATATTATTAATAATTTCTCACAGCAGCTAAACCCTGAAGCCCAGGGAAACCACCAATAAGACCTGGAACCTCAGCAAAAAACTTGGGACACTTATAGGAAGTAAGCCCAAATCAATATAAAAATATCAAGGCACAAAAATGAGCAAAAACAACAACAAAAAAGCTTAACTATTGACAGTTACTTTTGGTGATAGGAAACATCAAGGCACAAATATAGAGAACAGTAACAAAATGGCAACAGGTGAACCTTCAAAGAAAAATACAAATTGGTCTCATGCCCAAATTGAATTCCTGGAATTCCTTAACCAGGAGATTAAAAATCAAATTAGAAAATTAGAAGACAAATTGGAGAAAGAAATACAAAAAATTACTGAGGAAAATAGTTCTCTGTAAAACAGATTTAGCCAAATGGAAAAAGAAATACAAAAGTCAATGAAGAAAATAATTCTTTAAAAATAAAATTGAACAAATGGAAACTAATGATTCTATGAGACACCAAGATAGAATAAAACAAAAGCAAAAAAGCAACAACAAAAAGAAATAGAAGAAAATGTAAAATTTCTCATAGGAAATACAATTGATCTAGAAAATAGATTCTGGAGAGATTATATAAGAATTATTGGACTAACTGAAAGCCATGACCAAAAAAACCCAAAACAAACCAAAACAAAAAAACCCATAAACAATATCTTTCAAGAGATTATCAGGTGGCTAGGTGGCACAGTGGATAGAGCACTGAACTCAGGAGTACCTGAGTTCAAATCCGGTCTCAGACACTTAACACTTACTAGCTGTGTGACCCTGGGCAAGTCACTTAACCCCAATTGCCTCACTAAAAAAGAGAGAGAGAGAGAGAGAGAGAGAGAGAGAGAGAGAGAGAGAGAGAGAGAGAGAGATTATCAAAGAAAATTGCTCTGATATTTTAGAACCAGAAGGCAAAATAGAATTGAAAGAATCCACCAATCACCACCTGAAAGAGACCCCAAAATGAAAACTCCATGGAACATCTTAGCCAAATTTAAAAGCTCACAAATCAAAGAAAAAGTATTGCAAGCAGCCAAAAAGAAACAATTCAAATACCACAGAACTAAAGTCAGAATTACACAGGATTTAGTAGCTTTCACATTAAAGAACTGCAGGCCTTGGAATATAATGTACCAGAAAGCAAAGGAGTTAAGTTTACAACCAAGAATCACATACCCAACAAAATTGAATATATTCTTTCAAGGGAAAATAAGACATTTAATGAAATAGAGGACTTTCAAGCATTTGTGATTAAAAGGCCAGAGTTTAATAAAACATTTGAATTCCAAATACAAGGTTCAAGAGAAACATAAAAAGGTTAAAAATAAATAAGAAAGAAAAATTGTAAGACATTTAAATAAGGTTAAACTGTTCCTAGTTCCATATGATAACATTTGTAAGTCTCAATAACTCTATTATAAGAGCAATTATTAGAGCAATTAGAAGTATATGTAATGAGGATGAGGACATAAAGTAATATTGAAGGGATGATAATTTTTTTAGGTTTTATAAATTGTACTATAAGAATAATTTGAAAGAATATATGTAGACAGAGAGTATGGTCATAAGGTGACATTGATGGTATGACACCCAAGAAAACAAAATAAAAGAGTAAAAAGAAATTGAATGGAAGAATTGAAGAAGGAGGGGAAAAACTGAATGGGGTGAACACACAAACACACACACATGCATACATACAAAGAGGCATAAAAGAACTAATATAATGCGGGAAAGATGGGTGACATGGACAAAGATGAAACCTTATTCTCATCAAAGTTGGCTCAAAGAGGTAATAACAAACACACTCAGTTGGATATAGAAATCTATCTTCCCCTATAAGGAAGTTCATTTAAAAAAAGGGTAAGTGATAATAGAAGGGGGAGGGGGAAATGATACAAGGATATTGGGGAAGGCAGTGATCTTATGTAAAACAACTGTGGGAAGGGATAGGGTAGGGGGGTGAAAGTGAGAGGGATAAACAGGTGAAAAATAGCATGGAGAGAAATAAACAGTCATCATAAATATAAATGGGAGTGGGATGAACTCACCCACTAAATGGAAGCAGACAGCAGAATGGATTAAAAAGCAGAATCCTGGAGCCAAGATGGCAGAGGAAAGGCAGTGAGCTCCCAAACTCATGACACGATCACTCCAAAAAACATCCAAATAACACCATAGGAAAATGCCCAGAGCAGCAAAACTCACAGAAGAATGTGCTGAAATCATCTTCTAACCAAGAACAGCTTAGAAGGTCAGAAGGAGGGAGCTACTGTGCTGATACAGGAGTCGGGTCCAACCCCACAGTCACCCTGACACAGATCTAGTCTCAGTAAGTCCTCACCAGAGAAGGAGACCCCCAGAGCCTCTGAATCAGCTGAAGCACCAGTGTTGTCTGGAACTAAGTTCACAGTCTGGTGAGTGGGCTGAGCCCTGGGCAGGGGAGAGACTATAGGGGTCTATGCTGGTGCTAAGGCAGAACTTGGATTTTACACCCCTGCAGAGAACCAGGAGGTAGGCTCAAATAGCAGTGGCCCAAGTAACAACAACACACAAAGCTGGTTGATTAGCAAGTTGGTCTGGGATCATCTAGGACCAGGAAACAGGCCAGGTGAGGGAAGAACCTGATTCTCCTTAAATCATACCACCTGGGATTTCTTAAGCTTGGGATATTGCAACCTGGAAACAGTGCCCCACTTTAAGGAGCTAAAAGTCTAGTAAAAGAAAGGCAAGATGAACCGACAGAGAAAGGTGAGGACCATAGAAAGTTTCTTCAGTAACAAGGAAGACCAACGGGCACCCTCAGAGGAAGATGTCAACATCAGGGCCCCTATATCTAAAGCTTCCAAGAAAAATACAAATTGGTCTCAGGCCATAGAGGTGCTCAAAAAGGACTTTGAAGATAAAATTAGAGACGTAGAGGAAAAATGGAAAGAGAAATGAGGGTGATGCAGGAAAGACATGAGAAAAAAGTCAACAGCTTGAAAAATCAAATGGAAAAGGAAGTACAAAAGCTCTCTGATGAAAATAATTGCCTAAGAATTAGAATTGAACAAATGGAATCCAGTGATTTTATGAGAAACCAAGACACAATAAAGCAAATCCAAATGAATAAAAAAATAGAGGGCAATGTGAAATATCTTCTGGGAAAAACTGCCGACCTAGAAAATAGGTCCAGGACAGGTAATTTGAAAATTATTGGTCTACCTGAAAACCATGATCAAGGAAAGAGCTTAGACACCATCTTCCAAGATATTCTCAGGGAAAATTGCCCTGAAATTCTAGAATAAGAAGCTAAAATAGAAATTGAAAGAATCCACCGATCACCTCCTGAAAGAGATCCCCCCCAAAAAAAACTCCTAGGAATATTATAGCCAAATTCCAGAGTTCTCAGGTCAAGGAGAAAATATTGAAAGCTGCCAAAAAGAAAGAATTCAAGTACTGTGGAGCCCCAGTCAGGATAGCACAAGATCTAGCAGCTTCTACATTAAAAGACCGGAGGGCATGGAATATGATATTACAAAGGGCAAAGGAAATGGGATTATAACCAAGAATCACCTACCCAGCAAAACTCAGCATTATCTTTCAGCGGAAAAAATGGGACTTTAATGAAAAAGAAGACTTTCAGATATTTGTGATGAAAAGACCTGAACTGAATGGCAAACTTGACTTTCAAATACAAGACCCTAGAGAACCATAAAAAATTGGAGCTGGGGGACATACCTGGGGTCAAACAGTGGCGACTATCTTGTGTCTGAGGCTGGGTTTTGGCTGGGATCCCCCTGGGTCCAGGGGTGATAATTTGTCCACTGTGTCACTTAGCTAGATGATAACATCTTTAGGGTTAAATTGAGGGGTGAAGGGAATTCACCGGGGGAAGGGTAGAAGTGAAATCTTACATGAAAGTAACAGGAAAAGGCTTATGGAGTCGGGGAAGAGATGGGAGAGGAGCAGGGCAGTAAATGAATTTTACACTCATCAGAAAAGGCTCAAAGATCTTAAACTCATCAGAACTGCTTCAAGGAAGGACTAACAGACACACCCAACTGGGTGGAGTAATCTATTTAATCTGGGCAGTAAATGAGCCTAACACCAATCAAAATTGGCTCAAAGACCTCAATATCATTAGAATTGGCTCAAGGAGGGAATAATGTACACACTGAATTGGGTGGAGTAATCTCTATAACCCAGCAGGAAAATAGGAGGGGAAGGGGATAAAGAGAGAGGGGGCAAAAGAAGGAAGGGCAGAGTGGGGGAGGGGACAGACAGAAGCAAATCCCTTTTGAAGAGTGATAGGATGAAAGAAGATAGATAATAGAATAAATATCATGGGGAAGGGAATAGGATGGAAGGGAAACAGTTAACAACAGTAATCATGAAAAAGAGAAAAGGGGGAAAAATTGTACAAAAATATTTATAGCAACTCTTGGTGGAGGCTAAGAATTGAGAATCAAGGGAATGTCCATCAATTGAGGAATGATGGAAAAAGCTGTGTTATATGATTGTAGTGGAATGGAGTTGTGCTACAGGAAATGACAAACAGGATGATCCCCGAAAAACCTTGAAAGACTAATGAATATCGATGTATAGTGAAGTGAGCAGAACTGAGAGGACATTGTGCATAGTGACAGCAGTATTGTTCAGTGAGCAATTGTGAATGACTTAATTACTCTCAGCAGTGCAATGATCCAAGACAATCCCAAGGAACTAATGAGGAAGCTTACTATGCACCCCTATAGAAAGAACTGATAAAAAGAACACTTGTGGATTGTACATATATAACCTGATTGTGATCTTGTGGAAGGGGGAGGAAAGGGAGGGAGGGAGGGAGAAAAATTTGGAACTCTAAATCTTATGAAAATGAATGTTGAAAACTACCCTTATGTGTAAATGGAAAATAAAATAAATGTTTGTTGCTAAAAAAAAAAAAAGCAAAATCCTATAATATGTTGTTTACAAGAAACATATTTAAAGCAGAGAGATACACATAGGGTACATGTTAAAGGCTGGAACAAAATCTATTATGCTTCAACTGAAGCAAAGAAAGCAGGATTAGCAAAAGCAAAAGCAAAAGCAAAAATATATCTAGTTTAAAAAGATAAAGAAGGAAACTATATCTTGCTGAAAGGTGCCATAGACAATGAAGCCATATCAATACTTAATATATATGCACCAAATGGTGTAGCATCTAAATTTTTGAAGGAGAAGTTGAATGAGTTACAGGAGGAAATAGATAATAAAACTATCTTAGTGGGGGACTTTAACATTCCCCTCTCAGAACTGGATAAATCTAACCAAAAGTAAACAAGAAAGAAGTTAAGGAAATGAATAAAATTCTTGAAAAATTATATATGATAGATCTCTGGAGAAAATTGAATAGGAATAAAAGGAATACACCTTCTTTTCAGCAGTACGTGGGACATACACAAAAACTGACAATGTATTAGGGCATAAAAACCTTACAACCAGATGCAGAAAATGAGAAATTATAAATACATCCTTTCCAGATCATAATGCAATAAAAATTACATTCAATAATGTACAATTGAAAGTGAGATTAAAAACCAATTTGAAATTTAAAAAAAACAAACAAATGGGTCAAAGAACAAATCATAGAAACAAATTGATGATTTCATTAAAGAAAATGACAATGATGAGACAATGTAACAAAATTTATGGGATGCAGCCAAAGCAGTTCTTAGGGTAAAATTTATATCCCTAACTATTTACATCAATTAAATAGAGAAAAAGCAGATCAATGATTTGGGTATGCAACTAAAAAAATACCCTAGAAAATAAATAAATTTAAAATCCCTAACCAAACACCAAATTGGAAATCCTGAAAATCAAAGAGAGTTTAATAAAATCAAAAGTAAGAAAACCATGGAATTAATAAATAAAACTAGAAGTTGATTTTATGAAAAAAAAAACAATAAAATAAATATTTGTTTAATTTGATCAAAAAAATAAAAGAAAAAAACAAATTACTAGTATGAAACAAGAAAGGGGTGAACTAACCACCAAAGAAGAGAATATTAAGACAATTATTAGGAATTATTTTGCCCAATTATATGGCAATAAATTTGACAATCTAAATTAAATGCATGAATTTCTACAAAAATATAAATTACCCAGATTAGCAGAAGTAAAATATTTAAGTAACTCAATTTTACAAAAAGAAATTGAACAATTCATCAATGAACTATCTAAGATAAAATCCCTAGGACCAGATGGATATACAAGTGATTTCTACCAAACATTTAAAAAACAATCCCAATACTATACAAATTATATGGAAAAATAAGTGAAGGAGTCCTTCCAAATTCCTTTTATAAATATGGTTCTGATACCCAAACCATGAAAATCCAAAACAGGGAAAGAAAATTGTAGGCCAATTTTTCTAATGAATATTGATGCAAACATTTTTTTTATATATATAAGGTATTTTATTTTTTCCATTACATGTAAAGATAGTTCTCAACTTCTGTTTATACAAGCTTTACAATTTCAGATTTTTCTCCCTCCCTCCCCTCCCCCCCCCCAGACAGCAGGTAATCTGATATAGGTTATATCTATATATCTATATATCTATATACATATATATATATACACACACATATATATATATACACATAATAACATTAATCCTATTTCTGCATTAATCCTGTTACAAGAGAAAAAATCAGAGCAGTGATGCAAAACCTCAAAATAGAAAAAAAAACAACAGCACCCAAAACAAAAGAAATAGTATGGTTCAATCAGCATCTATACTCCACAGTTCTTTTTTTTTTTTTCTTGGATTTGGAGATCCTCTTCTATCATGAGTTCCCTGGAACTCTTCTGTACCATTTGATGCAAACATTTTAAATAGAATAATAACAAATAGATTATAGAAATATATCACAAGGGAAGAGCCAAGATGGCAGAGGAAAGGCTGTGACTCCTCCCACTCTCACACACTCCAAAAATAATACCAGAAGAAAACTCCTAGAGCAGCATAACATTCTCTGCTGGAACTGGAGCAGGGCACCCATGTTCTGAACCAGCAAGCAAACTCTAGCAGCAGTCACCCAGTCGGGGAGGGGAACAGGCAGGCCAAGCTTCTGACTGGAGAGAATCAGATTTCAATCAGACATCTGCTTCCAGGTCATTGAGAAAGTAGGCAGTAGTTACTTACAGGCCAGGCAGGCTGAGAATGAGCCCAATCAACCCCTGGGCCATGCTTGGGACAGTGCATCCTGGAACCAGTGCTACTCTTTAAGAAGGAGTTTTAAAAGCCAAGAAATAGGCCATCAAGATGAGTAGGCAGAGAAAGCAGCGGACCATACATAGCTTCTTTGGGGGCAAGGTAGATCGGAATACACCCTCAGAAGAAGATAATAACAAAGTTAAAGCTCCTGTATCCAAATACTCCAAGAAAAATATGAATTGGTCTCAGGCCATGGAAATGCTCAAAAAGGACTTTGAGAAGAAAGTATGAGAGATAGAGGGAAGATTTAGAGAGGTAGAGGAAAAAATGGAAAGGGAAATGAGAGCAATGCAAGAAAGACATAAAAAAAATCAACAGCTTGAAAAGCTAAATGGAAAAGTTGATATAAAACCGCTGTGAAGAAAATAATTGCCTAAGAATTAGTAGTGAACAAACAGAAATATATAAAAAAAATCATACACTATGAGCAGGTGGGATTTATTCCAGGAATGCAGGGCTGGTTCAGTATTAGGAAAACTATCAGCATAATTGACCATATCAATGACAAAAGCAATAGAAATCATATGATTATCTAAATAGATGCAGAAAAGGCCTTTGACAAAGTACAGCATCCATTCCTATTAAAAACACTAGAAAGCATAGAAATAAAAGGAACTTACCTTAAAATGATAAGTTCTATTTATCTAAAATCATCAGCAAGTATCATATGTAATTGTGGATAATCTAAAAGTCTTTCCAATACAATCAGGAGTAAAGCAAGGATTCCCATTATCACCTCTATTATTTAATATTATATTAGAAATGTTAGCTATAGCAATAAGAGAAGAAAAAGAAATTAAAGAAATTAGAATAGGTAATGAGGAAACGAAACTATCACTCATTGCAGATGATATGATGTTATACTTAGAAAATCCTAGAGAATTAACTAAAAATCTACTTGAAATTATTAACAACTTTAGCAGAGTTGCAGTATACAAAATAAATCCACATAAATCATCAGCATTTACATATACACACACACACACACACACACACGCATATATAACCAATAAAATCCAGCAACAACAGATAAAAAGAGAAATTCCATTTAAAATAACTGTGGCCAATATAAAATACTTGGGACAGGGAGGCAATATGATCAGAACTGCAAAACACTTTTCACAAAAATAAAGTCAGATCTAAACAACTGGAAAAAAATATTAATTGCTCATGGGTAGGCAGAGCCATTATAATAAAAATGAAAATCCTACCTAAGTTAATTAATTTATTTAGTGCTATACCAATTAAACTATCAAAAATATTTTATAGAACTAGAACAAATAACAAAATTCATCTGGAAAAACAAAAGTTCAAGGATATCTTGAGAAACAATGAAAAAACATTACAAAAGAAGATGGTCTAGCAGTACTAGATTTTAAACTGTACTATAAAGTGATAATTATCAAAACAGTCTGGTACTGGCTAAGAAATAGAGAGGCAGATGAGTGGAATAGAATAAATAGGTAGAAACTACACTATAGTAATCTAGTATGATAAACCCAAAGACCCAAACTTTTGGAACAAAAACTCATTATTTAAGAAAATCTGCGGGGAAAACTGGAAAACAGTATGGCAAAAACTAGGTATAGACGAACATCTCACACTATATACAAAAATAAGGTAAAAATGGATACATAATTTACACATAAAGGATGATACCATAAGAAAATTAAGGGAGTATGGAATTTTTTGTCTGTCATATTTATGGACAAGAGAAGAATTTAAGACCAAAAAGATATAAGGAATAAAATTAAATGTAAAATAGATCATTTTGATTATATAAAATAAAAAGCTTTTGCAAAAAACAGCACAAATGTAACCAAGATTACAAGGGAAGTAGAAAACTGGGAAAGAATTTTTGAAACAAGTATCTCAAATAAAGGCCTCATTTTTCAAATATATAAAGAACTGCATAAAATTTATAAAAATACAAGTCATTCCCGAGTTGATAAATGGTCAAAGGATTTGAACAGGCAGTTTTCAAAGAAATCAAAGCTATCAATAATCAGATGAAAAATGTTCTAGATCATTATGGATCAGAGAACTGCAAATTAAAACAATTCTGAAGATGGCGGAGAGGAAGCAGCAAGCTGCCTGAGCTCTCCCTCTGTTCCCTCAAAAAGAACATTAAATAAAGCCTCTGGACAGATTCTGAAACTACAAAACCTGCAAAGAGACAGAGAGACACAGTCTTCCAACCAGAGATAATTTAGAAGACTTCAGGGAAAGGTCACTCTGATTCGGGCAAAAGGGAGGCCCAGCACAGGGGAGTAGCCCAACGCTGAGGGGGTCAGGGCAAGTCAGCAGGAGCTGCAGGCCACAGCCAAACAACTGAGGCCCCTGGAACCTGGCACAAAAATTTGGTGGCCAAGAAGGACAATGGAAAAACCTACCTGCACCAGCTGGGAGGGCAGGATGCCAGCTGCAGGGCCATGAACGGGACAGGCAGGATCAGGCGCCTGGCCGAATGCGCACAGACAGGAAGTGCAGGGAGGTGAACTGCACACACTATAAAGGCCTCAGAGTAAAAAGCTGGTCACACAGCACCTATACCCCTGCAAAAGAAGCCCAAAACAGGGACCCTCATGCCCCCAGAGCAGACCTCAACTTAAAAAATAAATAAATAAGCTGCAATAATGAGTAAGAAGCAAAAAAGAGCCCTCTCCAGGGGTAAGAAGCAAAACGTTGATGAGGAGGAATAGGGGGAAAGAAGGGGGGAAACGTACAAAGGGGGTAAATAGAATGGAGGGGAATAGACAGTCAGTAAGAATAACTGTGAATGTGAATGGGATGAACTCTGCTATAAAACGGAAGTGAATTGCAGAGTCGATTAAAAATCTGAATCCTACAATATGCTGTTTACAAGAAACACATTTGAAGCAGAAAGATACACACAGAGTAAAGGTAAAAGGCTGGAGCAGAATATATTATGCTTCAGCTAAAGTAAAAAAAGCAGGAGTAGCAATCCTTATCTCAGACAAAGCGCAGGCAAAGATAGATCTCATTAAAAGAGATAAGGAAGGAAACTACATCTTGCTAAAAGGTACTATAGATAATGAAGTAATATCAATATTAAATATGTATGCGCCAAGTGGTATAGCATTCAAGTTCTTAGAGGAGAAGTTAAATGAGTTACAAGAGGAATTAGACAGTAATACTATACTAGTGGGGGATCTGAATCTCCCCCTCTCAGAATTAGATAAATCTAGCCAAAAAATAAATAAGAAAGAAGTGAAAGAGGTGAATAGATTACTAGAAAAGTTAGACATGATAGATGTCTGGAGAAAATTGAATGGGGATAGAAAGGAATATACCTTTTTCTCAGCAGTACATGGCACATTTTCAAAAATCGACCATGTATTAGGGCATGAAAACATAATAGTCAAATGTAGAAAGGCAGAAATAGTAAATGCATCCTTCTCAGATCATGATACAATAAAAATTACATGTAAGAAAGAGGCAGGAAAAAGTAGAATGAAATTCAATTGGAAACTAAATAATTTCATTCTAAAGAATGAATGGGCCAAACAAAAAATCATAGAAACAATAAATAACTATATCCAAGAGAATGACAATAATGAGACAACATACCAAAATCTATGGGATGCAGCCAAATCAGTGTTTAGGGGAAAATTTATAGCTCTAAATGCTTACATGAATAAAAAAGAGAAAGAGAAGATTAATGAATTGGGCATGCAACTTAAAAAGCTAGAAAAAGAACAAATTAGAAATCCCCAATTAGATACTAAACTAGAGATCCTGAAAATTAAAGGAGAAATTAATAAGATTGAAAGCAAAAAAAATATATAGAATTAATCAATAAAACTAAGAGTTGGTTTTATGAAAAAACCAATAAAATAGATAAAATATTGATTAATTTGACTAAAAAAAGAAAGAAGAAAACCAAATTACCAGTATCAAAAATGAAAAGGGTGATGTTACCACTAATGAAGTGGAAATTAAATCAATAATTAGGAATTATTTTGCCCAACTGTATGCCAATAAATTTGACAATCTAAATGAAATGGATGAATATTTACCAAAATACAAACTGCCCAGGTTAACTGAAGAGGAAATAAAATCCTTAAATAAACCCATATTGGAAAAAGAAATTGAACAAGCCATTAATGAACTCCCTAAGAAAAAAACCCCAGGGCCATATGGCTTCACAGGTGAATTCTACCAAACATTTAAAGAACAATTAATTCCAATATTATACAAATTATTTGGAAAAATAGGTAAAGAAGGAGTTCTACCAAATTCGTTTTATGACACAAGTATGGTGGTGATACCAAAACCAGGCAAAGCAAAAACAGAGAAAGAAAATTATAGACCAATTTCCCCAATGAATATTGATGCTAAAATCTTAAATAAGATATTAGCAAGGAGATTACATCAAGTGATAACCAGGATAATACACTATGACCAGGTGGTATTTATACCAGGAATGCAGGGCTGGTCCAACATTAGGAAAACTATTAACATAATCAATCACATCAATAAGAAAACTAACCAAAACCATATTATCTCAATAGATGCAGAGAAAGCTTTTGACAAAATACAGCACCCATTTATAATAAAAACACTAGAGAGCTTAGGAATAGGTGGAGCTTCTCTTAAAATAATAAACAGTATCTACCTAAAACCATCAGCAAGCATTATATGCAATGGAGATAAATTAGAGGCCTTCCCAATAAGATCAGGGGTGAAACAGGGATGTCCATTATCACCCCTATTATTTAATATTGTACTAGAAATGTTAGCTTTAGAAATCAGAGAAGAGAAAGGAATTAAAGGAATTATAATAGGCAAGGAGGAAACAAAACTATCACTCTTTGCAGATTATATGATGGCATACTCAAAGAATCCTAGAAAATTAACTCAAAAATTACTTGAAACAATTAACAACTTTAGCAAAGTAGCAGGATAAAAAATAAATCCACATAAATCATCAGCATTTCTATACATGACCAACAAAATCCAGCTGCAAGAGATAGAAAGAGAAATTCCATTTAAAGTAACGGTAGATAATATAAAATACTTAGGAGTCTACTTGCCAAGACAAGCCCAGGAACTCTATGAACACAATTATCAAACACTCTTCACACAAATCAAGTCAGACCTAAATAATTAGAAAGATATAAATTGCTCATGGATAGGCAGAACTAATATAGTAAAAAATGACAATACTACCTAAATTAATTTACTTATTCAGTGCCATACCAATTAGACTACCTAAAAATTATTTTATAGAGATAGTAAAAATAATAACAAAATTCTTCTGGAAAAACAAAAAATCAAGAATATCCAGGGAAATAATGAAAAAAATTCACAGGAAGGTGTGTTAGCAGTACCAAACCTGGGGCTTTACTGTAAAGCAGCAGTCATCAAAACTATCTGGTACTGCCTAAGAAATAGAGTGGAAGATCAATGGAATAGTCTAGGCACAGGAAATGCAGTAGTAAATGACACTAGTAATGTAGTGTTTGATAAACCCAAAGACTCCAGCTTCTGGGATAGGAACTCAGTATTTAACAAAAACTGCTGGGAAAACTGGAAGATAGTATGGCAGAAATTAGGCATAGACCAACATCTTACACCTTATACTAAAATAAGGTTAAAATGGATAAATGATTTAGACATAAGAGGTGATACCATAGGTAAATTAGGAGAGAAAGAAATAGTATACCTATCAGATCTTTGGAAAGGAAAACAGTTTATGACCAAACAAGAGATAGAGTATATTATAAAATGTAAAATGGATTATTTTGATTACATTAAATTTAAAAACAATGCATCCAAAATTAGAAGTGAGGCAGAAACCTGGGAAACAATCTTTATGGCCCTTACTTCTGATAAAAGCCTCATTTCTAAAATATATAGGGAACTAAATCAAATTTATAAGAATCCAAGTCATTCCTCAATTGAGAAATGGTCAAAGGATATGAACAGGCAGTTTTCTGATGAAGAAACCAAAACTATCTATTCCCATATGAAAAAATGTTCTAAATCTCTAATGATTAGAGAGATGCAAATTAAAACAACTCTGAGGTACCACCTGACACCTATCAGATTGACTAAAATGACAAAAAAGGAAAATAATAAATGTTAGAGAAGTTGTGGAAAAATTGGAACACTAATGCATTGTTGGTGGAGCTGTGAACTGATCTAACCATTCTGGAGAGCAATTTGGAATTATGCCCAAAGGGCTATAAAGCTGTGCATACCCTTTGACCCAGCAATACCACTTTTGGGTCTTTTGCCCAAAGAAATAATGGAAAGAGGAAAGGGACCCACATGTACAAAAATATTTATAGCTGCTCTTTATGTGGCAGCAAGGAATTGGAAGTTGAGGGAGTGCCCATCAATTGGGGAATGGCTGGACAAGTTGTGGTATATGAATACAATGGAATACTATTGTGCTGTAAGAAACGATGAGCAGGAGGAGTTCAGAGAAACCTGGAGGGTCTTGTGTGGGCTGATGATGAGTGAAATGTGCAGAACTAGAAGAAAATTGTGCACAGTATCATCAACATTGAGTGTTGATCTACTGTGATGGACTATATTCTTCTCACCAGTGCAATGGTACAGAAGAGTTCCAGGGAACTCATGATAGAAGATGATCTCCAAATCCAGGGAAAAAAAAAAAGAACTGTGGAATAGATGCTGAATGGACCATACTATTTCTTTTGTTTTTGGTGTTGTTTTTCTATTTTGAGGTTTTCCGTCATTGCTCTGATTTTTCTCTTATAACATGACTAATGCAGAAATATGGTTAATGTTATTATGTGTATATATTTTAAAACCTATATCAGATTGCCTGCTGTCTAGGGGAGGGGGGGAGGGAGGGGAGGGAGGGAGAAAAATCTGAAATTGGAAAGCTTGTATAAACAAAAGTTGAGAACTATCTTTACATGTAACAGGAAAAAAATAAGATACTTTATTAATTAAAAAAAACAATTCTGAGGTATCACCTTACACGTATCAGAGTTGCAAATATAATAAAAACAGAAAATATTGGTTGTTTGGAGGAGATGTGGGAAAGCTGGGATGCTAATCCACTGTTGGTGGAGTTGTGAAAAGAGCAATTTGGAATTATGCTCAAAGGGTTATAGAATTGTGCATACCTTTTGAACCAGCAATACCAGTACTAGGTTTATATCCCAAAGACATCCCAATAAAGATAAAAAGACTGATTTGTACAAAAATATTTATAGCAGCTCTTTTTGTGGTGGCTAAGAATTGGAAATCAAAGGAATGCCCATCAATTGGTGTTATATGATAGTGATGGAATATTATTGTGAAATAAGAAATGAGAAGCAGGATGATTTTAGAAAAGCTTGGAAAGACATGTATGATATGATGTATTGGGAACTGAGCAGAACTAAAAGAACACTGTACACAGAGAGCAATATTGTTTGATGAAAAACTGTGAATATCTTGACTGTTCTCAGCAACACAATGATTCAAGGCAATCCCAAAGAACTATCGATGAAACATAATATCCACCTCCAAAGAAAGAACAGATATTGGTGGAACAGACTGAAGCATGCTATATTTCAGATTCTTGTATTTTTTTTTACATTTTTAAAATTATTTAATTTGCTTGTAAAAAGTGACAAATGGGGACAGCTAGGTGGTGCAGTGGATAAAGCACTAGCCCTGGATTCAGGAGGACCTGAGTTCAAAGCTGGCCTCATACACTTGACCCTTACTAGTTGTGTGACCCTGGGCAAGTCACTTAACCCTCATTGCCCTGCAAAAAAAAGTGACAAATGTGGTGATGTTTTGCATGATCATACATTTATAACTCATATCAGACTGTTTGCCACCACAGGGAGGGAGCAATGGAGAGAGGGAAGGAGGGATAGAGATAGAAATAGAAAACTATAAATAAAATAATTAAAAATTTTATAAATAAATAAATACAAATCACTTATATCACCTTGGTTTTCTACTCTAGAAACTTTCTTTATAAAAGTAGATTAAACATATATCCACTATATGACTTACTAGTCATTAATTATTCAATCAAAAAATAATGCATGGTTTTGGAAGTTATTTTTTTTTCTCCTCTCAATTAATTCAACTGCCATTTGATTTACTAGAAGTCTTTGATTTCCCAGCAGCCCAAGGAATTCTGTTATTTTGGATCCATATCTATGTGTAATGAATCCTTTCTTCCAAAACACAAAAGAATTGGAAGGGACTGGGCATGACACAGAACAAATAACAGCATAGCACCTGGTACATAGAAAGTATTCAATAATTGTTTATTGACTGACTGAAATGACCGAGTACTGATGTGAGAGCCATATAAGAATCAGTGGTCTATAGTCAGACCACTGATGACTAGGGCAAAGATCAAAATACAGAATTAGGAGAACAAAGAGAAGATGCTGTGAACAACTACAATAACTTCAGCCTGGTTTATTTATAGGAAATATATTTAAATTGGCAAAGTTACCGACTTCTTAGACCAAGGCCATTTTCTACAATAATTTAATACCACAAAATCCACAGTGAAGAAGGCCAAAGAGCCTCTAATGCACCTCAGCCAGCAAGCATTTGATCTCCTTACCAACCAGAGATATAGCAGACAAATAGAGCACTGGTTTAGAATACAGAATTACAGAGTTGGAAGGGCATTCTGTGTTGTTTTATTCCAACATAGACAATACAAACTTATTTTTTAACAGAATGGCAAAAGATTAGAAGCAATTATTCACTCATAAAATGGCAAAATAAAATTTTGGAAGTAAAACTAAGACTACAAAAGCTTAGTGTGTGAGCCTTGACAGAAACATACCATCTTTTTTTTTTTAATTAATAAAGTATTTTATTTTTTTCCGTTACATGTAAAGATAGTTCTCAACTTTTGTTTATACAAGCTTTACAATTTCAGATTTTTCTCCCTCCCTCCTCTCCCTCCCTCCTCCCCTAGACAGCAGGTAATCTGATATAGGTTATATATATATATATATATATATATATATATATATACACTTAATAACATTAATCCTATTTCTGCATTAGACATGTTATAAGAGAAAAAATCAGAGCAATGATGAAAAACCTCAAAATAGAAAAAAAAAAACAACAGCATCAAAAACAAAAGAAATAGTATGGTTCATTCAGCATCTATATTCCGCAGTTCTTTTTTTTTTTTTTCCTTGGATTTGGAGATCATCTTCTATCATGAGTTCCCTGGAACTCTTCTGTGCCATTGCATTGGTGAGAAGAATATAGTCCATCACAGTAGATCAACACTCAATGTTGATGATACTGTGTACAATGTTCTTCTGGTTCTGCATCATCAGTGTGTATGTATGTATATATAGTAAGAGAGAATATATATAGGGGGGTATGTGGGTATACACATACATATATATATGCATGTGTGTATTATATGTATGTATGCATGTATATATATGCCCTCCTACTTTTCCCCTGATCACCTTTGGAAACAGATATAATACCGGTATTTCTGGATCACAGGGTATACACAGTCTTATACCTCTTTTGGAAAAAATCCAGATTCCTTTCCAAAATGGTTGAATCAGTTCATAGTTCCACCAACGGTGTATTAGTGTCCCAATTTTTCCACCACTCCTCTAACATTTGTCATTTTCCCATTTTATCATACAGCTATTTATTTTCACAATCAGTAGAATTACTTGGATTGGACTCAACACCATTTGTGACATATGAAAAAATTAAATCTTAAGTAGATAAAGTCCTAGAAAGAAGTTGGACCAAGATCAAGTATTCACTGAAGAAATCCATGCTGGTGGCATAGTCCTGAAAGCAATAAGAGATTTGTTTATAAGGTAACTCAAAGGCAGGTATGATACCAAACTAATGGGGAAAAAATTAGAGAAGATATTAACTAAAAGTGAAAGGAATATCTGCATAGTGGTCTCCTTTCTAATATTTATAAAGTCATTCTGAGAATCATGTACAAACATGTTGATAATTTTTTTTTTTTTTTTGCGGAGCAATCGGGGTTAAGTGACTTGCCCAGGGTCACACAGCTAGTAAGTGTCAAGTGCCTCAGGCCGGATTTGAACTCAGGTACTCCTGAATCTAGGGCCGGTGCTTTATCCACTGCACCACCTAGCCGCCCCCTGATAATATTCTTAATGAAATTATGAGATGGGAAAATATATGTTTTACATATAATCTTCTACAATATACAAAATATCTAAAAGTACACAATTGCCTAAGAAGTTAAAAAATATAAAATCCCTCTCTGCTTATTGTTTGTTCGTATTTTTTAAAAACACTTGACTTGTTAAGCAGAGTATAGCCTTAAAGGATTTCCTTCTTTAAGGACTCTCATGCACCTATGTTAAAAAACCATGCAAGATTCCTTGATAGGTGGTATAACAGTGATAAGTGTTCAATAACTCTCTCATTATTACCATCAAGAAAGGAATAACAGAGAGGTTCATGCTTCTTAAAGTTATTTACCATTATCATAGAAGATGAGCTATAGGAGGTACAAATTAAAGAGTGATTTCTAATGGATAGTGACAGGTCTCAAGATTTTCCTGTTATCTCATTCCATCAAGTCCCAGAAAATTGCAAGACCTCCTCAGTGAGAAACATGATTACTCAAAAGATTTAAACCTAATGTATGAAAAATGAATGTGCATTCATTTGCAGGGACAGCCTATTGAACTAATACACGGATAAATATTTATCTGACTCAGGCATTACAGATAGATTTGGGGTAAGCCTTGAATAGAAAGAAGAAATCAGGCTGGTTTACATCTGGAAAATTGTTCTGTGTCTTCAATGATCTCAGGCTGCTTCCCAGCAAAAACCGAATGAGTTGGATGAAATCTTGAATAGTAAAAAAGAAATCAGGCGGAATTGCATCTGGGAAATTGTGCTATGTTTTCAATGATCCCATGCTGTTTCTCAGAAAAATAACTGAACTAAACTAAAAAGTATATATACATACATAGACACCCATATACAAATAAACACACATGCATACACATATATAAATATATACATATATTCTCTAGATGAAGTATACTTATGAATCTTGGAACATAACTGTCTCTGAGGAATTAACATTATAGATGACTCAAAGGGGATAATGGAAGGATGCCTGTTAGGTTCAAATAAGCTATAATCTATTTCCAATAGTGAAAAGAATGGTAAAAAAATATAGTCAAGGAAAAATATAAAATAAAAAGAAAATAAAGTCATGTAGTGAAGGATAGAATAACTATTTTGTCAACAAACACTTTTATAAAAAGGAATCTACTAAGTACCAGCACTGTGCTAAGTGCTGTGGATAAAAAAGAAAACAAACACACACACACACAAAACAGTCATGCTCTTAAGGAGCTCACAAAATGGGGGAGACAAGTGAACATATATGTACAAGTAAGCTATATACAGAATAAATAAGAAATAATTAACAGAGAGAAGTCACTAGAATTACGGGAAGGACTACCTGTAAAAGATGGAATGTTACATTTTTTTTTAGATTTTTAAAAAAATCAATGCATTCTTTATTCTTTCAGTTGCCTTTTTTTCCCCCCATTTTTTATTTCTTTTCTTCTTTTTTTTCCCTCATTTTAAAAAACATTTTAAAAGTTTTGAGTTCTGAATTCTATCTTTCCCTCTCCCTGAGATGGTAAACAAACAGATATAGGTTATACAAGTACAATTATATAAAACATTTCCATATTAGTCATTTTGTAGAAGACATAAATAAAATTAAACAATGAAAGAAAGGGGAAATTGCATGTTTCAGTCTGTGTTTAATCAATATCAGTTCTTTCTCTGAAGGTGGATAGTATGCTTCATCATTAGTTCCTTGGGATTGTCTTGGATTGTTGTATCTCTGAGAATAGCTGTCATTCACAGTTCTTCATTGAACAATATTGCTATTACTATGTAGAATATTCTCCTGGTTCTGTTCGCTTCACCATGCATCAATTCATTTAAGTCTTTCAGTTGTTTTTTCCTGAATTCATCCTGCTTGACATTTTTGATAGCACAATAATATTCCATTACAATCATATACCATAGCTTGTCTAGACATTTTCCAATTGATGGGCATCCCTTTGATTTCCAATTCTTAGCCACCACAAAAAGAGCTCCTATGAATACTTTTGTACAAATAGGTCCTGCTGTGCCATTTTTTTTTTTGATCCTTTGGGATATAGACCTAGCAGTGGCAGTCAAATGGTATGCACAGTTTTATAGTCCTTTGGGCATAGTTCCAAATTGCTCTCCAAGGTGTTTGGATCAGTTCAAAATTCCACCAAAGGTATTAGTGTCCCAGTTTTTCCAGATATGTTTCTTTTTTTTATCATATTAGCCAATCTTATAGGTGTGAACTACTACCTTGTAGTTGTTTTAATTTGAATGTCTCTAATCACTAGTGATTCAGAGCATTTTTTCATATGCCTATAGATAGCTTTGATTTCTTTGTATGAAAAATGTCCATATCCTTTGACCATTTATTAGTTGGGGAATGATTTGTATTTTTTTAATAAATATGACTCTGTTCTCTATATATTTGAGAAATAAGGCCTTTATCAGAGATGTTTATTGCAAATTTTCCCTGAGTTTTCTGCTTTCCTTATAATCTTCCTTGCATAGGTTTTGCTTGTGCAAATACTTTTAAGTTTTATATAATTAAAATGATCTACTTTACATCTTGTAATTTTCTCTATATATTTTGATCCTAAATGTTTCCCTTATTCATAAATCTGAGATAAACTATGCTTATGCTATCACCCTTTATGAGAAATTTAGATGGGACTTAAAAGGATCCAGTGAAGCCTGAGATGATGGAGAGCATTCTAGATATGAGAGATAAGCAGAAAATATATCCAGAAGGGAGAGAGGGGAGTGTCTTCTTCATAGAAACACATGGAAGCCCATGTCACTGCATCAAAGAGTATGTTTTGGGGAGTAAGGTATAAGAAGACTAGAAAAGTAGGAGAGGGTTTAGTTATGAAGGGCTTTGAAGGTGAAACAGAGACTCTTTTTTGTGATCCTAGATGCAACAGAAAGCCACTGGAGTTTTATATTTGAAAATAAAATTTTCTATTCAGCTCAAGTCTTTTCATCAAGAATGCCTAAAAGTCCTCTTTTTCATTGAATTCCCATTTTCCCCCGAAAGATTATACACAGTTTTACTGGGTAGGTGGTTCTTGATTGTAATCCCAATTCCTTTGCACTCTAGGAAATAATATTCCAAGCCCTCCAATCCTTTAATGTAGAAACTGCTAAATCTTGTATTAATCTGACTGTGGCTCCACAATACTTGAATTTTTTTTTTCTTTCTGGCTGCTTGCAATATTTTCTCCTTGACATGGGAGCTTTGGAATTTGGCTATCACATTCCTGGGAGTTTTCATTTCAGGGTCTTTTTCAGGAGGTGATTGGTACATTCTTTTAATTTCTATTTACCTACTGGTTCTAAAATATCAGTGGAAATTTCTCTGATGATTTCTTGGAAGATGATGTCTAGAGTTTTTTTTTTTCATCAAGGCTTTCAGGTAGTCCAATAATCTTCAATTATCTCTCCTAGATCTATTTTGCAGGTCAGTTGTTTTTCCAATGAGATATTTTACATTTCCTTCTATTTTTTCATTTTGGTTTTGCTTTATTGTTTCTTGATTGAGCTTCCACTTGCTCAATCCTAATTTTTAAGGAATTATTTTATTCAGAGAGCTTTTGTACCTCCTTTTCCATTTGGCCAATTAATCTTTTCAAGGCATTCTTTTCCTCATTGGCTTTTATACCTCTTTTACCATTTGGCCTAGTCTTTTTTTAAGGTCTTATTTTCTTCAGTATTTTTTTGTATCTCCTTTACCAAGTTGTTGACTTTTTTTCATGAGTTTCTTGCATCACTCTCATTTCTCTTTCCATTTTTTCCTCTGTCTTTCTTATAGCACTTCTATAGCCTGAGACCAATTCATCTTTTTCTTGAAAACTTTGGATGTATGAGTATTGACTTTGTTATCTTCTTTTTGGGGTGTATTGTGATCTTCCTTGTCACCACAGGAACTTTCTATGGTCAGCATTTCTTTCTGTTTGCTCATTTTTCCCAGCCTATTTCTTGACTTTGAACACTTGGTTAAAGTGGGACACTGCTTCCAGAGTGAAGGGAACACTGTTCAAAGTTTCAGGGCATTTGTGCAACTGTTTTCAGAGATACTTATAGGAATCTGTAAGTTTTTATCTCTGTATGATTTAAGGAGAGGTATGTTTACTACTTTCCTGGCCTGTGCTCTGGTCTGTAAGCAATGACATGCCTGCTTTTCTGCCCTAGAGCTATGAATAGAATCCCTCTCCACTGTGGTTACAAGCTCCAAGGTGCTTGTGCTCCTCCCCAGTCTGGGACCCCGACCCAATACTGTGACCTGGATATGAGTATAGGCAAAACAGCCTCAGTACTGACAAAGAGATCTCTGTAATCTCCTTCTGGCCAATTGTTCTACCCCTTTACTATAAGTGTGGCAAATTCCAGAAGCAGTTGCTGTGGGTGCTAATTCAGAGGCTGACAAGTCCTGGTCCTGATTTGCTGTGGTTGGGACTGGGTCTGTGCTGGGCTATGCACCACTCTTACCCAAATACAATAGACCTTTCTTTCCAACCTTCTAAGTTGTCTTTGGCTAGAAAATTATTTAACCCTGTCTTTTTGAGGGTTCTGCTGCTCCAGTAATTGTCTTATGGCTTTATCTGAAGGTGTTTGGAGGGGTCCTGGGGAGAGCTCAGGGAGGTCACTGCCTTTCCTTCACCATCTTGGCTCCACCCCTAGAAATCATCTTTTCAAGGAGTTTAGTCACAAAGAGAAGGATATATATATCAGAGATAAAATGTAAAAACTTGAAATGTAACAAAAAACTGAGGGGTCAAAATATAAAAAAGACAGAAGGTGATAGGTGTAACGATTGGAATGATGCCACCTGCTGGAGACTTACTGTAGAAGAGTTCCACCCATGAAGTGAAGGTCTTCGAGGGCAAGACCAGGAGTCTTTTCTTTGGCATGAGGAAGTGACATTGGCTAGTGGGAGGAAGAAGGAAGAGACTGGCGCTCGGTCTCGGGCTCTTTCCTGGGGATGCTGGTGGAGAAGGCAGCTAGAAATGTGCTCTCCTTTTAATAGATAGGAATTTAGGCCTTTCTCTCCCTCTTTACCAAATTCTTATTCTCTTTAATAAACTCTTAAAAGTCTAACTCTTGCTAAAGCTTATAATTTATTGGCAACCACTCATTGGATATTTTAGACAGACTAGCTAGAATTTTAGCCCTTAACATAGGTAGAGCCTCTTTGGAGACTGTAGGACATCACATGAATATGAGTTACAAAGCATGAGAAGTCATGGGTGGAGACAATTTACACTGATAGAGGAAGTGTCCTGTGAGAAAATAATTATTAATAATGGATTTCTTGGGGGCCAAGAGATCAGTTTCTCAGTACTTTCTATCCCCCACCCCCTCCAGAAAGTCCAGTTCTCCTTGAGAAACTCTATCAAATCTCATCTGGGACAAACCCAAAAGAAAAAAATGAATGAAGGTTGATTCTTTTGTCCAGTTCCTGAGGGAACTGATGGGATTAAACCACACCTAGATAATGGACTTTGCCTTAGGCAACTTGTGTGGGGGTCTTTTCCCTGATGTCATTTTAATGTAGACCACCCTCAAATCATGTCAACCAATGGAATTGAATGATGCTAACTAATTAGCTTTGAACCAATCTATCAAAAGAGGACAAAAACCCTTGGAAGCCAGGAAGCTCTCTTGCTCTCTTTTCATACTGCAAGGGTTTTTTGGGCTCTTCTCCTGTTTGCATTAACTGACATGCTGAAGCTCTCTCCCTGCTTTCTGTACCACTTATCTGAGACCATGACAAGTTAGGGAGACATGTGGTCGATCCTTTACTGGTATTATATTAATAACATAATAATATGCCTACCCCAAACTGATAGCTATAGCAATAGTAATTATTTTTAAAAATACAGTCCATATTGGTGAGGGATGAGATCATAGGTCCATTAAAGTACTGAAATGGTTATTAAGTCATTTTAAAATTATACTAGAACTTTGAAGTTTTCATAGTGCTTTGCCTTCATCATTGTATGAGATATGGATAACAATATCATGAGGTAAGTAATGGATGTTTTATCCCAATTTTACAAATGAGGAAACTGAGGTTCATGGAAGTAAATTTGTTTACCCCAAGTCCCATATCTAGTGAAGGGGAGTAGAGCCAGCATTTGAAAACTGATCTCTTAACTCCTGTTGCTCTGCTTAGTCCCACTGTAACCATGTTAACCTGATGCCTCATTAACCACAACTTACAGATGTGGTATAGTAGAATGGGTAATGTGAATGAGAAAACCTGAGTTCTACTCCAGACTGTGCTGCTAACTGTGTGACTTTGAACAAGTCAAGTAGTCATTTTTGGTATTCAGTAAAGTCATCCATTTAAAAAGGGGGAAGAGGTGGGGATGATTGGATTACTAAGGCCCCTTTTAGATCTAACTTTCGAAGATTCTTATATATTATCTTGCTTTAATTTCTTATCTAGAAAATAATGTATCCATCTACATATCTTTGGTTTTTTTTGTTTTTGTTTTTGTTTTTGTTTTTTTTAGTGAGGCAATTGGGGTTAAGTGACTTGCCCAGGGTCACACAGCTAGTAAGTGTTAAGTGTCTGAGGCCGGATTTGAACTCAGGTACTCCTGACTCCAGGGCCGGTGCTCTATCCACTGCGCCATCTAGCTGCCCCATATCTTTGTTAATATTATATCCTCTGCCTGGAATAAAACTTTGTGGTCTCCCACCCTACTTTTCCCTCCCCTGCCTGGTTTTACAACCCCATTTTTGATTCTGGAAGAGACCATACAGTGTAAAGCCTGCCTCCCAACCACCCCAATCAAATTTTATGCAAAAAAAAAAAAAAAAGAAGCCCAGAGCTATTAAGTGAATTATCCAACATCACACAAGAGACCTAGCATTTGAATGCCAGTCTTCTTTCTTCAAATTCAGGACATTTCCATTCTACTGCATTTCCTTTGAAAACTATTTTTAATAAAACTAAGGGAAAATCCCATCTAATCACATTTCAGGCAAACAGGAAAGTCCATAAGAGAAAAAAAAATTGTACTTATTGAGTCAAATAAAAACAGACATGGCTGATTATTTTGCTTAACTGAGTTCGGAACAACAACAACAAAAAAGACAAAGTTTATTTTATGACTTGTGGTTTAACACAAGCAGGAAGGAAAGAAGAAAGGCATGTTCCAGGTTCTTCTGAAATTGTAAAACTCTGAAAAAAATGGGAAAAAAACCCTACTCCATTCTTTGGTTCATTGGGTTTATAAATCATGTTTCTTCTGTGTAATCAGACGCACAAAATCTTATGATTTTTTTCAACCTCAGCATTTTTCCCCCTGGGAGACATTATGTAAGAACTTTGTGCTTTGATGGGCATTTAAAATTTTGTGTGTATAAATACATATTTGGGAAAGAGTATTTTCTTGCCAATTTCCAATGTAGAAATTAGATAATACTAGACTGAACAGTTAGTGGTGTTTTTTTCTCTTTCTTTCTCCTTCAAGCCAAATTTTGATTCTAAAGTACCAAAATGTTGAATACTCACTCCCCTCTCTATCCATTTTCCTGCCCAACACCCTATTTCATTAGCAGTTAGCACAGTGGAATTCAGAATATGATGCCAGAAGAGAAATTATTCCTTCGACAATTAGATAACACATTCATGTCACCAGAAAGCATGAACATAAAGTCAATGACTCAGTTCAAGGAATAAGTTGGAGGATCATAGTAATGTGTTATTCCAGAATTGTTTATGTTGCTCATGGATCCTCCTTTCTACAATGTCTCACTCTCATATTTCCCCCTAAGAATGACTCTCTGGTGTGCTCTTTGAGCTAGTATTTTATTTTTCCATAGAACAAAATTAACCATAATGTTTAATTAATTTAATATTTTGTTCCTCTTACTTCATTGATTCCTTCATTCAACAACATAGTTAGTAGGTTATGTATGCCGTTCTTGACACTAATGATACAGAGGCAATAAATGCAAATGATCTCTTTCTTTAAGGAGCTTATATTTTCTTTTGGGACTAGGAAATTATATTGGCAGATAAGTGAATATAAAGAAATTGTCTAAGCACCAGGAGATAAGAAAAAGGCCTTATGTAAATATGGTGCTGGAGAGCAGCAAGTTGATGGTTCCTAGTGGTAGAGAAGAAGGAAGAAACATAGATGATTGAAAAGTATAACAGTGAAGGAAAAACAATATTACAATATTATTCATGGAGAAAAACTGGAAAAAATAGATTATGTGCTAATGTATAAGCTTCATGAGGGCAGAAATTGTCTTATTTACCTTTTTTTCTCTGTCTCTTTTTCTGTCTGTCTCACAGACACACACAAGCTGTATGGAGCACAGATGATGGCACAGATTAGGCACTTAATATGTATTTGAATGAATGAATACTTTATGAGCATCTGGAATTGTCAAAAAAAAGATTGTCACAATTCCATTATACCAGGACAAAAGAAAATAATTACACCCTACTACCCTTACCCATTTAATTGTGAACTATTCTTGACTACTGTCTAAAAGGAAGTCAGGTGGCACAGTGGATAGAACACTGGGCCTTAGGTCAGGAAGACCTGAGTTCAAGTGCAGGCTCAGATACTTACTACTTGTGCAACCCTGCTTAAGTCCTGTTTGCCTCCGTTTCCTCATCCATATAATGAGTTAGAAAAGGAAATGGCAAACCACTCCAGTATCTTTGTCAAGAAAACCCCAAATGGGGTCATGAAGAATCAGACATGACTGAAAAATGACTCAACAACAATACTGTCTAAAAAACTGGAGCAGATGGGGCAGCTAGATGGTGCAGTAGATAGAGCACCGGCCCTGGAGTCAGGAGGACCTGAGTTCAAATACGGCCTCAGACACTTAACAATTTACTGGCTGTGTGACCCTGGGCAAGTCACTTAACCCCAATTGCCTCACCAAAAAAAAAAAAAGTAAAGAAAAAAAAACTGGAGTAGAATAAACATCATAAGCATAATGAAACCAGAACTTTTATAAGGATATATATTTTAATGCTACCATTCAGCAATGAGACATAGATTGAAAATCATGATCAGTTTGGCTAATTCAAGGAACAAATGATGACAACATCAATTATAAATCTATCTGCCAACTCCCATGTTGACGTTTTATTAATGTGGAAAAAATTGTATATAGAGAGTTGAAAAGATGATAAGAAAGTCAGTGAAAATAGTGATTTCACATTTAACAAATCAATGAACATTTATAAAGTGCCTATTATGTGTACTTAGTCACTATGCTAAGCACTAGGTATACAAGAAGAGTCAAGGAAGCTGAGGAAGGCAAAAGGCAAAGATGAGCAGAAAGAACATTCTAAGAATGAAGGATAGTTAGAAAAAAATACCCTGAGGTCAGAGATGGAGTGCTCAGCTGTACTAAATCAAGGAGTATTCATTTGGGAGTAAGAAAACTGGTGAGGCAGCTAGGTGATTCAGTGGATGGAGTACTGAGCCAGGAGTCAGGAAGACATGCGTTCATATGTGGCCCGAGACACATACTGGCTGTGTGACCCTGGGTAAGTCACTTAATCCTGTCTGTCTCAGCTTCTCATCTGTGAAATGAACTGGAGAAGGAATGCCAAACCACTTTAGGATCTTTGCCAAGAAAACCCCAAATGTGATCATAAAAAGCTGAAACAACTGAAATGATTGAACAATGACAACAATAATCTATCTGTATATGTGTATACATATTTGCACACACACACACTGTATATACACATATATGTCTGTATACATAAAAATGATATACCTATCATACATGTATCTATTGTATATATGTATATATAATAGAATGGGGCCCCCAGAATAACTATGGAACATATGACAATAGCAATAGGGACTGGACCTGCCATTTCATTTGGATGGAAATATCTTGGTTAAGGATACTTCCTCTACTAATGCAAGTTGGCATCTTTGATGCTTGCCTATCTGGTATGTGTCAGAAGTGAGAGTCAGACCTGGGTCTTCCTGGCTTTTTCTCAATCTCCTCTGTCATACTGTTTCTCTATAAAAAAAATACATCAACTGATAAGTAACTTGGAAAAGAGGAGATCACAGTGAATCAACCACAGACAGGGAAATATGTGGTGGGAAGAGAAAAGCTCTACATTAAGGACCAAACTACAAGATATGTCCTGGCAAGCTGGTAATCTTTGGATTGTGCATATATATAGAGACAGCTGTTTCACTTGGTGAAGATACAGTGATGGAAACTAAATATTCGGAAAGAAGTTTCCACTGGGGCTTTTTATAAAGCTATAAGAAGTCTGCTTAGTTTCTTTTCAAACCAAGGTGTCTCCCAAAGTTTAAAAAAAAGCACAAATGCCTGCAAAAGCCTCAGAGTAATTATTGTCCTGCTTAGAGATAAGTTCTGAGAAAAGGCACCAAAAGGATTCTACCCTTCAGTGTCTGGTCCTCTGTCCCCATGGTCCCCAGTGGATCTTTTTGCTAACTATCCTTATAATCCCTTCATCATAACCTTTAAGCAATGATCTCTCCTTCTTCAGATGTGTCATATCCCTTGGTTTATAGCATTCTTCTATGCTCCACAGGCTCTATTATATTATTACAGTTTTGTCCATACCTTATCTACCTCTTCCCAATTCAGTTGTAAGCAAGGACCATGCTTTGTTCATTTTATGCTCTCCCCACCCCGGAGGTGGGGTGGGGGTGCTATACATGTAAGAGGCATTTAATGAATGCATTTTAGGTTAAGCTGAATCTATTTATGTCAGGGTTGTTTAGTGTATTAGTCACCAACCAGCCCTAGTGGCTCTTTCCTAATGAATACCACATCACATGACTGAAATAAAAAAAAATCAAGGTCATTCTCTTTGCTCTCTTGGTGCTGCAACAAAGACACCAATTAGTTCTTCCCCTTCTCTTGAATGAGAGGTATGGGGCCAGTAACTGGCCAGACATTTTGTTGCCATTAGGAAATAGAAATGAGAAACGGTTAGAACTTGAAGGGACTGTAGTAATCATTTCATCCAAACATTTCCTTTTATAGATGGGAAAGCTAATATCACTATTTTCACGAAGGCAAAGCTGCTATAGCTAACTCTACAAATATGCAGAACCCATAAATAGGTAGGTTGTCTATTGATATCTTGTACTTGAGCCCTTAAAATTGTACTTTTCTCTTCCCATATCATTCACTTCTACCCCCTGGGAGCCTGCCTGGAGTAGCAGATAATGACCAAGCCAACGAACCAGGAAAACCTGGGCTCAAGTCTAGCCTCTGCCACATATCATCTGTGTGAGCTTATTAGGAAAGTCACCAAACCTCTCACTACTTTAAGGCAGAGGTGTCAAACATGTGGCCCCAGGTGTAGATCCAAATCAAATTAAAATGAAATTGGGAAAGATTTAAACAAGATCAATAAAAACACAATAAAACTCAAATTAGAAAAGATTACATTTTAAAGCTATTCTTATGTACAGATTAACATCCCTTGTTCCTTTTTTTATTTTAACCCCATTTCTCTAAGTAAATCTGATTCTAAGGCTGGGAGCATTAGAAATGGTAGAACTTGTATTGGTAGAGGAAGTTTGCTTCTGTGAAAATTTGTTATATCTGTGAAATCACAGGGCCAGTGCCTATCTCTCTTGATACCACAACTTTGTATCTGTAATTGACTCACTGTGATGTGTTGAAGTAGGCCCTTACAAAATGAAGGCACTTTTCTTAACAAGGTATTAATACTAATAGTGTCTCTTAATTTGGTGAGTTAAAAAGTTAGAAGATGCTTGAGATGATGCTGAACAGGGTTCAAAACAGCCTTTTCTACACAAAAAACCAGCAAAGTAGTAAATACAATTGTGTATATAAAATCAAAGGCTAGTTTTTATAGCTTATACATTTCTTCACCTGTACTTTAAAATGAATAACTTTCATATTCAAGTTGTCTATGGATGGCATTAAGGACTGAACCCAATCATTCCTTTTTTTTGAAGGGAAAAAAACAACAAACAAACAGAAAAACAAAAAACAAAAAACAAAAACCAGGGCACACCAGAACACGTAAGCACTGGTCTTTTATCATAATGAGAACTGCATTGTCTTGGGGCCTAATTTTGCTTCCACTTTTAGGGCACAAAAAATCAAAGTCAGAAGCTGGGGGAAAATTAAAAAACACTGAGAGAAAAACACTGAGAGAAAACAATAATTATTTTGAAAATATATAGCATTGAAATTTGGGAAGTTTCTCCTAACTTTTCCTTATTTCTTAACCAAGCATGTAGCAATAGTGTAAAGAGAGCTTTTATTCCTCCTTAACATGTAATATATCACCTGTATTGTCAGTGGACTATCTAAGACATTAAAAGTCTTATTCCAACTCTAGGACTAATGAGAGCCCTGATAACTAAGAGATCCCAGTCTCTACTGACATTTGAATGAAAACTATCTTTCTCAAGCTAGTCAAATGGGATCTTAATATGCTCTGAGCTACAGTTTTAAATTATCTTTAAAACTATTAGGAACAGGAGCTAAGCATTTGAAAAGCTACAGACTTTCCCTCAAGCTAGATATCTCCTCCTGTTTCTTGTAGTAATTAAAGGGAAGAACACCAAACAACAAAAGTCATCCTGCCCAAACCCCCAAACAGATGGCACATCTAATAGACTGTTTCATTAGTCATGATTAAAGTGTTTACCTTAGAAAGCAAGTTTACAGTGTTCCTCTTTTGGAGGGAAAGAACTGGTAATTAAGCTATGTTCAGTCAATCAAAAAATGAATCAGAGTAATTATGTACACATAGTGTGAACAAAATTAGTATGGTATGTAAAAGATATAATGGCTTTGGCTTTTTGCTGCCATCTGCTGGGAACATAGTGAAAGAATGTTTTCTAATTGAATCAAAGACCATACACAATTGGTCTAATGGCAGAGCATTTTACCAGTGGTAAAACCACTTAGGGAAAAAAGCACTGAGAATTAATGGCATCCTTTAGCTTTCTAACTATCCATTCCTGTGTTCATCTAGGCAAATGCATTATTTTGGAAATAGTCCTACTAGCTTAGATGAAACATGACATTATATTTCATATAAAAGTCTACTATCAGACCAAGGTTTTCCATAATCTATACAGAATAAGAAGGGAGGACCCAAACTCTGAATTCTAAATACAAAAGTCTCATGTTCTCTTTTAACAATTGGTACAAGGCTGAGAATTTCATTTCTGAAATGGGTAAACTCAACGATTTCACTAGATATTTATTATAATCAGCATTCATTTATATAATTTCTAATGGATTTTCAATATCTTTTAGCCAATTCTACTTCAGAATTATGATGCTCCAGGATTCACGGGGCCATTCTGAGACAATAAGAAATCATTTGTGATGTTACAATTGGTTTCTTAGTGAGATTTACTTGAGAGGAGTTGGTCACTTAATAATTCTTAAGGTCAGGGTGGCTGGGTGGCTTGGTGGATAAAGCACTGGCCCTGGATTAAGGAGGACCTGAAGGTCCTCAAATCTGGCCTCAGACCCTTGACACTTACTAGCTGTGTGACCCTGAGCAAGTCATTTAACCCTCATTGCCCTGCAAAAAATAAAAACAAAATAAAATAATTCTTAAGGTCTTGGTGTACTAGTCAATATCTCAGCATAGATTTACCCAATCTTCTCTAAAGAGAGAATAAGAAAAAAAAAGACAAATGTGCCTAATAGCATGAAAATCTAGGATCATTACCATATCATCTTCAAAAAAATTCAACAGCCTTGAAGAAGAAAGTAATAATTTACCTTAGATCTTTCCAAGTATGATTAGATATATTCCACATCTGTCATTCAAGGGCTAGCATTCTTTTTCTACTCTGAAGTCTTGTCTTATCATTTTGTTGATCAAAGGTCTTATGTCTTTAAATTAGCCTATTTTTATTTGTTTCTGCATATTTGTTACAAGGATTTGGTTTCAGTGGAAAGAGAAAAAAGATGTACTTAAGTATCAAAGAAATAACTTAAAATATAGTCCATATCCCATTCTTCTCCCAGAAAGGTAGTACTATGATTTGTAGACTCCCAGGTAGGCACATTTATCCCATGACATGCAAAGAAAGAGTAATCTTGCAGCTACAAGTCCAGTTCCAGTGGTCAACCTGGCTTTATATGTTTGAAGTAGAAGTTCTAGGGGATAAACAAAAATACAAATTGTAAACTTAGGGAATTATTGGAGCTTAGGCATAATTTCTGCTGGCACAGAATGAGCAAAATTGATATATGACAGGCAGAGCATGGCTTATAGCACTGGTGTTAAACTCAAATAGAAATAGATCCCTGTGGACCATATATTGACTTGGAAAATCACAAATTAACATTACCTAAGTTGTATTCTTATTTCTATTGTTAAACACTTCCTGATTCGATTTTAATCTTGGGTCCCATTCTGGAGCTTTTAGGGGACTTGCGTCCCTGGGACATGAGTTTGACTCCTTCTGGACCTTCAATATCCACATACTCCAACTTAAGCAAGAGCTTCCAAGGAAACACTGTGGTATAAGTGAATGAACCCTGTTTTGAAAAGCACCAGCTTTTGAAAATTCCAGCTTTACCTGTCTAGGATTCTTTACTGATCTCTAAAATGAAGGGATTGGACTAGATCTGTAAGACACCTTCTAGCTAGAGGTCTATAACACTAAATCCTAATACTCAGATGAATATGATAGGGCAACATGTGGGCAAAATTCAAGGAATCTCAACAGCCATGACTGACTTTTATTTTGAAGGTTTATGAGGAGTAATGTGTCAGGTTATCCTCAAAATTTATTCATTGGTTAGTAGAAATAGTTATTTTGGAAGTCAGAAAACCAGTACCAGATAGCCACTAGATAGGTGTGAATGCCTGAATGATCAAAACATTTGTTGTTCAGTCTTTTAAAGTTGTGTCTGACTCTTCATGACCCTATCAGGACTTTCCTGGAACATATATTGGTGTGGTTTGCCACTTCCTTCTACAGTTCACTTTATAGATGAGGAAACAGGCAAACAGGGTTAAGTGACTTGCCCAGGGTCACACAGCCAGTAAGTTTCTGAAGTCAGATTTGAATTCAGGAAACTGAGTCTTTCTGACTCCAAGCCCGGAATTCTATCCACTGTGCCACCTTGCTGCCCCTAAAAATTTGACAATACCATTAAATAGTGAAGTGAAAGTAAGGAACAAAAATTGCAAAGAATGGCTTCTACCATCATCTTCAGAATCTGTACAAAATTTTATTTGACCTTGAATGTCAAGCACAGTACAAAAGTTATAGCATGACAATTGAAAAACCAAACATCTGAAAGTCACTTCTATATAAAAGCTTTTCTGTACAGTACATGACTGTGCAATATTAATTTAACCATCTGCCTTAACTGGTCAAAGCACAGTGGGATTTGTGCAACTGCTGTTCTTTCAAATGAAGCCTGTTTCGTTTTGGTTTGTTTTTCTTGTTAGGGATACATACAAGAATTAACATACATTAACATACACATGTAGTGAATAAAATGGAAAATGAAGGCATACAACAAACATTGCAGTTAGGCGGAGAGCACAGGGGATGAAGGCCTCAGCATTTGTGGGCATGGGATATATTTTTTTTGAACATGCAAAAAAGTAATGATGAAACTGAATTTCCCCCACAATATTCTGTATTTTTTAGTATCATCTGTCTAATATTATTTCTTTTCTAGTTGGTATTAAATTGATCATCGTGGTCATTAAGTAAGCAGTCTGTGAGGGAAATTATATGCACATAAAAGAAATTTCATGTAGTTTTCAATAACCAAATGCACCTTCCCCTTTGGCTAATGAACAAGCATGAACTATGAGATATGAAGCATACATAACCATGAGATTCACACAAACATGAAACTGAAATAAAATGATTTACTGCATGGAGGCTGAATGTGAAACATTTCACAGTGATGGGCATCTGATCAACTAATACTGCACTGCTACAAGCCAATCGTGGTAGCTAATTTTATTCAATTTTAATTCAAATTAATGGTCTTATGAGGAACCTTCCCCATTTAGTTAATGCTTCTAATGTAAAGGCTTCATCTGGAGAAGCCTTTAAAACCAAGACACAGCACGATCTTTTCATTATTTCTTTATTTGTTTTCTTTATAAAACCGAGGTACTTCAGTTCCTTTTCAAGGGATTATTGCCAGTAATCTTCCTGAGAATTGAAAGACCATAAGAGAAAAGCACCATGCCTAGTCTGCTGATGAAGGCATCGCAAATTAATAGTTTGGCCCTTTTCTAAATGGATCCCTTCCAACGATCACACTGAAACATAAAGATGGATCACAAATTCCAGGAGGTCCACTTGGTCCTTGTATTCCAGGATTTCCACGGTCTCCATCTTTGCCAGGTAGACCTGGTTCTCCAGGATGACCTTCTTTGCTAATTCCAGGAGGACCCTCAGGACCTACAACAAAATATTATTAATACAATGAATATACAATCTTCTGATTATATCCATCTATCACATTAGACAGGGCACCTAGATGGCTCAATGGATAGAATGTTGAGCCTAGAGTCAGGGAGACTTTAATTTAAATTTGACCCCAGATACTTACAAGATTGTGAACCTCAACAAATCGCTTAACCTCTGTTTGTATTAATTCACTGGAGAAGGAAATAACAAACCACTCCAGTATCTGTGTCAAGAAAATCTCATGAACAATATGGTCCATGGAGTTCTAAAGAGTTAGACACGATTGAACTGACTGAACAATAACCACATTAGATGGATCAATATAATTTCTTGAAAAGTAATATCTATCCTTCCGAATAACTAAGCTAACATGTTTGTTAATATCCCCCTTCCTGGGGGTGGGGCCAAGATGGCTGAGGAAAGACATTAAAGGCACAGCGCTCCTGACATAATTACCCCCAAAATGGCAATACAAGAAACTCTGGAGGAGAAAAACCCACAAAAAGATGGGATGAGATCATTTTCCAGGCAAAGATAGCTTTGAGGGGGCCATGCTGGCCTGCAAGCAGAGTCCAACCCCATGACTGCACTGACACAGTCCCCAGGCAGGCTGCACCAGAAAAACCTACCCCCCCCCAGCCTCTGAATCAGCTGTAATACCAGCATCTTTTGGAAATAAGCTTACAGATGGGTGAGAGGGTTGAACAGCTGGCCAGGGGTGAAAATACAGGGGTGTCTGCAGAACCTAAGGAGGAATTCGGCTATGCCACCCCAGCTGGAAACCAGGAAGAAATCTTGAGTGGTGGGAGGCACAGGTGGGGGAGGGGCACAGGATCTTTGGTGCTAAGAAATATAGCACACAAAGTTTTGCTGGCTGTTTAATTAGCAAGTTGGCTTGAGGTTATCTTTGGACCAGAGAACAGGCAAGGCAAGAGAAAAACCTGCCCTTCCTCAAACCAAAATACCTGGGACCCTCTAAAGCTTGGGACAGTATAATTGGAAGTAGGGCCCCTCTGTAAGAGGGAGTTAAAAGTCAAGGAAAAGACGGCAATATTAGCAAGCAAAGAAAGTTGAGAACCATAGAAAGTTTCTTTAGTGACAAGGAAAATCGAGCTGCACCCTCAGAAGAGGATAAGAACCTCAGGGCCCCTACATCCAAAGCTTCCAAGAAAAATATGAATTGGTCTCAGGCCACAGAAACGCTCAAAAGGGACTTTGAAGAGAAATTAGAAGAGATAGAAGGAAGATTTAGAGAGGTGGAGAAAAGAATGGAAAGAGAAATGAGAGTAATGCAGGAGACTCATGAGAAAAAAGTCAACAGCTTGAAAACCCAAATGGAAAAGGAGATACGAAACCTCTCAGAAGAAAATAATTGCCTAAGAATTAGGATTGAACAAATGGAAGCTTGTGACTTTATGAGAATCCAAGACACAGTAAAGCAAATCCAAATGAATTTAAAAGAATAGAGGGCAATATGAAATATCTTCTTGGAAAAACAGCTGACCTAGAAAATAGATCCAGGAGAGATAATTTGAAAGTAGTTGGACTACCTGAAAACCATGACCAAAATAGGAGTTTGAACAGCATCTTCCAGGAAATTGTCAGGGAAAATTGCCCTGTTAGTCTAGAAACAGAAGGTAAAATAGAAATTGATAGAATCCATTGATCACCTCCTAAAAGAGATCCCAAAAGGGAAACCGCCAGAAATATTATAGCCAAATTCCAGAACTCCCAGGTCAAGGAGAAAATATTCCAAGCAGCTAGAAAAAAGGAATTCAAATAATGTGGAGCTACAAAAAGGATAAAACAAGATTTAGCAGCATCTACATTAAAGGATTGGAGGGCATGGAATATGATATTCTGGAGAGTAAAAGAACTGGGACTACAGCCAAGAATCACCTACCCAGAAAAACTGATTATAATTTTTCAGTGGAAAAAATGGGACTTCAATGACAAAGAGGACTTTCAGGCATTTGTGATGAAAAGGCCTGAACTGAATAGAAAAATTTGACTTTCAAATACAAGACCTTAGAGAAGCATAAAAAGGTAAACAGGAAAAAGAAATTATGAGGGATATTAAAAGATTAAACTGTTTACATTCCTACATGAGAAGATAATACTTCTAACTCATTAGAGCTTTCTCAGTATTAGGACATTCTCAGTATTAGGGCAGCTGAAAGGAATACACTTAGACAGAGGACACAGGTCAGAACTGAATATGAAGGGATGATATCTGTAAAGCATTTATTTTTGGTTTGTCCTTGTTTTTGGAGGGGGCAGGCAGGATGGATGGCTAATATATGGGGCCAGATTTGGGTTTGGGACCTCCTGAGTGCAGGGCTGGTGTTTTGTCCACTGTGCCACAATACTAACCAATGATAGCATCTTTAAAATAAAGTTAAGGGGTAAGAGGAATGCACTGAAAAAAGGAAAGGGAGAGGTGGACTGGGGAAAAGTAGCTCACAAAAAAGAAAGAAGAAAAAGTTTGTGGAGGGGAGGAGAAAAGGGGGAAGGAGTGGGGAAGTGAGTGAATCTTACTATCATCAGAATTGGCTCAAAGAGGGAATAACATACATACTCAAGTGGGTATAGTAATATATTTTGCCCAGAGGTAAAGTGGGAGGAGAAGGAGATAAGGAAGAGTGGGAGGGGGAAGGAAGGGCAGATTAGGGGAGGGAGCACTAAAAAGCAAAACACATTCAAGGAAGGTGAAGATGTTTTGCATAAGTGCACATGTATGACTTATATTGAATTGCTTGATTTCATAGGGATGGTTGAGGAGTAAGGGAGGAAGAAAATTTAGGACAAAGAATTAGCTTAAAGACCTTAATCTCATCAGAGTGGGCTCAAAGAGGGAATAACATACACACCCAATTGGGAGGAGTAATCTATCTAACCCTACAGGAAAGTAGGAGGAGAAGAGGATAAGGAGGGTAGGGTGGAAGAAGGAGGGCAGAGCAAGGGAGTAGACAGTCAGAAGCAAAACACTTTTGAGGAGGAATAGGGTAAAAGAAGATAGAAAATAGAGTAAATATCATGGAAAGGGAATAGGATGGAGGGAAACTGTTATGATGTTTGATTATAATGGCAAAATGTATGGTACCTACTTAGCTGGACTACTGTGAAGAAAATTATTTGTCAAGTTTAAGGTACTATGTAAAACTTATGATGAACAGGATGCTATCAGAAAAAACCTGGAAAGATCTACATGAACTGAAGTAGAGTGAAATGTTCTGTATACAAAGTAACAGCAATAGTGTAAGATGATCTGCTGGGAAGGATGTGGTTATTTTCAGCAATGCAGTGGTCCAATATAATTCTGAAGGACTTATGAAAATTGCAACCCATCTACAGAGAAAGAATTGATGGTGTCTGAAAACAGATTGAAGCATATTTTTTTGACAGTTCCTTAGTCTGAAGTTTTGTTTTTGTCTATTTTCTCTCACAAACTAGCTAATGTGGAGATGTTTTCCATAACTATTCATATATAACTTATATTGAATTGCTTGCATTCTGGAGGGGGGGTGGGAAGTGAGGGAGGAAAAGAAGTTGAAACATATAGTATTAAAAAATTGGTGTTAAAATTTGTTTTTAAATGCAATTTGGAAAATAACATTCTAAACTGAAAAAAAAATCTATCCCTCTTCCTGAAAATTCCCATCATCCTTCAATTACTCAGGGGCTGACTTCTGAATTTGTGACATGTTCTTGCTCCTTAATGTGGAAGAGTACAAAGATCACAGAGAACTTGTGTTCAAATCCTGCTGTTCTTGTTCAGTCATTCAGTTGTTTCCAACTCTTCATGACCCCATGGACCATACTGTCCATGTGATTTTCTTTGCAAAGATACTACAGTGGTTTTCCATTTCCTACTCTACTGCATTAACACAGAGGTTAAGTGATTTACCCAGGGCCACACAGCTACTCTTTAAGACCAAATTTGAATTCACATCTTCCTGACTCTAGAGCCAGTACTCTACCCACTGAACCACCTAGCTGCCTCTGTTCAAATCCTATGAATGCCATTTACTACTGTGTGTCTTTGAGCATCTACCTGCTTGTCATTAACATCTTTGAACTTCACTTTCCTCACAAGAAAAACTAAATAATTTCTAAGGTTTTGTCTATGTCTAAATCTATGCCTCCATGTTTCTGTGTGTCTTTGAGGCATTTCATGATAAATCAGGAGTGGTTGGATCAGGGTACAGAAAAGAGGAAAACAAATGGTTTTTGCTCCTTATTAGGAGCCCTAATAAATCTGAAATGTGTAATTTCTATTATCTGTGTTTATTTTTTTATACATATGCCTTTATAATTGTTTGTTCTGGCACTAATCAAATTACTATATTCACCTTGTGAGATTTAAAATTGGATACTAGAGCATTAATTTCCCCTCTTTAACCTTTCCCTTAATTTATCTCCCAGAATAGTAAATGGAAGAAGCTTCTGGTCTCTAGTTAGAGCTTTTATTGTGTGGTAGTTACCAGATGATGTTGATTAGAGGGATAGGAAAGTAGAAATACAAAACAAATAGTCTTAAGTCTAAGCTTAGTCTATATTCCGTATAAAACTCACCAAAAGCCCAAAGGACCACCCTTTCGGGGAGGAGACTGATGGCCATGCACGGGCTAAGCACGTCAGTCCGGCTGCTAGGCACTCCACTTCCGGGGTGCGAGCTTAAAAGGCAAGGAGAGAATGGAAGTGGATGCTCTTGCCTGCTCTCCTGGTTCGATGACTGTGCTGCTCAGACAGACGCTGACTGGAGTTCGACTCGGCCGGCTCGCCATTAGCAGCACGTGCTTGACTCGGCTCTCTCCTCCCCAAAGGTGGCCTTGGGCTTTTGGTGAGTTTTATACAGAATATAGACTAAGCTTAGACTTAAGACTATTTGTTTTGTATTTCTACTTTCCTATCCCTCTAATCAACATCACCTGGTAACTACAACACAATAAAAGCTCTAAGTTCCGCCCATGAAGCGAAAGTCTTTGAGGGCAAGACCAGGAGTCTTTTCTTTGGCATCAGGAAGTGACGTTGACTAGTGGGAGGAAGAAGGAAGAGACTGGCGCTCGGTCTCGGTCTCGGGCTCTTTCCTGGGGATGCTGGTGGAGAAGGCAGCTAGAAATGCGCTCTCCCTTTAATAGATAGAGGAATCTAGGCCTTTCTTCTCTCTTTATCAAATTCTTATTCTCCTTAATAAATGCTTAAAAGCCTAACTCTTGCTGAAGCTTATAATTTATTGGTGACCACTCATTAGATATTTTAGACAGAATAGCTAGAATTTTAGCCCTTAACAACCTCAAATATGGATTCACTAAGCCACAAAAATTAGTCAGGGATTGCAGTCGCAGAGTTACAATCTTAAAGGTCATCATCTAGTTCCATCCACACTTTAAAAAGAATCCCTTTTCTACAAACATGCCTTACAAGTGGTTATCAAGCCTTCACTAGAATACCCTCAGCAATAGGGAACTTCCACCTCCTCAGGCAACCTATTCCTCTCTGGAGAAGTCAAGGCCTAAATTGACTGCACACCAGATAAACCACTCTCCAAATTAGGTGGCAGAAATTGTTGTTGTTGTTGTTGACTTATTGTTCAGTTGTGTCCAATTCTTCATGACCCCATTTTTCTTGGCACATATATTGGAGTAGTTTGCCATTCCTTCTTCAGCTAATTTTATAGATAAGTAGCTGAGAAAAACAGGGTTAAGTGACTGGCACAGGATCACAGACCTAGTATCTGAGACCGGATTTAAACTCAGCTCTTCCTGACTCCAGGCATGGTATCCTTTCTACTGCACCACCTAGCTGTCCTTGTACTAAGAGAGAGATAACTTTGAAAGATGCATATAGAAAATAGTTTATAAGAAGACAATTGTATTGCTGTCTTAAATGTATTAAAATAGATAAAATGAGATAATATTTATAAGGTACTTTGCAAACCTTAAAGTATTATATAAATGTTGTCTATTAATATTCTTATTAGATAATTCCTAAAACAAATATGCAATAGTTACCTTATTTACATCAACCCTTACCTGGAGGACCTGGGGGGCCTCGTTCTCCTGGATGCCCAAACCCTTGGTTCCCCTTTGCCCCATTTCTTCCTGGTTGTCCTGTAGAACATTAAACTATTATCTTTCTTGAGAAATCACTAAAGTTTTGGGGTTTTTTGGGGGGTGGGCTGGGGATTAGGAAGATTACAAATATATATATATATATATATATATATATATATATACACACACACACACACACACACACACACACACACACACATGTGTATATATAGTGTGTATATATCTGAAAGGAATATAATCTCTTTTATATATCATTCATAGTCATTCAACTTAATTTGCAATGGACATTGAAGGCAATTTTATGAAATTACTCATTTGAGGACTAGATATTGGAGTGAATCAAAGGCCAGCATGAAATTAGAGATGCAGAAATTGACTAGTGGTCTTATTTTTTTAACTATAGGTTTCCTCTTACTCCTTCAATGAAGAAAATCTCAAAATGTTTGTATGATTTGGGATTGAAGGAGATGAAAGGGAAATAATTGCAATTAACATAGTGTATGTATTGAATCCTGAAAATCTCAGAGAACGTTATGAATGAGTTGAAAGAAAAGGGTGATGAGTTGAGAAACAAAAAAGTCAGAATCTTAAAAAAATTGGGAAGAGGATTTTGTATAAAGATTAACTCTTTGTGGAATTCACTATGAAAGGAATAAATGATCCTAATTAAAAGTAAAGGGTAATTTGAACATCTTCCATATTGTGATTCCCACAGAGCTCATAACTGGCCTGTCTAAAACATTTTACCTGAAGAGCACTCAGAAGGTAGAGATGTTTATAAAATGCATAGATGGAAGACTAAGCTCTATCAGAGTAGGAAAAGAGGAAAATATACATTTTTGCAGAGATTTTTGAGGGAAAGAATGAATTTTTCTTCATTTAATAGAACAAAGAGGGGCTAAATAATATAGTAAATTTAAAGCTGGTTTCAAAGACTTGGTTTTAAGTGGGGTCCAAATTTTTGCCCTGATACTTATAGAATGTTTGGCCCTGTCCAAGTCAACTAACATCTTCATACTCTAGGCAGCTCTCTAAAATCATAAGTCTCACAGAAAATGGCAACCTGCATTTGTAAAGTTTCCTCACTTGGTAATTGTCAATACAATGAAATTTGCTTTACTAAGCAAATGAATTTTACCTTTTAGTCCTCGAGCACCTGGGTGTCCGGGAGTCCCCATGAGTCCAGGAACACCATCTCTTCCTGGCACCCCAGGAAATCCTCTTGGACCTTCTGGTCCCATTGGACCAGGTGGCCCAGGAAGGCCAGGGGAGCCATTTTGAGACTGACAGTGGTCACAGCTTTGTAATCTTCCACTATGAAGTAAGACTGGTAACTGGGCTAAAAAAAATCAAGAATAACCTTAAAGTGATTATTAAGTAGTAATAGTTTCTTCATTTCAAACTATATTTTATTTTATTTTCATTTTAATTATTTTTTTAAAGTTCAGGATTATTTTTAATAGTAGTTCTTTATGTCACCAAAATGACTACCTTCCTACCTGAGTCTGAATATTGAATTTTCCATTTAAGGAGGTGAGGGAATACTCTCTTTAATATATTTAATATTTACCTCTCAAAACGTCTGTGCAAACTTGCCGTATGAATTGTTCTGAAAATTCTCTCCCCTGCATCAGAGATATAGGTGTTATTATATGTATGAAGGTTACTTAAGAAACAATAAATAACATATTTTTAAAATAAACAAAAAAAGCAAAACATACAGGTTTCCCATCTAATCCAGGAGGTCCTCTAGGGCCTGTTTCTCCATGTTGTCCTCTTGGACCAATGGGACCCATTAAGCCATCCATCCCTGATTCTCCTTTAGGCCCACTGGCACCTCTACTTCCAGGGTCTCCCTTTTCACCCCTCTAAGTCCAAAGAGAAAAAAAAATTAAATACAGCATAATATTACTGCTGCACAAGACAACAACAATAACCAAAATTCTAAGACATGGTATATAAAAGAATATTGGGTAGGTTAAATCTGGAAACAGTGAAATTGCTCTGCAAAGAAATTTAATTCATATTCCTCTCCAATTAATATTGGTTATTAAAGAGACAATTAGCCCTGCCCACCACTCAGACTACAAGCTCTTTGAAGGCAGGGAACAAGAAGATTTATTTATCTCTATATCTCACTTAGTACCCAAAACAATGTTTTCCCTAAATTTACCACTTAAGTGCTTGTTGGATTGAACGAAATGAAATTCTCCTTTTTCTTGTTTCCTGAATTTTGGTAATCTGGGACCCCTATTTTAGGACCTCTACCATGGATCAGGAGAGACTAAGAGAAGAAATAAAATGGAATCAACCATTTCTTATTTTTTTTAATTAGCATAAAGCTTGTAAAACAATTGACCAGAATTTTAAAAAAACAACAGTTTGTGGACTTCAATTATCTGTTCAATGGGTTTACTTACCTATTAACTCCCTCTAACACTTATAATGTTGATCATAACTCTGTATATCTAATTTGAAGACCATAATTTGGTTTAAATTCATAACTGATGATATCATTGATGATATCAAACTTTTAAAACTGATTTTTTTCCTTTCTCAAATCCATATAGTTGTAAGGACTAACTGAAATGTCAGTGTATCACAAGGACAATTCTTTCTATTCAATAATGTTGATCAATAAAAGACAGCCATCATTTCTATTAGAAAAAGCAAGTCAAAAACATCCCAAATTGTATCATTATATTAGTACAAAAACAAACCAAACTTTGAAGAATATGGCACTTATTTATGTTTTTAAAAACCTGTAAAATATAGGCATAAAAGGGCCTTTTTAATCTCATAAAAGTATATGTCTAAAACAAATTCAAGCATCATATGCAATGGAGATACACTTTCCCAATGAATACAGGACTATTCCCAATGAATACAGGAGTAAAGCAAGAATTCCCCCTCTCCTCGCTATTATTTAATGTAGTTCTAGAAATCGTTGCTATAGCCATTAGAGAAAAGAAAAATATTAAAAGAATAAAGACACATAAAGAGTAGACTAAACTATATTTGTTAACTGGAAAATTGGCAAATATGACAGAAAGATGGAATAGTTAATGGTGAAGGGATTGTGAAAAGATAGGAACACTAATTCATTATTGATGATGAATCAGTACAGCCACACAAGTATACAAAAATGTACAATTAAAAGTGAATGTTAGAAAATTATAATGAATAAACATGACTCAAAAAAAGAGATATGAGAAGACTCATTAACCCCTACCCCTCTGCAGAGGTAGAAAGTCCATAAAAGTTGTATATTGTACATATTTTCAGACTCTTTCAATGTATTGATAAGTTTTGCTGATATGTTCCTCTTTTATTTCTTTAAAATACCAATTTTATAGACTAGTTCTTGGAAGTTGGAGGAAGAATCAGTAGACTATTAGGGAAAGGTATAGTGATGTATAAAAACAAAAGACATCAACAAAAAATAGCAACTTAAAGGAGAAGCCCTCCTCATAGTGGGTTAATGGCATCAGTAGCCTTGTAGAAAACACAGTAATGTTATTATCATGACCTAGTTGTCCAACACTTCCCAATTTTTTTTCCTGCAGTCCTTCTTTGTATTTTAACAGTTATAAATAACAACAATTAGCTTGTATTGCTTATGCCAGTGATGTTTATCCTTGAAAAGAGGACTCTAAAGTTATCACTAAACAATGGGTAGAAAAGGTGAAAACCCACTTGGAAGTTAAATTTAACCAATGTATTTCAGAGCAACTTAATATCAGTGAGAATAAGGCCAGATGATGTAAAAATTCAATGGAAGGAATTTATTTCAAATTTATCTCACATAGTATGCAGTTTGGTATTCAAAGTTCAACAGTTATATTGTTGTAACAATATTCATTCAAAATAATTGAAGATTAATTGAAAGGGAAACTGAGTACATACCTCTCCTTTTGCTCCATGGTAGCCTGGAATTCCCTATAGAAATAAATAGGAAGGGAAAGGAAAAACATTTTATAATTTAAAAAAAGAAGATTTATGTGTTCTATTTACTTAATGTATGATCATTGTTGTGAATTTATTTGAAACTATAGGAATTCATTCTAAAATGTATATGAAGGGATACAAGATAAAATAAAATATTCATGAAGATCTTTATGACCTCAAAGCACCATGTTTATTACAATTTAAACCAAAATGTTGTACACAGCATAGCACACTTACCCAAATAGTCTTCCTAATTCACAATTCTGATCATCGCTCTCCTTCTTAACAATTCAGTGACTTCCTATTGCTTTGTCTTGTTCAGTTGTTTCAGTCATGTCCAGCTCTTCATGACCTCATTTGGGATTTTTTTTTGGGCAAAGATACTGGAGTAGTTTGGCATTTCCTTCTCTAGCTCATTTTACATATGAAAAAACTGAGGCAAACTGAGTTAAGTGACTTACCCAGGATCATATAACTAGTAAGTGTCTCAGTGCACATTTGAACTCAAGTCTTCCTGACCCCAGGTCCAGTGTTGTATCTAATGTGCCATTTGTCTGCCCTTTAATCTGTCTTTATGAGGACAGATTCCTGTGATATACACCTGCATTTGAGCTGTCTGGGGTGTTGAAATAGGGGTCAGAGAGGAAGCAACCTAAAATGTTATGCTATAGGAATATCATTAGCTGTTACACTGAGAACACAGAATGGATTATTTGCCAGGCATACAACATATTACTTGGTACTAAATGAGAATGAATGAATCAAACAAGATTTTATTAAGCACCTACTATGTGCTAAGTGATTTATAAATATTATTTCATTTTATCTTTTCAATAACAGTTGGGAATATTTTGTATTATTATCCCCATTTCCCAGATGAGAAAACTGAGGCAGACAGTGGCTATGTGACCTTCCAGAGTCACACAGCTAGTAAATATCTTAGGACTTGAGCCACCTGATCTGAATCTGTGTCTAGTGGCTCTCTGTCTCTCTCTCTCTCTGTCTCTGTCTCTTGTGTCGCCTCTCATTTTTAGTAAAAATATGATGCAAGAGTCACACGACATTGGGGAAGGATATGAGTTTTCATGTGAAATGAGGCACAAGCTGTAAGTCTGGACATTTTTCAAGAGTAGATAATTGGAGCAAAATAAATGATAAATATTGATGTCAAATGTATTAAATGATGGAAGTGAATGATTTTCTTTTTGTGGGGCAATGAGGATTAAGCGACTTACCCAGGGTCATACAGCAAGTAAGTGTCAAGTGTCTGAGGCCAGATTTCAACTCAGGTCCTCCTGAATCCAGGGCTGGTGCTTTAACCACTGCACCACCCAGCTACCACAAGTGTATGATTTTCTACACTGAAAACCAAAGAATGAGCTTAAAAGAACCTAGGCTAAAGCAGAAGTGGGCTAGGTAGGTACTCACTGTTACTAGGACAACTTCCAAAACAGTGTGAAGATACAGCATCTGTCCCTTACTCATGGGGTAGATTGTACCTTATTACCTTCTACTAATGGGAATCACAATACTTATTTCATTCCACAGGACAAAATACAAGTGGGCCTGACATTTAAGATGCCATATCCTGTCTCTCAAAACTTGGTATTTCATGATGCTTCCTTCGTTGCACCCTATGTTTCAGCCAAATCAAATGATAAGCCAGATATGCCCTGAATTTAGCATGCCTTCTCTCACACATGTGCATTTGTACAGAAGTATATGTGCAACTACATAGAAGAAACTAGACAGCCCACTACTGTATAGAGGGCTGAGCCTGGATTTAATAAGACCCAAAGTCAAATCTGACCTCAGACCTTTACTTGCTATATGACCCTGGGCAAGTCACTATACCTCTGTTTGCCTTAATTCATCTAGGAGAAAGAAACAGCAAACCACTCTATTATCTTTGCCAAGAAAAGACCTTGGACTTCTTGATCCATGGGGTCATAAAGAATTGGACACAACTGAACAACAATACCTGCAAAAAACTTTCATTTTCTTTCAGAATCCCTCAACAGTCTGTTCAAGTATGCCTTTCCCCTCCAGCTGAATGGTCTTTCTCCTCTTTATATTTAGCTACAACACTTTGCCAGGACCTTCTCTTTGCCTGTTTGACTTCATAACTTGCATTATATCTACTTTTGGATAGGGTACTTGTGTGTCCACCCTACCTTACCCCCAGTGGAATTTAAACTCTTTGAGAACAGGCATGGTAGTTTGTTGTTGTTGGGTTTTTTTCCCTTTATCTCATCAGTACCATCATTCAGAGGCCATAGACTTCAACCCCTTCATTTAACAGATGAAGAAACTGAGGCCCAGAGAGATCAAGTGACTTGTCCAAGGTTACACAGGCAGCACATGGTAAAGCTGGCATCTGATCACAGACCCTCTTACTCCAAAGGCAGCATTCTTTCCATTAATCCATGTTACATCTCAGTGTGATTCTTGAGCTAGGCACACTTGGCCCAAAGTCTATGCAGCCTATAGGTCTTAAATGCTTATTGACCATTAATTTGTATTGCATAGTGAAAGCAATAAAATTAATCCCCAAAATCAGAGTCATCTCTCATTACTGCTAATACCTAAATAATACCATCAGCTACTAAACTAAGTGGTTAAGATAATCAATTTGTATTATACCACATACCATCCTACAGGAGAAGCATTGCCTATATTGACTTAAACATGAAAGAGAAAACACTCACAGCTTCTTGAGTCATAAGTGGCATTCAATCATTTACCTTAGACCAGACATTTGACCTTAGTAGGGCTTATCTTAACTTCAGTCTCATCCATCACTTCCATATATGAATCAAATGCTATATTTAAGATAACATAAACCTTCAGGAAAGCAATGAAAAATACTAATTTTCTACATTCTTATTCCATCGGGGCTTTCTGCATTCATTTCAAGTCCAAGGGGTAAGAATATAACTATTTCACACATATATTAACACTGCTTAATCCAGTTTTCAGGTGGGACACTTGAGCAATAAGGCAATGTAATATATTGTAGCCTGAGTTTCTCTGGGCATGCTCAAAACATACCCAGAGAAGTCCAGGCTACAATAAAATAAGAAAGTTCTAAATATTTCTTGTACAGTATCAAAATTAGTTTTGACAGCTTCAATCGATATCATAAGCTTTTTTTTTTCTTTTTAAAGTTGAACCTTGGCTTTCATTGGTTTAATAAACTGCCTCATCTCATGCAGATCAACATCATCTCTATAATCTCAAGAATTTTCTGGAGCAGTGATAGGTTAGGGCCTTGCCCAGGGTCAGAAAGCAGTGTATGTCAAGGGTAGGACTTTAACTCAAACCTTTCAACTTCCAAGGCCAGTTCTCTAACCACTATACCATGGTTACTTTCCATAATGTATTTTGATTGTGAAAAATCTAAATGGAGGAAATAAAGGTGAAAGAAAAAAGGCTGAAGTCATTCCTGTTATGAGCACACACACACACACATACAAAAGTGAATAAAAATCATGTTCTCATAAATTAAAAATAAAACAAATGCATTTGTAAGTGGAATAACTTTCATGGGGAAAAACAGGAATCCAGTAAGAAACATTCCATAGAGTAAAATATCTGTCGCCTTCTTCCCCAGACTCCATCTTACCTTGAAGCAAAATTTGAAAACATGTTTACACAACTAAGGAATGTGAAGGTAAACTTTATCCTGCTGTAGTCAAAAACCACTGAAGGATAGGGTAGGGGAACAGATAAAAAGGGTTGATGTAAAGTATTACAACTAAATTGCAATGGGAAAAGAAAACAGCTGTCAACCATAAATACATTTTAAAAAGAGAGATTAATGCTGAGTTTGTGGGAGAAACATTTACTTGGACTTGATATATATCATTAAGGCCAAAAAAATCCATATGTGAAGGATTTCGTAAACTGGCAGGTATAGGAGAATTCAGCCACAGTAAAGAGGTTAAGATACTTATACATTTCCCAAATATCTGCTCCCTAATCAACCTTCCTCCCCCACTCAGGGATGCCAGCCAAGTCCACATACTATTGGAACTTAGCAACTGATTGAGCCTTTTAGCTTTAGGCTCTCAAGAAAAGGAATGGAACCCAGAAAGAATTTATTGCTATTTTCCCACAAATCTTAAAGAGTTTACTCTTAAGGAGCCAGATCCTATAAGAGCATAAACTCTCTTTTTAAAAGCAGATCCTTCTGAAATTCTCGTCCTCGTCATTTCTACCTCCTGGCTTCCCTTGTCTCCAGCTAATGTCCCACTTTCTTCAAGAAGACTTTTCTAGTTCTCCTTAATAGAAGTGCCATCATCCTTTTGTGATTATTTGCCATTTATCCTGTGTGTGTGTGTGTGTGTGTGTGTGTGTGTGTGTGCATACATTCGTATGCATGAGGTTGTACATAGTCATTTGAATGTTGTCTCCCTCATTAGACTTTGAGCTTCCTGAGAGCCCAGGCTGCCTTTTAACTTTCTTTGTATACCCATTACGTAGTGCAGTGCCTGGTAAACAACAGGCATTTAATAAATGCTTTTTGATTTGACTTATTTTCTTTGAAAGGTATATGGGGGAAGGGAACATATATTTCAGGAGTAGGCAGCAGGCATTCTTGCTGGTTAAGGCAGCAGTCACAGCTGATACAGTCCTAAATATTCTGAGTAATCTGAAATGTGTTAAACTACCAGTTTTCACTATATAGGGTTAGCACAGTTAGCACAGATTCTTAAAATGGGGGTGTGTTGGAGCCAGCCTGAACCAGCTTACAAGAACAAATTATTAAATTTTCAGTGTAAGCATTAATACTGCAAAAACTGGCAACCACTACAAATCAGGGCTTTATTTGTTTGTTTGTTTATTTATTAATAGTCTGGATTTAAGAAAGTGATAGAGATAATGTTAATAATGCAGATTAAACTCAAAAGCATATCGTGCACTTTTTTCTTTTTCTGGAAATATGATTGTTAAGCATTTACTGGCACATTTCTGACCAATGGGAAGCAAGGATAGATTTTTAAGGGGTCTATGAATGTGGCTGGAAAAAAAGTGAAACTTTTCACTAATTTCTAATTAAAATTTAGAGCTTCCTTCAAGCAAAATAGATTCATTATAGCAAGGATTTAATGTAGATCCTTCAATAATAGAACTTTTAAATTTTGCAAAGCCCTCGACCTTATTTGAAAGTAAAGTCAAAGCTGATCATCCCATATGAAACTCACAGCAACCCCATGAGGTAGGTATTATAATTATCACCACTTTACAGCTGAGGAAACCGAGTGATATAGATTAAATGATTTGTCAAGCGGCATACAGCTAATAAGTGTCAGAGGCAGAGTTTGAACTTAAGTCCTCCAAACTCCAAGACCAGTGTTCCTACCCCTCCTTTATAATTACATGAAAGATGAATGGGAAGGTCATCTTCTTCCATGTAGTGACACCTATAGAAGGCAGGATGTCATGGTGCCAAAAGTACTAAATGGGAAGCAACATCCCAGTTGTGCCATTTACAGATCATATGGCTTTATTCAAGTCTCCTGAGCTTTCGAAGCTTCAGTTTCTTCATCTGTCAAATATAGGAATTGAACTGGATGACCTCTATGGTCTCTTCCAGCTTTTACTTTCTATATCCCTTGCCTCTCTTTCCATAGCTGCTGCCATTCACAGCAGGAGAGTGAGTTTCCTTTGACTTCAGTAAATGACTCCAAGATGTGGGTGGTTTCTTTCCTCTCAAGATCACATGTAAGAGCAAGCAGAGCAATGAGACTTACAACCTACAACAGACCTACAACCCACACAGCAGGAGCTGCTCCCTGCTCCAAGAAAACAAACACACAACACACTGGGCTGTCATCTGTTTAGTATCCAAAATTTTATGCTTGCTCATGTCTCCAAAATAAAAAGTCAACATCCCTACTCCAATATTATCTTTATTTTTATTTAGATATACCTGTTAAAAGGGGAAGATTTTATACACACACACACACACACACACACACACACACTCTCAATTATGTTCTGTTTCCTTAAAAAAAATACCTGTGGTCCTGGTTCTCCTGATCTTCCATTTTCTCCCTTTTGACCCTTTAAAGAACATAAAACATTATTAGCAAATATGTAAAAATCCCATTTAATTCTATATTCCATTAATTAATAACATATTAAATTGAATTGAAAATGTCATTAATGCTTTGTGGCCAGAATCACAGATCTATAATCTGGGTATGAGTTATACAAAGTGGAGGCAGCTAGGTGGTAGCACTGGCCCTGGATTCATGAGGACCTGAGTCCAAATCTGTCCTCAGACACTTGACACTTCCTAGCTGTGTGACCCTGGGCAAGTCACTTAACCCTCATTGCCCCGCAATAAACAAACAAACAAACAAATAAATAAATAAAAATTTTTTAAAATGTGAAAAATGAGTTATACAAAGTACCAGAAGGTAAATCCACAGAAAATTTAACAAATAGGAACAATTAGGAAGGAAGATTAAATGAAAGATGATATAGAAAAGGTAGGGAATGATAACTTGGGTGGAAATAAAACACATTGGGGAATTATCTAACTGTGAATTCATAGACGATTCAGATGCAAAGCAATTCAGACATGAATTTCCAAATAAACATTAGTGCATTAAGCAGTATAAATTTACTTTAAAAAAGTTAAACCCATGATTTCATTCATATTTCCCAGTGAGAAAACTCCCTTTGCCAAAATAGATTTAGTCCCTTCCCTACAACTTATTGTCTTAGGGAGTATCTGATGGCACTTAACGTTTATGAACTTACTAAACCACTGGGAAATTTGCCCCAAATGCACTCACAGGATCATATCCCATAATTCATAGGGGAAGTAGGAAAATGCAGAGAGGCACCAAGATCTACATTCAAAAGGTAATACTTTAAGTTCATTAATAAAAATGAAAAAAAATTCAGAAGACAGTTTCAAAGGTATAACTGTTAAAAACTATTAAGATAATAAAGATTTGTTGTGAATTCTAGGCATTTTCACCCTAACAAGTAAGAGCTTTTCAGTTTTTCTTTTAAAAATACTTATAGCCCATGTACATCTTAATTTTTTTTCCTTTACCTGTCCAAAGTTTGGGGGAGTTTCGTTCACCTCTAAGTTACCCATTTACTTAAATCCACATGAAAAACTTTTAAACCTGTTTAAAAATTTTGATGTGGCATTTTTAAAAATCCACCAGTATGGTGGATGTCAGGATAGTAGAATGAAGATTTTTGGATGAAAAAATGTATTTCTAAATTCAGGTAAATGAAAGATCAATCAGTACAATTTGTTTGTGAGTATCTTTGATCCAGGCAGCTTCACTGCATAAAAGGTTTTCTTTCAATCAAATAGGATCCTCCATTCCCTTACCATGACAATTAAGTGTCCTAAAAACGAAACAAAACAAACTAATAAAACCACCAATTTCCACAGTAATAGCAGAGTTCTACTTAAACCATTTGTTTTTAGCTAGGAAAACATCTTAGTTCATATCATTATAGCATTAAATGTAAAGAATGCTAAATCCTAGGGGAGAGGATCTAAAGGTATGAGATAGAAATAGTACCTAAAAGATGGATATGAAAGACAAAACTAGGGAAAAAATGACAGAAAAGGAGCTAACTAGAACAGAGAAAGGCAGAGATGAACTTTGATTATGTTATTAATCTGAAAGTTGGGAGAAGTGGGAAGAATCATACCTGAGCACCTTTTTCACCTTGGTTTCCACTGTCACCCTGTAAAATATTAAGACATAGGTTAATTTTTCATTATAATCAATATTAAGGTTTTCTTTTTCTTCAAAGAAGATCATAATAACCAGGAATGATTCCTTAGAATGATCCCCCACCCTGGGGCAATGTGGGTTAAGTGACTTGCCCAGGGTCACACAGCTAGTAAGTGTCAAGTGTCTGAGGCCTGATTTGAACTCAGGTCCTCCTAAATCCAGGGCCGGTGCTTTATCCATTGTGCCACATAGCTGCCCCCGAGAATGATTTCTTAGTAATAGAATCACAGGTAATAGCTATCTATAGTCATATGAAAAAAAATGTTCTCATTCATTATTGATTGGAGAAATGCAAATCAAAAGAATTCTGGGGTACTACCTAATACCTGTTAGGTTGGCTAATAGAACAGAAGAGGAAAATAACTCATATTGGAGGGGATGTGAGAAAAATGATACATTAATTCACTCTTGGTGGAGTTGTAAACTGATTCAACCATTCTGTAGAGCAATTTGGAACTCTATTGAAAGGGCTATAAAAGCTTTGATCTAGCAATACCACTACTAGGTCTGTATCCAAAAAGAGATTAAAAAATAAAAAGGAAAAATGACCTATGGGTACAAAAATATTTATAGCAGCTCTTTTCAGGTGGCAAAGAGTTGGAAATTGAGAGGATGCCCATCAATTGGGGAAAAGCTGAATGAGTGGTCTACATGATTATGATGGAATGCTATTGTGCTATAAGACATATGCTATAAGAAATGATGAGCAGCTTTAAGGTTTGGAAAGCATTTCACAAATAAGGTCTCATTTTATCCTCACAACAACCCTGTAGGGCAGGTGCTACTAATATTAACATTCCCATTTTAAAGATGAGGAAACTGAGGCTGAGGAAGATTAAGTTACTTGCCCAATGTTACACAACTAGTAGGTATATTAGACTGGATTTTAATTCTATTCTTCCTAACTCCAAGTTCAGAGCCCTTACCCACTGCCCTACTGCCCTATCACTCATAATTTCTGAGGCAATCTAAAAGTCAAATTAATTCCTTTATTCTTTTTTTTTATCTGAAGCCAAGCCAAATTTAACATAAGGAAATGTTAAGTATTCTTGTATATTTTTGATCATCAGTGGCTCTAAGCAAGTAATTTAATCTCTCTCTTTGTTTCCTCATCTGTAAATTTGGAACAATAATGACACCTGCCTCTCAGGATTGTTGGGTTTTTGTTGTTGTTGTTGTTGTTGTTGTTTTTGGTTTTTTTGGTGAGGCAATTGAGATTAAGTGACTTGTCCAGGATCACACAGCTAGTAAGTGTTAAGTGTCTGAGTCTAGATTCGAACTCAGGTCCTCCTGAATCCATGGCCGGTGCTCTATCCACTGCACCACCTAGCTGCCCCTCAAGGTTGGTTTTGAGGATGGAATGAAATAATATTTGTGAAGTGCTTTGCAAATCTGAGAGTGCCATATAAAAAACATTATCGCTATTAGCATTCATACAGTAGGTCTCTCTGGAGGCATATTTTTGCTAATGTCTGTTCCTGGGCAAGTCTGTTAATCTTTCAGTGTCCCAGGCAACTCTAATTCTCTAACATTATAAATAGCATATCAGTTGCAGATCTACATTGGCACAGAGTTTTCTCACCTGAAGTTCTCTATATATCAATTAAATCACAGGTCTGGACACTGTCCTCATTTGCCATTGGCTATTATTCACAATGAACATTTTTAATAGGGTAATTATCACGTAACACTATGAATGAATCTTTTGGTACAATAATTATTTGTTAATGCTTTTTTAAAAATAAAAATAAAAACATTTTTTAAAAAAGAAATGATGAGCAGGTTGCTTTCAGAAAAGAACTGGAAAGACTAACATGAGCTGATGCAAAGTTAAATGTACTGTGTGTAAAGTAACAGCAATGTTGTGGGATGATCAGCTATGAATTACTTAGCTATTCTCAGCAATACAATGATTGAAGACAACTCTGAAGGATGTATGATGCAGAATGCTATCCATCCCCAGAGAAAGAACTGATGGTGTCTGAAAATAGATTGAAGCATATTTTTTACTTTATTTTTCCTCTTCTTTTTTGTCTATTTTCTTTCACAACATGATTAATAAGGAAATGTTTTCCATAACTACACATGTATAACCTATGAGGGGAGGAAGGGAGAGAATTTGGAGCTCAGAGTTTTAAAAATAGTTGTTAAAAATAGTTTTTTACATGTAATTGGAGAAAAACAAAATACTAAATAAAGAAAAAAGAAAAAATAGAATTAAAAAATAGAGGGTACAGACACTTTAGATGGAGAACTATATATATATAAAATATCACAAACTGCAACTTACTTGTTCAAGCATGAAGGGAGAATGGAAGGGAAAAAGCATTTACTAAGTACCTACTATGTGCTAGGCACTGTGCTAAGTATTCTAGAGATATTACCTCATTTGATCCTTACAACAATCCTATTAGGTAGGTATTATGTTGATCCCTACTTTACAGTGGAGGAAGCTGAGGCAGATAGAGGATATATGATTTGTTTAGGGTCGCACAGTTAGCAAGTGTCTGAGACTGTACTTGAACTCAGGTCTTCATGGCTCAAGGAGCTGAGCTCCATCCAATGTGACAACTAGCTGCAAGACTACTGAACAGTGAAATCCCACAAGAATAAAACAATTTTTGATACACTCAAATAGAACTTAGAGTAACTTTTGTTTTCTGAGATTAATGAAAACCTTTAAAAAAGATTAAAAACCAAAAGGGCTATTTTTAATAGAATGATGTATTTAATAATACCTACATTTAATAATTAATAGAATGAACATTTAATTTCTAAATATGTGAATTGACAACTTGCTGATAAGTAAGAAAATTTCTAGAAAATTACAAAGAATAAATTGTTTAAATATTTTTAAAATAATTTTAGGTGATTTTTTCGTTTTTCCTGAGATTCCATTGGCATAATTAATTCCTAGTGATTTCCTCTGCCAATGAAGATGAGCACCTGTTTTGCATCTTATAGACTTAAAAGTTGTCTAGAGAATAATAAGAGATTAATTTGGCCAGGGTCACTTGGCCTGTATGTGTCAGAGGTGGACCATGAACCCAAGTCTAGGCTAACTATGTATTCCACCATGGCTTCCTCATCAGAGAATCAAGTGCTGGTTTTAGTAATAATCCTATTACATACCAAATAAATAAAAGAGAAAAGGCCCCATATGTTCAAAAATAATGAAAGTTCCTTTTTGTAATACAAAGATCTAAAAACTAAAGGGGTGATCATCAATTGGCTGCTGGCTGAACAAATGACATGCATGACACATGAATGAGATGGACTAATATTGTGCTGTAAGAAATAATGAAAGGGATTCTTTGAGGGAAATTGGGAAAGACGTATGAACTCTTGTGAATGAAATGAGTACAACCAGAAAAATGATTTATATCAAAACACACACACACACACACACACACACACACACACAAGAACACAAAAACCACTGTAAAGACTTTGAGAGACTTGAAAATTCTGATCTATTCAACAACCATCCACAATTCCGGAGTTCTGAGGATGAAACTGCTATTATTTTCACAAAGAGAGATAATGGTATAGAATAAGACATGGACATTTGGACATGGCCAATGTAGAAATTTGATTTACTTGACCATGAATATTTGTGAGAAGCATTATTTTCTTTTCCTTTTTTGTTGTTCAATGGAAGGGGGAGGTATATAAGGGAGAAAAAATGAACTTTTAAGAGAAAAAATTCAATTTAAAGACCTATTCTAGATAAAGTAGTATAATTCATAGAGGATAGATTTCTTATTCTACTGTTTCCCCTAATGTCCCTCCCTACTCTTATGCCTTCCTGTATCATCAGTGACACTGGGTTCTCAAAAGCAATCCAAAAACAAGCTTTAAAAGAATCTACCAGGCTGGAAAGAATTTGAGGATGCAGTTAAGAACACTATATCTGAGGAGCACCCTAGCTTAGTCAAGAGAGCATCCTCAATGGATTGTTGATAGGGTGAAATTTCAGGCCACAAGTGACAATGACTCTTAAGTCATGGAGGAGTTATAATCTGCTTCAGCGGAGATTGTAAATATCGATGAGGTATTAAAGTATGGTGACATTAGAGAACTGAGGCTTTCAACTCTATATGAGGTAAAACTCCCAAATGATTTAGTGTTGTTGAAAACCGGAAAGGGCCGCCTTGCAAATTGGGAATTTCTCTCATCTCAAGATGGATAACCAATTATTTGAGACCACAGAGTTGAATGAAGCCTCAGAGGTCTCATTGTGCTCCTAACGAATACTCTCCTCTACAACATATCAGACTAGTGAGAGATTTTTACTGAAGAAAATGGTGAATAGGTGAGGAAGTGGCTTGAATGTTGGACCTGGAGTTAGGAAGTCTAATTACAGGGTAATTTCATTTTAGAGCTGGAAGGAGTTCTAAAGTTTGTAAGGTATATATCCTTAATTTAATAGATGAGGAGACTGAGACCCAGAAAAAGGAAATGACTTGATTAAGGTAACATAGGTATTTCATGGCAGAGCTCAGATTTGAATCTATGTCTTCTGTCTCCAAATCCAAGGTTTAAAAAAAAGAGAGAGAGACAATGGTGTGCAATGGGTGCATTGTGAAGTCCGTGTACCTTATGCAAGGAAAAGCACAATTTATTTAAAAGGGCAAAGATTTTGACTGTGAGAACTCTTCTGGCAAAAATAGGCTAATAATGGTTTTAGAATTTTAATGAATGTGAACTAAACAGTTCCACTGCTGCTATGAGAAGTAATCAGTGTCTCTGCAGGCATATGGAAGTCCTGCCAAGCAAACCCCACTGACACCAGATAGCCTTTAATCATCCCTGGAGGGGTCCTGACCCAGAAGTCTCTTTAGGAACTTTATGAGATCAGGAAAAGAAATTTGACCCTCCTCTGCCCTCTCTCCTTTCAATAGGAAAGTTCCTTTCCCAAAATTTTCTTTGGCCCTCAGAAAACAAGAAAGAATGCTTGCCAGAAATCCACAATTGCATTTAAGAAATAACATGTGTCATGAAATTAAAAGCAACTCATCCAAGCTCTCTATATTTCATTGTTTTGTTGCTGTTGTTATTGTTTTATGTCTTAATTTCTGTTTTAGTCTCCTCATTCCTTATCTTCAGTTATTTGTCCATCCCTTTCTACTTCACTTTCCCCTTTTTAGATACTTTTTACATTAAAGTACTTAATTTTTTCCCAACTCCTTTTAAGTCAGCCCTCTCACAATAACATTTTCTTGTGTCCACCTGTGGTGTCTTCTCACCTACTTAGAAGTCTTTCTGCATAATTTGATTTTTGTACTTATTTGTCATTTCCTGTTTTTTTAAAAATAAACCAACATATTTTTAAGCTTTTATTGGTTAGAAGACTCTTTATCCAAGTCAGATAATTAAGAATGTATTTTTTTTTCAAATAGTTTTTGAAATGTGTGCAATCACAGGAAGGAAGGGAGGGAGGGGGAGAGAGAGAGAGAGAGAGAGAGAGAGAGAGAGAGAGAGAGAGAACATTCTATCAAGGAATGTTATATAAATATGTATGTATGTGGGCACATATGTATGTGTATATGCACATAAACATATATACATATACACATGTAGGAGGGGTGTTTCTGTGCATCTACACCAAAGCATGTTATATTAAAAAATGTGATAGAATTCCAAATGGGCAGTTAGTTGCCTGTCCAAAACCCTATGAAATTATAACCTTTGAACTCCTCAAAAGTAGAGAGGGTTTCAGTTTTGTATGTGTTCCCAGGACCTAGCACAATGCCTGGCACATACTAAGAATTTAATAAATGTTAATAAATAATTGATTTGTTGTTCATGAGGCACTGCTTTTTCAAGAGTGTTCAGATTAAGGCTTTATTTTAAGTGTTTTAAAATGTAAATCAGACTCTATCCAAGCTCAAAGGACATACAATGAACCAGACATTTGGACTGTCTTTCTTTCCCCTCCTCCCGTGCATTATTTTGGCCCCATATAGGAGCTCAGAGTTCAAATTAATAATCACTTGAGAGCACAGAGCTCCAGCTGAATGGATATGTTCCAGAGAAGTCAATGTGAATCTCTGAGGATTGAAATGAATAATTTTGGGGAACACAACTTATAATATATAATTTTGATGATAAATACATAGACATTTATTCTACAAAGTGTCTGTTCACTCAGGACACTAGCCATAAATGAACACATATATGATCCATAACTTTCAGTAAATAGAGAAGTTTTATTTTTTATTTCTCCTATGCTCAAATCCCTTGCTTTTCCAGTTAACTTGGTACCATCATCTCACCTACAGGTTATTCTGAATTCTCTTCAACAAGCATTTTTTGCTTTCTAACCCACCTGAACATATAGGACATTTAAACTCATTCTATTCATTTGCCAATTTATTAAGAAGGATATGTTTTCATACTTAATATTATAACCCAAAAAAACCCCTTTACTTGTTAGTTCAATACCTGATAGCCCACCATGTTTTCTGTGCTTCTGTGAAGACCATTAAAGTGAGTGGATATGGCACAGATTAATTTTTTAAAATAATTCTTACTGTCTGAATTGACTAAATAACTTTACTCAACCCTCTATATTCTAGAGACTTGGTGAAAGCAACTACCTTCTAGGGTACTATCATCTAAATAATATGTGATATGAATATACATGAGAATCCATGAGTGGGCATTGTATCACAATGCTGAACATTCATCAGGTACTAGAGAGAGACAGAGAAACAGAGAGATTTAGAGAGTTTTTAAACTAGGTAATGAGCAGTTTTCAAAGGAAGAAATCCTGTTAATAAGCATATTAAAAAATACTCAAAATCTCTAATAATTAGAGAAATGGAAATTAAATTAGTAAAAATGACAAAAGAAGAAAATGACATATTAGAGGGATTATGGGAGAACAGGTACCCAAGTAAATGTTGGTAGACCTGTGAATTGGTATAGTCATTCTGAAAAAGAATTTGGAACTACATCCCAAAAGTCAATAAACTATGGCTTAGCATTCCTACTACTAGGATTATAGCACAAAAAGATCAAAGAAGGAGCAAAAGGAATATAGGTGGGCTAGGGGACAGAGTAGATAGAGGATAGTGGGCTTGAAATCAGGGACACTCATCTTCAGGAGGTCAAATCTGCCCAAGTGTGTGAACCCAAGCAAGTCACATATATACATGTACATATATGTGTACTTTATTGTATATATATATATATATATATATATATATATATATTCGTACATATATACATATACAGACACATAGACATATGTCTGTATGTGTATATGTACATACATATATAAAGCATACATATAGATACAGGCACAAATAGACATAGTTTTAGATATGTATCTGTATACACAGATATATGTATCTCTGTGTACATAGTTACATGTATAATGCATGTATGTATATATGTGTGCATGTGTGTGTGCATTCACATACATATATACATGTTTGTATTGTATATGTATATATAGCAGCTCTTTTTGTAGTAACAAAAAAAAGAAACTAAGGGATAGACGATTATTAGGAAATAACTATATAAATCATAGCATATATTTGGGAATAATTTTATTATACAATAAGAAACAAAGTTTCTTTTTTGTATAATAACAAATCTTCCCATATATATGGAAAGTTTCTTATGACTGTTTCTGAGGAAATGGGAAAAACTTATATGAACTGATAGAAATTAAAGTGAGCATAACCAGGAGAAGATTATCACATGGCAGCCACATTGTACTGAACAACAACATTAAATGTTATAAGGACTCTGACCAATGCACTAACAAACTTCAATTGCAGAGAGCCCTTAAGGAAGTATGCTACACACTTATTGACAAAAGGATGATGGACTCAAGTGCAGAAGAAAACATACATTTTTGGACATGGCCAATGAGGAAACATGCTTGGTATGACTAGGTATTTTTCTTTTTTAGGCAATTGGTGTTAAGTGACTTGCCCAGGGTCACACAGCTAGTAAGTGTTAAGTGTCTGAGGCCGGATTTGAACTCAGGTCCTCCTGAATCCAGGGCCAGTGCTCTATCAACTGCACCACATAGCTGCCCCATGACTAGGTATTTTTATTATGAGATCTCCCTCCCTCCCTTCCTTCCTTCTTCCATCCTTCCCTTCCTTCCTTCCTTCCTTCCTTCCTTCCTTCCTTCCTTCCTTCCTTCCTTCCTTCCTTCCTTCCTTCCTTCCTTCCTTCCTTCCTTCCTTCCTTCCTTCCTTCCTTCCTTCCTTCCTTCTTTCCTTCCTTCTTTCCTGCCTGCCTTCCTTTCTTCCTCACTTCCTTCCATATGGGAGAGTGTAAGGAGAGAAAATAAATGCTTTGTAAAAAAATAATAAAGCATGTAATAAATTCCAAAAACTAACAATGATATATTCTAACTGTATTACTTTTATGAAATGAAAAAATGCATGAAAAGGGTTTATTAAAAGGAAGGCCTCATAAATACATACCTTTTTCCCTGGTGTCCCAGGTAAGCCTGGGTATCCTGGTTCTCCTGGGGGGCCTGATACTCCTGGTTCTCCCTAGGAAATAGAATGGTTCCATAAATATCATTGATATGCTAGATCTAATTAGACTAAACACACCCCATTGCCTTTCCTCAAAACACTAATATTTGAAATGTGGAATTCACATATTAGGTCTTTCAAAGTGACTGATTTGTGTTGTACATACTACCTATGTTCAGAAAGTCAAATGAAGTTACAATTTTATTTTCTTGTGTCTATTTCTCTTAGTCAACTGAAATCTTCATCTCAGTTATCTATTTACTTACTTTTTTTACTAGCAAGTTTTTTTAAAAAATGTTTTCTCCACTTGGAAGTGGCCATAGGTCACTGGAAGACAGACTTTAGCAGGTTCTGACATACACAATTGTAGACCCTTCAAGTATGGGCCTGAGAAAAAACTGCCATTCACACACAAACATAGCAAAATGTGGGGGGCTATCACCAGAAGATTGCCAAAAATGTATTTGTTTGTTTCTTTATTCATTTATTTGTGCCATAGGTACAGAAAGCCTCATGAAGGCTATCAGATAATTCTGAAGGATTTATCTAATTCTATTCAGGTAGAACCCCCATTCATGAAATTATGGCTATTGTCATTTTGAAGTATTTTACACCTTTGTACCTCAAAGCCCAAGCTCCTTGAGAATAGAAACTTCCTTTGCCCTTCTTGCATCACCATTTCTTAGCACGGTACTTCAGCCATGATAAATGTGTAATAAATGTGTACTGTTGTCTTTTTGATTTTTTTTATTGTTACTTAAATTTTATACTTTTTCTTAGATACAAAACACTCTTTTCCAGTTCTGTTTAAACTACTCCTTCATTGGAGATAATGTATATCAAGTATTTTGCAAAATTTATGACATAAATATACTACCTACAGAAAGTCTTCGAGTTTATTGTTTATATGTATCATAGACCAGGAAGTAAAAGGTCCTTATAAACCATCTGCTCCAACTTTCTCATTCTACAAATGAGGAAACTAAGACCCAAGGAGGTTAAATGACTTTTATAAGTTCAAAAATGTAATAGAGGTCAGATTTGAAATTTGAGTACATGTCCTGAGGCAGTTGGGTGGGGCAGTAGATTAAAGTTCTGGAACTGGAGTCAGGAAGACACTTGTTTCTGAGTTCAAATCTGGCCTCAGACACTTATTGGATATGTGACATGGGCAAGTCACTTAACCCTGTTTGCCTTAGTTTCTTCATCTGTAAAATGAGCTAGAGAAGGAAATGGCAAAAACAAACAAACACCAAATGGAGTCACTGAATCAGACACAATTTTAAAAAATGACGACAACTTTTCACTCTACATACATTGTTTGCCCTTTCCATTAGATCATGTCACAATATTCAAATGTCACCTCCTTTATGAAACCAACCCTAGTTCTCCAATCTGAAAGATGCTTCATCTTCCTCTGAACCTTCTTAATATACTTAGTAATTTAGTATACTTAGTAATTTAGTATATTTTTCATTATTTTTGACATGTACAAACTGTGATTACATTGAGGGCAGTGATCTATTATAACCATTTCTGTATCTCTTAGAGTGAATAGAACAGTCCTGAAACATAGCAGTTACATAATTAAGACTATGCTGATATTATTGTATGCTAGCTCTTTTTCCTTTACTGCCAAATTTATTTGCTCCATGTAACTATTTTTCCCATATTGCTATTATTAAATTGACAGTCAGACTAGGGGAACTTCTATAACTTAATTTTAAAATGCATTCCCTCCAGTCCTGACCTTTGAAAGCTTTTCCATCATAATAAGGGAGGTAATTCTCTCTTTCAGACCATAAAAAGCCATTGTCTTATAGGAGATATTCTTTGCTTCTCACTAGAAGCTACATTTACATATTTTGACAAGTTACAGGATTATAGTACCATAGAGAAAGAACTGCTAGATATGCTAGAAGTAATATAAACCAACCACTTCATTTTTCAATGAGGAAAACTGAGGTCTAGAGAATCTATTATTTTCCCAAGTTTAAGCAGTTGATAAAGAGTAAAGCTGGAATGTGATCCCATGTCCTCTAACTTTAAATCCAGTTTTCTTTCCACTGAATCATATATTTAAAAGGTAAAGGAAATCATCCTGAACTACTTCCAGGATATTTAATTAGATAAGTTTAAATGCCAATTATATTCTGCTCAGCTATCTTCATAGTAGTTGAACCAGGCCCAGAGTGGGATCTTCTGCTTTCACTTTTGTATATTCAGGAAGCTAATGCCCATTAGAAAATCTATGGGAAAGTCTTTGGGCAATGGAAAACACTTGCTGTTACTTATTCTTTGTATTCCCATAATTTAGCAAAGTGCCTGGGACATGATAAACTTATGGAAGGGCTGAATGCTAATATGATACAAATATCCCCATAATGAACACTGACAGCCCAATATTTGATATGGAGAAAATAAAAGTAACAAAAATGTCTTAGTCTTAGACAAAATTAAACTTGGATCAGCCTGACCCGTGGAATCCTAATTCCATGACCTTTGTTTCCAATGGCATGAGAAGAGACTATGGGTGGACCAGCAAAAAAATGAAACAAATACTATCAATGCTATTTAGAAAAAACAACAACAACTCAAATGTGCATCATTGCTAATGGTGGGTCAACACTGTCATGTGTGCCATTATTCAAATAATGGGAAATGATCAAAAGAGAAGCAAAGTAAGCCCACATTGGTTATGGCTACTTATTTAGTTTGTATTCATAATAGTTGTACTGATTAATTCCATGTATTAAAAAAAGGAAAACCTTTTAACATTCATTATATTTAAACCTTTTTTATTTAATAAATAGGAGAAAATGGTCTTCCTCATTTATGATTCACTACCTTGATCCCCGGAGGTCCAGATATTCCTTGAATGCCAGGTTCACCTCTATTTCCCTGTTAATGGAATAGTAAGAAGAGTTTTTGCTTTGCCTTTTTTCTTAGTTTGTTGTTGGAGGTTGAAGCAATAAACTTTAGTCATGCATATTCACTAAAGGTACTTATGAAGATCTGTTAAAATAATTGTTTAAATCACAAAAACATAATAATCAAACTGAATATTATTAAATTTGGGAGGACTTCATGTTTCTGAATCACTCTAAAATAAGACTTTTATGATTTCCAACAATCTGTCTTCAAAATTAGTTAGAGCTGTCTCCTATATATACCTGATGTAACGATTGGAATGACGCCACCTGCTGGATACTTACTGTTCTGTTCTGCCCATGAAGCGAAGGTCTTTGAGGGCAAGACCAGGCATCAGGAAGTGACGCGGGCTAGTGGGAGGAGGAAGGAAGAGACTGGCGCTCGGTCTCACGCTCTTTCCTTGGGACTCGGGTGGAGAGCGGAGCTAGAAATGTGCTCTCCCTTTAATAGATAGGAATCTATGCCTTTCTCTCTCTTTACCAAATTCTTATTCTCCTTAATAAATGCTTAAAAGTCTAACTCTTGCTAAAGCTTATAATTTATTGGCGACCACTCATTAGATATTTTAGACAGTTTAGCTAGAATTTTAGCCCTTAACAGATGGCTGACCACGAAGAGGAAAGCTAAACCTCAGTCTTCTTCTGATCTTCTGGTTGGGTAAGAAATTTTCTCTACCCTCTCCCTTTAACTGCTAAGTACTGGCGTACTGGCTGTGTTTTCCTTTAAATTTTTTCAAATGGACCTTTTAAACTCCCTAATTACCCTATTTTTGATTTTAGTCTGTTTAACCAGACAAATGGGAGATAAGATCATGTTAATGCTTTGTTTTTGTGGATTTTCTATTTTTCTTTTTATTTTTGTTAAAAGAGCCAGCAACTTACTCACACAAGGAAATATCTCTCCCTCTCCCAACCATGCTTTTTCAGAGAAACCTGAAGAGATTCCCGCAGCTTTTCCCAGTTCTAACAGTAATTGTTGCTTTAATTTTGCATGCCTGGAGGCAATGACCCACCCTCTAGAAGCTTTTAATCCCCTAGCACCTGGAGGCAAAGTGGGGGAAGAGGAATCCAGGCCTGAGTTCAAAATCAAGTCTGATTCAAATTGCTCTGGTCCCTCCCCTCCTCTCCAGACCCCACCCTCTACTCCTCCTATGGCCAAGCCCATAGCTTCCCCTGCCTGGGAAGTCCAGAGATCTGATGCGCATGCTCAACTTTCTGTAACTGCATTTGCAGCTTCAGGCTCAGCCCTTCCCCAGCCTGGATGTGCTTCTGAGACAACCTTAGAAAGCCCTTTAAATTCCACATATGCCTGTTTTGTTCATAATTTTGCTAACCTGCTTTTGTCTTTAATTAGTATTCTTATAAAGCATTTGTATGGTGAAAAGACTGACAGACAATATAGAGGGGTTAAAGAAGAAAAACTCAAGCTGAATAAGAATGACAATCATCAACATAGTCCAAGACTCCGCTTCTTTTGCCATGGAAGGGTATACATTTTACAGAAATGTAGAAGTAAACAGCAAGATATTGATATGAGTGTTGGGGATTTTAGATATCGGAATCAAAAGTGTTCTGAATTCACTCAGAGTAATAATGTCAGTTCAGAGGTTATATAGGATTTCTATGCTATTATATATACATTTTGAAATTAATGGTATGGGTTTATTTTCATAGAGATTTTCATGCTTTTGAGATTGTGTCTTATACTTAGTTTCTAAAACAAGGAGAATATTTGTAAAGCTTTTTATAGTCATATGATCAAGTTTATATTTTATAATACTCTTATTAATATTAAGTTCATATTCATTTAGATTTCCCTAGTTTGAATTTCATTGTCTTTTATTGTTCCATGTGTATTTTTTTCTATTTATTCATCTCTAATTTTGAAACATTGCAAGATGGTTTTGATTTCATAATACAATGTTAATTCTAGGAGTATTGTGTTCCCATATTCTGAGTTGTTTGTTTTTGTTATTTTTTCTCAACTGATTATTTGATCAAACTCTTTAAAGTATTTCCTTGGCAAATTGGTTGCCATGGCAAGTGTAAATTGATTCTAGAAGTATTATTTTTGATAAGCATATTTTTAAAAAAAAGAGGGGAATGTTTGTAAAAGTTTTCTTTTTTTCAAAAAAAGTTTTCTTTAGGATTGTGTTGTGCTTTAACTTGTATTTAAATATGTTCAGATTTTTCACAAAAGTAATTGTATACTAAGTAAAAAAAAGGTATTATTTGAAATTGTTGCATAATTATATATTATATTCTGAGTCAAAATGTATTCACATTTTTGCAATCATTTATTATCCTCAATTTTTAAATCCATATGAGACTTGGATTATGGGAACTTATCATTTAAGACATTAATTGCCTTTATTCTGAGTTATCAGATGCCAGTTGGCCAAGATGCCATCCAATCACAAGACGAATACATGCAAGAGCAGACACTGAACTGTCACATGAGGGGAGACATGCATGAAGTCAAGGTATGGCCGAGGGAACGGCTTTTGACTAATGTTGAGGTTGGATTCTCTTGGTTTAATATTTTATTTTATTTTTCCCCACAATATTGTACAGATGGCTGGAAGTATTGATCCCACCCATCTCACTTCTACACCTGGCTTCTATGCTCCCTCCTATATGCCTGATGCCATGGACATCTCAATCCCATGCATCTGATTAAGTCTGACTCAGTTTCCTCCAATATGTTCGGTGGCATGGACATGTATTCCATCCACCTATTTTAAGCCTGGCATACTGCATGGAGAGTACATATTGCTCAAGTGTGGGAATGCTCAAATCCTATCATTTCTCTGTTCTTTTATGGTAACCCCCATAATTATCTCAGGTGTCATGATAAATAAAGTGTTGAATTTGGCCTTGACACCTGTTACCAATTATATTAGATTTTTTAATTTCTCATAATGGCATGAGGATAATTAGGCAGATGATGCAAAAAGTGATAAAACAAAGATAAAAATTATTTTTATTAATTAATATTGCAGCAATTGTCTTCTCAATTACCCTCCATAAGGGGGGGGACTATAGTAATATTATAATTTTAAAGAATGGTTCAATTTTTGTTTTATTATATGTTTCATGTGTAACAACTAAGATTCTGAATTCCCTTAGACATGTTTTTGAGAACTTTCATTGTTTGATTTGATTATTGACAAAGCTATTTTAAAGTTGTGTTAAGCTCAATTTTGTAGGAAATTTTCCTGGCTGATTACCAGCATCCACACATCAACCCCTGAAAAGACTTCCAGTCCTCGACTACACCTAGAGGACATCTGAGAAAAGACTTTCAGAGACTTTAAATGAACAGTTTTGATTTGTTGTTTTTGTTGTTTTTTTTCTCTTTCTGTTATAATATACACCATCTGTAACATGTATTCTCTGCAGAGGCCCTCCCTTTGCAAGACCAATGTCAAAGCGTTGGTTCATGAGGACAAAAAAATTGCCCCTCTGGACAAAACTTTCCTCTCTTCCTTTTCTATATTGTTGTTCACATATTATTAGTTAGCAATAGTTATTATATTGTTTTTACTGTTCCGTCAAGGAAACATTTTGTTTCTTGAGGAACAACAGGGGGGACTGTAACGATTGGAATGACGCCACCTGCTGGATACTTACTGTTCTGTTCTGCCCATGAAGCGAAGGTCTTTGAGGGCAAGACCGGGCATCAGGAAGTGACGCGGGCTAGTGGGAGGAGGAAGGAAGAGACTGGCGCTCGGTCTCACGCTCTTTCCTTGGGACTCGGGTGGAGAGCGGAGCTAGAAATGTGCTCTCCCTTTAATAGATAGGAATCTATGCCTTTCTCTCTCTTTACCAAATTCTTATTCTCCTTAATAAATGCTTAAAAGTCTAACTCTTGCTAAAGCTTATAATTTATTGGCGACCACTCATTAGATATTTTAGACAGTTTAGCTAGAATTTTAGCCCTTAACACTGAATATGGTAGTTTTGTGTCTCTTCTCCTCCTAGATTCTCTCTTCAAAAACTATAGCTTGTTAATATCTCTATCCCTAAAATGTTTCACTCAGAACTGAGAAAAATACTCTGAATATTGCTTCACTGTAGCAAGCTACAATGGGACCATTACCTCTTTATTACTATACACTAACTTACCCAAGCTCCCCTCACATATGAAAAAAAAAAAAAGAAAAACCCTCTCTTTTAACATACATGCATTGTCCAGCAAAGCAAATCCACACATTGACAATGTCTTAACATATATGTGTCCTTCTGCATCTTTAATCTATTACATCTATGTCAAGTGGTGAGATGTATGTTTCAGAAACCATATTTTGAACACTGCATAATTGTTCCTTCTAAGTCACTTCTATTGATAATTTATCCAGACATAAGTACTTTCCAAAGCTCTGTCATGGATTCTCATCTCTCTTTGCTTCCTTTTCCTTGGTGACTAGTTCCCATTAATTGAACTATCATTTCAATATGAAGGACTCCATACATGGGCATGTATGCATACAAGTATGCATATATACTAACTGAATTAATACATTGCACAGAGTAATGCAATATAAATAAATAGATGCATATATAAAATATAAATATGTGTATATACACATACACACATATATAGTATGTATACACACACACACACATATATATATATATAGTGTATATATGTGTGAATATGCACATACATATGCAGACAAATACATTCTTAACTTCTCTCCTGACTTTCAGTTCTACATTACTTGTGCACTGGACACCTACATCAGGACGTCCCACTGAAATTTCAATCCCAATATTTAAAAGTTGATCTCATCATTTTCTCCAATGAAACCTATCCCTTTATATTGAGGGTATTACTATTCTCTCAATCATTAATATCCATAAATTTGAATTCAAACTTAACTCTTCCTTGTTCAAATGTATATATCTAATACTTTGCAGTCTAGTTTGATTCTGTCTTTGCAATACCTCATGCTTCCATTTCCTTCTCTCTACTAAAATGGCCAGCATCCTAGGTCTAGGTCTAATCTCCTCCCTTTGGACTACTGCAATAGCTTTCTACAAGGCGATACCAAGGCATCAGAAACCAGTAGGTCTAGGCTTTACCTCTCCTCCCCAAATTAGCAATGCATTCATATTTATACTATGCAAATTAGCCCTATGCTAATGAAGAGAATCAAGACTCATTTATTATACCTGAAAAAAAGTTGGTTTATTGCTTGCCTATTCTAATTAGATTTCATCCTTTTTCTTCATCTAAGAGATATGACAGAATAAATCAAATGATATATTTCTTCCCATTTTATTTTTATGCATAGCAGGTGCCAAGATATGTTTATGTTTAGTAGGAAAAAAAACAAGTCATTACCAAATATTCTGTTGTAAAGAATTTCCCCTAGATGGGCAGTTGTACTTGTGCCTCACTTAAAGAGAATATATTCAAAAATTGAAATTTATAACAGAAATTAATGAATTATTGAAATTAACTTTCATTTAACAAAAAGGTTCTTAACTTACATTTGTAATTCTTTGTAATGTTTCCCTGAATGGTGACATTTAAAATCTGATTCAATTGTCAAGATATAGATTTTCAAGCTGTTAAGTGGGGTCAATGCATAAAAAAGTATTCTTGCCATGTGAAAAATGGGTACAATTGGGTACTATAACCACTGCATTTTTGAAGCACATAAAATATTGTCCTAATTCTAGAAAAGAATAAGAAATAAACTGGTCTCTTTTTCTAGAAAGACATGTTATTTCTTTCATTGACTTTTGAGAATACACTGATATATTTCAGTCACTGCATCAGCAATGTGTGCCAGACAATCAGTCACTGAACCCAGGAAAGCTTCAGGGCTGGGGAGCATGTGTCCTAAAAAATTCAAAGAACTCAAGAGGATTGTAAGAATGTATCCATTTCTGAAAGTCAGCAGCAGTTCATTTTCCCTAAGGTTAGATACAACGGCCCTCCTGTTTTTGTTTTTTCTATGTATTCCCAGTGCTTAGCACAGGTCCTGGTACATAGCAAGCTCTGCATAAATGATTGTTCATTGAGAGAAAAGAAGGGAAGAGGAGAGGAGAAGAGAAAAGAGGAGATGACAGAAGAGGTGAGGAAAAGAAAAAAAAGAAAAATCTCTTTACATCACCTATGGAAATTATAAATATCCAGAATGGCTTAGATTATGAAGAAACAATTAAAATATTAAGCCTGGTTACACAAGATTCCATTGTAACTAATTAAATTGTATCTTACCTTCAATCCAGGTGTTCCAGGCTGACCAGGTGATCCATCAAGGCCAATTAAACCCTGTAATTTTAAAAAATGAAATCTCCAGAAAGCAACTTTTAATATTTCAAACTTGATAAAATAAATGAAAGATTTCAATTGAACAATTTGGAAGTAAACTCATCCCTTTCCTGCCCCTCAAAAATAACTTCCAACAAAGGGTAAAAGAATGATTTAATATCTTATTTTATCTGTAGAAGAGCTAACCACTGACTAATTCCACTTCTCTGATAGTTAACTAATAAAATCCATTACTTGACATAGAGAAGATTGTTTTTTTTTTTTAATTTTTTTTTTTTGTTAGTGTGGCAATTGGGGTTAAGTGACTTGCCCAGGGTCACACAGCTAGTAAGTGTTAAGTGTCTGAGGCCGGATTTGAACTCAGGTACTCCTGAATCCAGGGCCAGTGCTCTATCCACTGAGCCACCTAGCTGCCCCAAGATTGTTTTTATAAAAAGTCATTTGCATACTCTTCCCTCTTCCTCTTCTCTGTGATAAAAATAAGATTGTTTTACTAGGAAAAATTCTAATTTTCTCTAAGTAAAAAATTATGCCAAGAAGAAAACAAAACTGGTTTCAAGCTATATAGAAGCCATCCTTTGTATTAATCATAGGATTTCAACAAGAAAGCTATCCATTAAATAATGACATAAATAGTTTCTTTGTCACAGTAATACAATACACCACAGCTAAGTGTGTTGTGGTGCCCCTTAGCCTGTTAGAACAATAGTATAATTGTGTGTATATAATATCTCTCTATATATAATTGTATGTAATAGTATAATTACATAAAATTCTACTAATTGATCTCATTGATGTAAATTGTAGGAATCACTGAAACAGATAGTCAAAGCTTAATATTTAGAAGGAGGACTAGACCTGTGATTTCACTGATTTTTCAAATTCTTAAATGAAGAAACTACCTTGACTATAGTAGGTATACAGTCCCTTCTCTGCAATTTAGAGCCTTAAAGAGATGCCTTGATCAATGAGAGGTTAAGTGGTCATGTAGCCAGTGTAAGAAATACACTTGAAACCAGTTTTTTCTTGGTCCCAAGGATGGCCTACTACACACTATATTACTCTGCCTTTCATATTTTTCTTTTTTATTACTAATTTGGCCATTGAGACAAATTATCAGGTTTGTTTCTTTCTCATCTCTTTACAGAAAAACTCAGCGAAAAATAATCCTTCTGAAAAGAAAAAAGAAGTATTCTTCTTACAATATACCTTCTTTCCTCATCCCACTCAAAAACTGCATTGACATTTGGGGGTGGGGGAATCTTGATGTTTACTCATCAATAAAGTCCACCAAAAATTTCACATTTTCCAGTACGTAGAACATCTGATGCATTTTTAAGGCTCATGAAATTAAATTAATAAATGTCATAAATTACAAAATACAGAACTTATCAGTTTTAATGAGATACTAAATTGGAGATAAAAGAATTTATAGGCTAAAATCAACAAACATTTTTAGCAATAAGTTTAGGAATCTTTATAGAGTCATATGTCCCATATGATTTTCATTAATTTTAACATTACAAAGAATTTGTGCTTTCCATTCTTGGCACTTCCAAAAGAAATTTTCAAAAAACTTCAGCATGGTATTGGAAGGTCGAGCCTAAATAACAGTCTCCTTGATTGGCAAATCAGGAAAAGCTGGTCTTGAAGCCATCACCATGAATGCTGCTGAGTACTGATTCCAGTGGTTAGCACAGTGCCTGGAATTTAGTAGGCACTTAATAAATGTTTATTGATTAATTGATTGATTTCAAAAAATTCCTGTTTCTAATTTACCTATATAGAGTGAACTGAGAAGATTGTGTTTGGCCTTCAGTTTTCATAGGCCAGAGTCTGTGAACAGAGCACAAGCATAGACCATCTAAGCTTCAAGGGACTTTGGAGATATCCAATCCCCCCATTTCACAGGCTGTTGATTTGAAATGTTTGAAAAGAGAAGCCATTCAAGGCCATTGCCAGCTAGTGATGAAGCTGAGGCTAGAAGAGCAAGGTTTTTAATTCCCAGTACAGTGATCCTTTCATCATACCTGCTTCCTAACAGCTGCCCTTTATTAAGTCTTTCTGGAAACAGCCATAGCAGTCAGGACCAACAAAACCTTCTTGGAACTATATTATTATCATCTGCTTGTTTCCTCTCCCTTTCTCCCTCCCTACACTCCTCTCCCTGCCATGCAACAATGTCATATAATGGGTGGGTATTTTTATATTTAAAACAGTCAACTTAATTAAAATTAATTTTGTCTTTTGGGATAATTAGAATGTCACATTGGAATGTCAAAACCAGGGTTGGGAATCACTCAAATTTTGTAATTGTTTCTGCTTATTGGCAAACACTCTCCTAATTCACATGCAGGCATATTGCATCATGTTAGAATATACTTCCCACCACTGAACTAGCTCTTTAGTTAAGCCTCAGAAGGCAGCGGCAAAAACACTCACCCAGCACAGCTTATTTGCTACTTAGTGGTTCAAAAATTTATTTGCAGAATTGGTCGCTTTATGAAGTCCTACTTTAAACTCCAAGCTGTCACTTTGTTGTATTTTTTTCCCTCTTTTATTTCTTTCCAATTCTTTCATCTGTTTTGTGATACAGGGGATATACCATGAGATTTCAAGTCATACATTCTTGGTTCAAAACTTGGCTGTGGTACTTATTAACTGCATGACTTGAATGTCACTACATCTCTCTGGGCCTGTTTGTTCAAAAATAAGGGATTGAACTGAATGCTTTCTAGGGACTCTCCATCTCTAAAACTTATCATCTGTTTATATGGGGTATCCCAGAAGTGTTAGTGCAGTTTTTAAGCTTCAACTGAACAGACTTTTGGGACAACTTGTATATCTCCATAATATCAAGAAAGGTCTAGAGTATTTACAAATCCCAAAAGGTTAGGGTTCATTCTAGTTCTTATTATTATATCCATTGAGGGGACAAACTTAACAAGACTGAGGTTGTGGGGCATGTGGTGTTAGTGAGAAAAATAGCGAAGCTAAACTTTCTGAGTTTCCAAGTCAGTTTTGTTTCTATGTCAGTTCTGTATCAAATATGTCATAAACAAGCTCTGTTTTATCTCTGTATTACAAGTACTATTCTGGGACATTAAAAGTTTTTAAACAGGTAGCTAAATAATTTGTTTTCCTCCTAAATTATCTATAGCATCCATTGTTATACAGTGTAACACAGGGATTACTTAAAAGAATTATATTAACATACATTTAAGCCAGGTGCTCCTTTCTTTCCTTGTGGTCCAGGAGGCCCAATTTCTCCCTAAAATTAAATGTAGATCAAATTAAAAACCTTCATGAAAATAATTTTTAACTTTTCTCTTTGGGGGATATCTTTCCCAGTATTTTTTTTTCTTTTTAACATCTTGACATGGAAAAAAGGATGGAAGAAATGATGAAATACTAATTGGACCTTTATAGCTTCCATTTACTTCCTTCCTGGAAGAATTTCTGCCCTGGGGCTCAAGTTGTCTGGATTGATGACTGCCTTGTCAAGTCTATTTCAGTAGAGTCATGGGGTGGTGTCATACTTTTTGGCCATCCCCTTCACAGCAATATCCATCTCCTTGCTGCTGCTCTGAAACCCTTACCTCCATATGTCCACCCCCTCAATTTTGGAACATGACTTAACCAATCAACTTTTTCATCATTTCTTGAACTCCTTTATGACTACACTCATTCTGCCTGTATTTGTTCAGACTTAAATTACTATCCATGCCCAATACCCTCCTTCATATATTGTTTCCCTGAATCAGAATATTAGCCCACAGAATACATGGGACTGTCTTTTCTTTTATATTTTTAGTCTCAAAATTTAACAGCATGCTTGGCATATAGTAAGTCCTTAATAAATGCTTTTCATTCATTAATTCATTGATTCATTCCTTTTAGTTTTTCACTATATAGAGTTGGGAAAAATGAAGGGCCAGAGGGAACTTGAGAAAATCTAGAAGAGGGAAAACAGAGGTGAATGAACATTCCCCCTTTTTACTAAAGAAGGATAAAGTGCTAAAAATACTCTGGGGAAGGGGCAGAAAGAAAACAGGAGTGGGAAATCATCTTTAGGGAGGTAAGGATTTTTGGGGAAACACAAATAGACAAAGAACTATATTAATGTATTACCTAGAGGTACCTGAAATTAAGTTAAAAAATATCAATTATGTTGACAAAAATATTTGACACAGCAGTTATTTGTTGTGAAGTGCTTATGTATATGTGTGCGTGCATGTGTGTGTGTGTGTGTGTGTGGTGTATCTCTATCTATGATGTATATATCTATCTATCCATCCATCTTGATCGCATAAGTACAACAAATATATTACTTTTATTTATTTATTTATTTAAGTAGACAGATAAGATCTTATAAATCTAATCAATAGTCACCTTTTGTCCCACTAATCCTTGGCTTCCAGGAAATCCAGGTATTCCCTAAAAGACAAAACATTTTAAAATGTATCACATCTTCCAGTAATATGGTATTGTGATGGAGGCAGCTTCATAAATATAATATAAATAGGAACATTTCTACTTCATGTTTTGATTCTTAAAATAAAAGTCTACTGTTTTGGAAAATTCAATTTCACAAGAAAGTATATTATAAAAAATTACCACCAACTATTTGTTGGTAGGCTAATCTGTTGGTCGTTGAAATGCAAGTTAAGTGAAAAAAGAAATGCAAGCAACATCATCTCAGTTTTGTTTTTTTAAATTTAGAATAAACTAAGACTTCCAGGTCATGTGAGCTACAAGATAAAGGACCAGACATTTTCTCTGATCCCCATAACCTCTCACACCTTTCTAAAATAGAAATTACATACCAAAGATAAAGCAACTTTAGCTGTCTTCATGTTCTAGGACAACCAGAATCCAAAAGAAGTTTTAAAAAAATGAATTACAGCTTATCAACTCTGAGCTCACTAGCTACTCCTTCCCCACTTCTTATGTTACTGGAGAGGCTGCACTAGAAGACTCAAGAACCCAACAAGGGTTTACCACAAAACTGTCACCCACAATGAATTCACTTTTCCCTTTTTCCAGTGCTATAGAAACCCCAGTTTCAGGCTACAGAACTTTACTCAGCCCTCAACAGCCAGCCCAGCCACAGCCTTTTAGAAGCAAAATTCTATTGGGGGTTACCACCTGAGAACAGCAATGTTGAGAAGTTCTGAACTGTCAGTGCCAAGGCAAATAGAGCTGCAAAGCTCTGAACTTTTGATTCTGGGCCAGAGAACTGAAGAAGATACAGACTGGGACAAATCATAGAACAAAACACTAGGCACTTGGGAGGCTGTGCTGAGCTCTATCAAGTCTAAGGGAAAGAACAGAGCACACAGCTTGGGCCATTTCTGACCACCCAAAAGTCAATTGGGGCAGAGACCTAGACTGTGGAATCATGAATTGTCCAGTATGCCAGAAGGCAAAGACACTTTGAAATCTAACCCCTGAGGAAAACACAGCCAGAGGGGAGGTCGTAGGTAAGTGAATGATAAAGAAAATGGAAGAAGGGGAAATGAAAGTACCAAAGCTTTCAAGAAGAAAATTCAAAGACCCTGAACACAGGTAAACCAACAAGAAAAATAATAACAGAAGGCAATGTGGCCTCCAGATCTAGTAAATGAGTTCAGGTATTTATGAATAAATACTGTAAGATGAAAGAAATGACCCAACACTTGACAAGACAGAGGACTCTGGAATTTAAAGAGAACATGGAACCATAGCATACTATTCCTGAATGCTTTAAAAGAGAAGTGAGAATCATGAGAGCAGAATTTATGCCCTGCACTAATAATAATAAAAATAAAAAGGATGAGGATAATTATGATAATAATAATAATAATAACGATAATATTAATAAATAAGCGGAATAGGGGCAGCTAGGTGGCACAGTGGATAAAGCACCAGCCCTGGATTCAGAAGGACCTGAGTTCAAATCCAGCCTCAGACACTTGACACTAGCTGTGTGACCCTGGGCAAGTCACTTAACCCTCATTGCCCCGCAAAAAAAATATAATAAAATAAAACAAATAAATACTTAAAAGTCTAAAAATAAATAAGTAGAATAGAAAAACTTAAATCTTCAATGACAGGCCTCACTGAAGAAACAAAAGAAATAATAATGGATTGGGAATGCAAATACATAAGTGAAGGGTAATTTAGAAGAAGAGAAGCAAAAAAATAATAACATTAAAAGAAAAGACACTATGTAAACAAAGCACACAATCTTGACAACCTAAGGATGATAGGTCTCCCAAAAGGAACATAACAGGACAAAAAACACTTAATAGCATAACAAAAGAAATGAGTACTCCCCAGAACATTTGAACATAGAAAATGAAATTTAAACTGAAAGAACTTACAGATGAACTCAGAATGAACTAAAATGATTGCGTTAGAAGTATATATTTCGTTACAGAATATTTCAAACACTGTTTATAAAAATAATGCAAGTTCATTCATGTATAGGAAATGTAATTCATCTCATATAGAGCAGGTCAAGGCACAAACTTAATATGCTTATATGGCCTTATTTTCTATGAAGCATATATGAAATTAATCATATAATGTCCAACTATATTCCCTTCAAATGCACTTGAATTATTAAACTTAATTGTGTTTGCAAAATGTAGTAATCTTTTCCCACAAAGTAGGATGATATTGGTAATACAGAGAATATACTTCATCTATCCTACAGCAAAATATATATGAATTGGCAATTTCAAAGGATGACAATTTCATTGAATATGGAAAGAGCACCAGACTTTGAGTTAAAAACCAGAATCCTAATCCCTACTTTGTAAATTACTATATGTGTAACCTTGTACGACTCACTCAAACTTTCTGGGCTCAGTTTCCTCATGGAGGAATTGGCTAGATAGCCTCAAACTTAACTTCCTCTGATGTAAGAATTTTCAAAACCAGTTGCTTAAAGTCTTGTAGATAAACGGAATCTTATGGAATACAAGGTGAAACTTCACACATTAATTGATGGAAAAAATAATAGGGTATAACTGACTAGTAATTCTACAGATACACATAATGGTGTAAACAGTACAAATAATGACAATAATTTTTCTATTTTATGAACATATTTTTCTTCTGTGGTGATATGCTCTCTTGTTAATGTGATTAACAACATTTTATATTTCTGATTTTTTAATCTGGATGTGTCCCCAAAATGTACTTTATAATTTGTAATATGTGTCCTTTGAAAGGAGTTCTTCTTTTTTAACTTAACAAATCAAGACAAAAGACTATATATACATCAAGCAACACGTCATTTCAAAATGATGAATGTGTCAAAGCAAACCAATCAATACTAGAACTAGTAACATCGTTAAAGATATCTTGCCTCCTAATGCACTATTTACTCACTGTTAATTTGATTTTCACAATTTGACTTCATAAGTATGATAATAAAGTTTGATGTTCTTTATATCAAAATAATAAAGTGCAAGGGTTTATAAGAATGATAGTCACTTCTGGAACTTAATATGATTTAAAAATTTCAATTCAGGAAATGTTTGTTGAGTACTATACTACCACAAAGAAATGTAGTTTGGTATAGTGGATAGAGAGATGTTCTAGCCCAAAGCTGCTTAATAAATGGCAAGTCAATTAGCCTTTCAATGTCCTGGACAACCCTATAAGGTTTTAAATCATTCCAGTAGCATTTATTTTAAAAATCCTATGTGACACACTGGGAAGTAAAGAAGATAGAAAATAAGTTAAGGAAAATGGCTAAAAATTGCAATACATGAATACATTGGAAGATTATTTTTCAGTAAAAATGATGAAAAGAATGAATACAGATAAACATGTGTAGGCTTCTAAATACTCTTCAAGAGTGAGTTGAGGGGGCAGCTAGGTGGCACAGTGAATAAAGTACAGGCCCTGGATTCAGGAGGACTTGAGTTCAAATCTGGTCTCAGACACTTGAACTTATGAGCGGTGTGACCCTGTGCAAGTCACTTAACCCTCACCCCCCAGCCCCCCAAAAAAACCCAACCATAACAACAATAAAAAAAGAAAACAAGAGTGAGTTGAATAGAATAAGGGCATTTTATATAAACCCAATGCTATAAAAACAGTATTTTGAAAGACAATTATTCAGATCAATTAGTGATCGACCATGACTTCATAGAATAAATGATGAAGCAATCTACCCATTGCCTCAGCAAAAATGATAGTTTTGCAACTGTACTGAATTTATTATTAATGCAAACTAGAGATCCATGCATTCATGTCAATACTCTTTCCATTCTTATGTATATGTGGAAATGCTTGTGTATATTGATGTTTGTCAAGTTTTAGAATAATAAAATAAAGAAATAATTTAAGGGAGAATTACATTATTGGAAGAACTTACCACAGTAGTTCCCCTCATACTTAATGTCACAGGTATGAACCAAAAAAGAAAAAAAAACTATTGTAGTTTTATGCTAGGTTCTGTGATAAATGTAAAAGGTACAAAAGACATCTCTAGGAGTTAATCATCGAGGTGAAGAGTTCTTGGCTTACATCTATTTATTCATTAAACAATTACAGAATAAAACAACACAAGCTAGCATTCAGAAATATGATATGGGCAATAAAATTCATTATGAGAGATGAGAGTAGCAAAACACTTTTCCTTACCATCAAATACTTTAAAATAGCAGCAGTCACCCATATTACTGCACCATAAGAAATGATTAATATTATGAATTTTAAAAAAACTTTAGAAGACATAAGTAAAAGGGGAGAGATTAGTGTAATCTAATTATAAAATGAAGAGCATGATACGTTTGTTAAATTCTCCTGACAATAAAAAAGGAAACTTTAACACAATATGTTAAAATAAATATTCTCTTATACGGAAGTGTTCTCTGGATCCAAAAAAGATTATTCTCTGATTATCTTCATTACCTGTTCTAGAAACCAACTGCTAATTTTATATGCAACATCCACCCTAAGACTTTATTTAAAAATTAAGAAATATGAGTCAACATCACAATGACTCAAGTAACCCATTTGGCAGAGGAATATGAAAAATAAAAATCATACTAATTCAATGAACACTAAAGATAGATACTTAACTCAATCATAAAGGCTGTCTATTAAAAATTCTAATTAAAATAAACAGAATAATATAACCATGGAAGTAATAAAAAAATCATTTTATTTCATACACTCAGACAAATAACAAAGAGGACAAAAGATGAGAGTAGTCAGTGTTAGGGGAGCTGTCCAACAGGCTATGAATAAGGTTATCCATCAGCCTCATCATTGACTCTCCATCTGCAGACTCTGGGCCTTTTCACTGGCTCTTCCCAATGTCTAGAATTCTATCTCTTCTCATCTCTGCCTCCTGATTTCCCTGGCTTCCTCTAATTCCCAGCCAAAAGCCTCTTCCTATGTGAAACCTTTCCTAGAACGTAATTAATTCTGCTGCCTTCCCTCTTTTGGTTATTTCCATTTTATTCTGTACATATCTTATCTATACATAGTTGTCATGCGGTGTCCCTTATTAGACTATAAGCTTTTTGAGAGTATTGACTTTCTTTTGTATTTCATGTTCTTCAGCACTTAGCACAGTGCCAACTACATAGTGGATGCTCAATAAATGCTCATTGACTGGCTGATAATTTGGAATCATGTGAAGAAAATGACTAAAATGTTCATACAAGATTGTGCAAATACAAGTATTTGCAGTAAATTTTTAATAAGGAAATGACCAGTCGTTTTGCTCCAATATTTACTCTGGGTTAGTCTGGTGAAAAAGGTGAAAAGATTGTTGTAGTGATGGAGAAGATTTAAAGAAATGATAGAATTACTTAATAGCTTTTTCGTGGTCTAAAAAGCTTAGCCCTTATAAAACTGAACCCAAAATTTTCTCATGTAAGGAAATTTAAATAAAAAGTAACTCATAGTCCATAGTGACTTTTCAGACTAGTGAAACTTCTTTACATTGGAAACATCATCAGTATGATACCTGAAAATACTGGAAGCATTAGTAAAAACTGCTTAGGTAGAAAAGTGCTATATCTACTTATGGAGTACAGTCATCTCGTTCAGCAACTAATGTCACACATGACATGATTTTATTTTTAAGTCAGAAACTAGCCTAGTCAAAGGTAGAATTATTTTCCAGCAAGAAAAACATGGATGCTTAGCATTGCATATCAAAATGATTTATTATCTCATAAGAGGCAGTCTGCGAAAAGTATAGGGCTGGGAACTGATAGAGACAGAATACTTTCCTTAGTTCTCTAACTTATATGAAGGTGGTATTAGATGGTCAAATAAAAGAGTGGTGTTTAATACTTTCTTGACTTTGAAAATTGTGTCATTTCCAAAATGGCTTTCTTCTGTGTTTACTTGATTTGGTCTGCCTGCTCTTCTCCTTTTCATCATCATTAATGCCATATTTAGTTTCTCATATAATATGCTGGGATAGATGTTAGATTCCAAATGTAGTGGTTTCACTGTCACCAAAGATGAAAATAGCTTGTTATAGAAACATTGGATTATGTGTCCTATCTTTCATCTAATTGAAAATTCACATAAGTCCTATCAAGAATGTACAACTGACAGAAATTAGAATAGCAACTTGCCTTAAGGAGACAAACTATGTATTTCATTAACACTCCCAAACAAGAGTAACAGAAATAAAAATGATCATTTTTACCTTGCTGGATTCAAAACACTCCACACTTCTCAGAACCAAAGAAATGGTTCTAACACTTGACTCGTATGGGCATATATGGCTACATATTCTCCCATAAAGGTTAAGTCAAGAAACTAAATGCTTTGGTGATTATTCAACAAAAGACTTTAACTATCCATGAAAGAAATGTAGGCTAGCATTCAAACACCAGTATTGAAAACTATTCAATCCTGGTTCCTGGTGTATGACTCACTCCTATGACCTTCATAAAGTGAATTCTGCCTCAATGTTTATGTCTGCCTAACTTATCAGTGCACAGAACATTGCTCATACTTTGCTCACATTCTTGCTGTTGGACAAAGCCCAAATTATTTCCTAAGAAATCACAATACTATACTTTAAATGTATCTTCTTTATAAGAAGCTCTAAGAAATTGAAGTTTTATTAAGTGGAATGAATTAGCTCTTATGACTTAAGTATATGGCAGCATTTCCTGAGGTATAAGATGTTTCTGAAAACACAAAATAATGAGAAAATTTTCCTCAAATTAGATAAAGTTATTAAGATATGACTGAATAGAATTCAGATAGTTAAATGGTCCTATAAATTTGCTAACAAGATTTCCAGAAGGTAAAAACAGGATATATGGGGGAAAATTCCTATCTTCATATGGATCGATGTATTTTCCATGTAAGGAAGATTAGTCATGTACAATTGCCTACAATTTTACCACCTTTCCTGACAGATTTACTCATTAAAAATGAGTATCAGTCAAATATTTATAAATTAATTATCATCTCTGATTTTTTTTGAAGAGGAAATCTAGGTTTTCATATACTGTGTTAATCTAAAGTTAAGTATACTTACATATCCTATAGGAACCTATATGAGAGATGGTATTTTTTTCTTATATTGACTTTAAATTGACTGCCTCTCAATCCAGCTTGTAGATTTATCCTTTTAATTAAAACAGACTGTCATTCATCTTCCACATGACAAATCTTCAATATTGTGCTTCCTTCCTTGTTCTCTAAGCTAATCATCCCAATGACTTCAAATCATCTGTGTAAAGTATGACTTCAAGTGTTCTCAGTATCCTACAGTATATCATTTCTGGACATACTATAACTTTACGTGCAAATATACATGCATATATATGTACATGTGTATATACACTTGTGCACAATACACATATATCTTCCTATCCTCTGGCTGGAGTTGCCCAGGGCCAAAACTAGGATGGCTCCCTACTCTGAGACATAATACATTAATGGAGCCTGATCAAATTATTTTTTTTAGCTTCCATGTCACAATGCTAACTCATACTAAATTAATGACCCACTAAATCCCTTAGTTCTTTTCATCTTGATTACCTTTTTAGCCATATTTTCCTTTGTATTTAATGTGTTTTAACCAAAATGTAAGATTTTATGTTTATCCCTAGTAAACCTGATCTTGACTCTTATCACATCCCCCCCTAAAAAAATAGAAATGAGAAAATATCAGTAACTACTGAGCAAGCCAACATAAAACTGATGGAAAAATATAGTAAATCCAAGTTATCACCACATTCATTGTCAGCTATTAAAAATTAATTTGGTAGAGCAAAATGGTACCTCAAAAGCTCTCCTCCAATAGTGTTTCATTCATATGACAAAATTGTATCAGATCCTTTGGAAGGTATATCAGAGATAACTTTATTCTATTTTTCATATCAAGTGAGTATAAAAAAAGGAAATCATGCTCCTCAGATTCAACAATGTCAAAGAAGAGATCCAACACAGAGAGCCCAAGCTAAAGAGAGATTATCAACAAATATTGATATTCTCCTACTGCAAGGATGATCACTAGCACGTTGGATGTATCCTAGGGGAGAATTTATGGAAGCTATGGATATACTAGATAGGCAGAAATGGAGGAATTGTAATCTGAATTATTGGAGGAATTATCCAAACTGATTATATCACTGACACATTGGAGTGATGTTATCATGCTAGCAACCATAAAAAAGTGAGTTTGGTCTGTGTCTTTTTTTTCTTAACTTCTAATGATCACTGTTCTGTAAGTGCTTTAAAAACCATCCCTTCAACAATGTGCTGCAGAATTTCTTTTTTTCCTCTTTTTTAAAAACAGAGACATTTGCTAATTTCCAGTTCTATGGCAGCTCTTCTAATTCTCTACCATTTCACAAATATCTAAGACATTGTTTTAGAAATTATATTTGCAAGCATTTTCAATGCCCTGCTATGCAATTTCTCCGGGTATATAATTTGAATTTATTGTGGGCAGTTCTATTTTCTTCTCTCTTCTCTTGGGTTTCACTTCTGTGGTATCCACTTTAGTCTCTCCCTCCCATTCTGCATATGATTCCATTTTTTTTTTTTGCAAAAATGTGTCATTTTCATCATATTATTTCTGTGCTAAACTCATAGTATCCTCTTAGAGCAAATTCAAATACTTTTGTCTCCCTCTTCAAAATCATCCACTAAAATAACTCACAGGCCAGCTATGTGGCACAGTGGATAGAGTTCCAGGTCTGGAGTCAGGAAGACTCAACTTCCTAAGTTCACATCTAGCCTCAGACACTTACTAGTTGTGAGATGCTAGGAAAGTCACTTAATGCTGTTTGCCTCAGTTCTTCATCTGGAAAATAAGCTGAATAAGGAAATGGTAAACCACTACAGCATCTTTGTCAAGAAAACTCTAATTGGGGTCACAAAAAATCAGGCATAACTAAAATGACTGAACAACAAAAACAATAACAAAAATAACCCACACCTCAAACTAATTCATCAATACTCCTCAACACAGACTGAAAGTGGTATAATTAATTAGCTACAAATAATCAAATTTTCTTTCTCTCCTTCCCATACATTTTGCTACCCCAATCTTCCTTCCATTTCCTTAACACCAAATATACCTTCCCTCTTCTCTAACAGCCTCTGTCTTCTTTCAAATTCTGCTCAATACTTGTTTGCTCCCAGAGGTCTTGGGTCTTTAAAACTAGCACATTTGGATATTCCATTTACTTTGTTTTATCTGCTGTATGTACACATATGCTCAGTTTGGAGTTGATATATTTCAGACACTTCTTTGTTGTCTTATGTGTTTCATTTGTGTGGATTTTAAAAAAATATCTCTAAGCTAAATTATAAATTTCCTGAGTGTAGAGACTACTTTTTGTATTTATCACATTGCCTGGTATAGCATTCTACATACAGTGGATGTTCAATAAATACTTATCATTGATTATATATGTATACATATATACACATACACACTTAGGTATATTTGATCTGGACATATGATGTGCTGGTGTAAGAAGCAATGATGGGGAAACTCACTCTACCAAAGTAGATTGTCACCTACTCTGCAGTCTACAATCATAAAGAGTTGGATAGTGCAATGAGAAGCTATCTGTCTTTCCCCCGGCCATATAGCCAATATGTTTCAGAGGCAAAACCTGAATCTAAGTCTTTTAGAAAAGATATCAAGGCCAGTTCTCTATCTACTATGCCATGCTACCAAATATTTTTTAGCCAAATAAATAACTGCTGCAATTTTTATCTCTAAAGGAGATACCACAATACCCTATAGGCACTCATTCCATATTGTAGCTTCCTTTATGTGTGACTCAAGTTCAACAAGCTACATTTGGGGACAATTTTCTTTTTTTTCCACTTAAAATAAAAATGAATATCTGTCCAGACGTATATACTGACATGATTTGCACAAAGTTGCCCTATACCCTAATTATGTCTTTGCTAATTTGACTGAATTACTTTTCTCACATGGCTTATTTCACAATCCACTAAATATCTTTGTGGGTTTTTTTCTTATTCTGAATCTTTGCAACTTCCTGAAATAGTACACAGTACAGTACAATACAACACAACAAGGGAAACATTTATTAAGTACCTACTGTATGTAAAGCCCTGTGCCAGGTATTGGAGAAGACACAAAGTTTAAGTGCAATAAGGCCCCTAGTTGCTTAGTCTAGAAAGGAGCTGACTACCATTAAAATGCTTAGTTCTATTTTTTTTTAAACATTTCCTCATTCCTATTTAGATTCTCTTCCTTTTTATTCACAGGGAAGAAAAATACCCACCTCACAGCCACACTCACTCATATTGCTCCTATGAAATTGTTCATTTAAATGGTATGTATACAATGCATGATAAATACAATCTTTTCTTTAAAACAAATTTTTCTATTTGCTTTTTGCTATAATACCAAAAATACTATTATCCTTGCCAAAACCATTCTGAACCCACAATATTTTAGTTGACAAAAATAAGGAAAGACATTAAACAGCCAGCTCTTCCTTGACTAAAACAAGGCCGGTATACTTCAAGCTACAATTCAGCAGTCGAAAAAATTCACTTAAAAGCTTTGCCAAATTTAGAATTATCTGTTCATCTAAAAGGTTTTTGTTATGGGAGTGGGGAGTGTCTGAACCTATGATTTAATCAGTGAGGGGAACTAAGGTATGAAAACTCTCTCCAGTTATACAGACCAATGAATTTGGGGGGTGGGGGTGGGAATGAGGGTTAAGTGACTTGCCCAGAGTCACACAGCTAGTCAGTGTCAAGTGTCTGAGGTAGGATTTGAACTCAGGTCCTCCTGAATCCAGAGCCGGCCCTTTATCCACTGCACCACCTAGTTGCCCTGACCAATTCATTTTTAAAAGTTACATCTTAAAGAGTTGCCTAGGGGGCAGCTAGGTGGCGCAGTGGATAAAGCACTGGCCTTGGATTCAGGAAGAACTGAGTTCAAATTGTTTCATGAAGGAAACACTGCATGTTCCTCGGAGGGGGGGGGGTATTTATATTCCCTTGTGTGAGCACCTTGCTTGCTCTTCTAACAAAAATAAAAATAGAAAATCCACAAAAACAAAGCATTAACATAATTTTATCCCCCATTTGTCTGGTTAAACAGACTAAAATCAGAAACAGGGTACTTAGGGAGTTGAAAAAACCCATTTCAAAATTTAAATGGAAAAAAAAGCCAATACTTAGCAGTACTTTCTAATTTAAAGAGACAGGGTAGGGGAAATTTCTTACCCAACCAGAAGATCAGAAGATGGGGGTTCAGCTTTCCTTTCATGGTTGCCATCTGTAAGGTGCTAAAATTCTAGCTAGTCTGTCTAAAATATCTAATGAGTGGTCACCAGTAAATTATAAGCTTTAGCAAGAGTTTAGACTTTTAAGCATTTGTTAAGGAGAATAAGAATTTGGTGGAGAGAAAGAGGCCTAGATTCAGCTGTCTATCTCAGTGAGCCAATATCTCTAGCTCCTCTCCCCCCTGAGGTCCTGTTCTGAATCAAGAAATAAACATATTCTTTTTTTGTTGTTTTGCAAGTGAAGGACATAAAATTGTACTCCCAGATAAACACTTATACATGAGAATGAAGCCAAATAAACCTCTAATATGGGAAATTAACAATAGCTAATATGAGTTCTTTATATGGTCCTGAAAGGCTGGGGAAAACGTATGTAACTCTGACAAATGGAACCATATAAGGTCAGCTAAATAAGATATGAATCAGTCATTCTAGTTTTCTAAGGCCATAGTATACAATATGAGCAGTAATGATGATACCCAGTTTTCATTTTCACCTCTGGTTATTTCAATGTGTAACGATCATTGTTTCAGAGTATGAACAGATAAACAGAGAGGAAGAGGAGAATATTTAAGCCAGTATCTAGTACTAACAAACAATAAGCTCAGCCATTTCCTGTATTTTTTTTGCAACTTTCAATCAACTGTGTGACTGTAAAGATATAGTCTATGGTACAATGTTATTTACAAAAGCTTGCCTTTCTCCATTCCTATACATTCATCAAAACATATACTAATTTGGAGACCTCTAGAGGTATGTAAAGTAGCCGCAAGGATCAATACTTACTAATATCAGGAAGTATATTCTTGTAGAGAAGATGGAGCCATATTGATTGTACAATAACAATTTGATGGATGCAGAACTTGTTGGATTGCCAGACTGCAAAGAGTGATTGTTAATGGTTCAGTGTTAACTGAGTCAGGACTTTATTCTTTCTTCCAATGATATGTGTTTGGTTCTGTATTGTTTACCATTTTATCAATAACTTGGATAAAGTTATAGATGGTATATACAACAAATTTGCTGGTGATACAAAGCTGGGGTCAGGGAGTGGGAGAATACTAATACCATGAACAACAGAGTCAGGATCCAAAAAGATCTTGACAGGCTAGATGACCAGGATGAATCTAAAAAGGTGAAATTCAATAGCGGTAGTGTCAGTTTTGTACTTTAATACAAAAATCAAGTTCACAAGTATAATAAGCAAGAAGCATAGATTTCAATTTTTCTTAAAAAAATATCTTGATGGGGGCAGCTAGGTGGCGCAGTGGATAAAGCACCAGCCCTGGATTCAGGAGTTCCTGAGTTCAAATCTGGTCTCAGATACTTGACACTTACTAGCTGTGTGACCCTGGGCAAGTCACTTAACCCCCATTGCCCCACAAAAAAAAAAAAATATCTTGATGAAGAACTGTGAATGACTTAGCTATTCTCAGCAATAAAATGATCCGAGAAAATCCCAAAGGACTCATAATGAAAAATGCTTTCTGCCTCCAAAGAATTGATGTGGTCTGAATATAAACTGAAGCTTTTTCTCTTTCTTTATCTCTTTCTCTCTCTCTCTCTCTTTCTCTCTCTCTTTCTTTCTTTCCTTTCCTTTCCTTCCTTCCTTTCCTTCAAGTTTTATTGTACAAAATACTAATATCAAAATGTTTTACATGATTGCACTTGTACAAACTGTAATAAACTGATTACCATCTCAGGAAGGGAGGGCAAGAGAGAATTTGAAATTCGAATTTAACAAATAAACAATGATAAAAAGTGCTATTATATGTAGTTAGGTAAAAAATAAAGTATATTTTAAATGTATCTTGGAATTTTAGGGGATCACAAGCATTACCACATCACAGTAATACAGTAGCCCCAAAAGTGAATGGTTTGCTGGGTTGCATTAAGAAGACTGTAGCTTTCAGGAATATAGTGCTCAATTTTTGGTATCATAGCTTAAGAAGAGTATTGGATAAACTGGAAAGTTTCCAGAGAAAAGAAACCAGGAAAGAGAATGGCATTGAATACTTACTATATCAGGATTAGTTAAAGGAATTGGGCCTTTTCAGTCTGGAGAAAAGACTGGGTTGGGTCATAATAGCTGACTCCAAGCACTTGGAAAGACTGGCATGTGGAAGAGTGATTAGACTTGTTCTTTTTGGCCCCAAAGTGCTAAGCCAGGAGCAATAGGTAGAAATTACAAATGACTGAACGAGTTTAACGGGATAGCCTCGGTGGTTCTTTCCAACTCTCAGATTCTGCGATTCTGTGCTATTTTCCTGACCCTTGTTCATAGAAATATCCATTATTTTTCCCCTAAGCATTTGATAAAATTCCCTTTTCCAAATATCTTGAAAAGAAATCCCTTGGTGTGATGTCCTCAAAATCAAGTAGTATAAAGCATAAACCTCCTTGGTATGCGTACTTTGTTGGCTCCAGCTGTTCCTCCCATCATTACATTATTGTCATTTCTATTTCCTCAAACATCACTCCAAGGACTGTGATGTTAGAACCCAAATGTGGTTGCTCCATGTCTGTGGTGGGTAAAATAATTTGTTACAGAAATTTTGACAAATCAGCTAAATAAGATATGAATCAATCATTCTAGTTTTCTAAGGCCATAGTACACAGTATGAGCAGTAATTATGATACCCAGTTTTGTCTGCCTGTTGTTCTCCTTCCAGTGTTAACATTAAATGTTCATGGGATAGACTGACTTAATTGAGTCTCTTGTCCAACTTTTTTATAAACTGCTTTCCTCCTCTCCACTGTTCCTCATTGTTTTATGAAGTGATACTATTCATGACCTTCTAGTATTCTTCTCTGTGAGATTCTTCCAATACCTTTTGTTTAACATCACAGCCATTTCCTAATATACACGCCAGTATTCCACACTGAACCTTCTTCCTTTGTAGGAAAGAAATAGTTAAGCAAACTTGAAGAAGGAAGCTACCACATCTGATATTCTGTACCATAGTCCCTCATCTCTCTACTAAGAGGTGTACTTTTCATCTTTTCTCTAAAACAAAGATTGTTTATTGCAATTGATTGGCATTCTACTGCCTTTAAGTGTATACATTTACATAATCGAAATCACTGTATATATTGTTCAGTTGGCTGTTTTAATGCCATTTCATATATCATCACATCTTTCATAGAATTGTTCAAATTTATCATTTCTTGAGGTATCATAATATTTCAATAAAACCATATATAATTTGTTCACTCAGTATCCACACAATGGACACTGACTTTGTTTCAAGTATTTTTTCAGTTACCAAAAAGATTATTGCTACATTTTTTCTCTGTGAGATTTTTAAACAAGTTTAAATTGGTGCTGCCTTTGGTTGTCACTTCTCTCTCCTTGGCAAGGAGATTCAGTGCTTCCCAACTGTGGAAATTTCCATCTTCTTATGGCTTCTTCACTGTGGTGATTGCTTCTCATCTTATTATTAACTTCAGTCAAGGCATACAAGAGGGATAAATATATTTGCTAAAGGCATTAGTTTCTATCATGATAAGTGTTTAGGATAAAATCTAAGTGCTGATTGTAGTGATTGATTCTCATCTTATTATTAATTTCATCTAACAATAAAACAGGAATACACATACATATACACACATATACACATATATGTAGCTATGGATAACATTTATGATACTCTGCAGTGTTCCTGGGATTACTACTACTAATGACATCTGTGACCAGGACCACCCCTTCCATTTAGATTCTCTGATAAACCTCTTCCATGATGATGGGAAACACTTCTGGCAAACCTACATACATGTGTGTGACTGTTCATGCATAGATTTTTATCTAGATGTGCATTTTTATATATATATACACATACATACATATATGTACATGTACATGTGTATACATGTGTATATATGTATCTTGCACAGACATTATATTCAATGTTCTAGAATGAGAACTCAATAAAATAAAGAGATTCAACTGGATCATACTTGGAAAACTTCAGTTTTTCATCATCCCACATATCTCCCTAAAACAAAAACTAATATTTTAATGCAAATATTCTTCCAGAGACATTATATGGCTAACAATCATTGAACACTATGATTTCCTCAAATTAAAAATTGAGTGACAATGGGCAGAAAGATAGAGTATATAAATAGGCTGTAGTACATTATCAACAACAATCATTCACAAGAAGTTGTATACAATATAACATATGAGAGATATATAGCTACAAATGGGTACTCTACGTACCACATGGTACATATAAATGTACCATGGTACAAGCAATGTAAAGGAACTTTGAGAAAGTTTCACAGCATATTGCTTGGACACCCTTTGTAAGATTGAGAGGTATCCATGCATAAGATTTGCATGGGATAAGGTATAGACAAGTTGTCAAATACTTGAGACTATAGCCACATTAATGAAATCATAAAACCACTTAAGAATCCAAGTAAGTATAAAAGTTGTACCATTAACAAATACTAGAAAAGAATTAATCATAGTCATGATTATATGATTACCATTTTATTAACCAACATTCGTGAAGATTATGGAAGAAAATTTTGAATAAAAGGCAAAATATAAATTTAATCTATAAATTCCATTTACAGATAAAATGGAATAAATATTTCATCACAAATAATTTGACAGGTAATAAAGAAATATGTGTTGCTTACAAATCTAGTTACTTGAGTATAAACTAAACTAATGTAGGAAAGGGAACATTTGGCCTCACTGCTTCTCTTATCCTAAACTACAGCAAATTATTTATATAGAAATTGAAGGGAAATAGCATAGCATAGTTGAAAGAGAGCTGATCTTGGAGTGAAGAAGACCATGGTTCAAGTCTTGCTTCCGACACATATTGGTGGTACGACTAGGAAAGCTGCTCATCAGCTCAGTATTCCCAAAGAATTCTCCAAGATCTGCAATGCTGATCTGCATTGACAAGGAGCATTTCCTCACTGAAAATTATGTATACCAATGAAATTTCAGATGTGGTCCAAAAAAAAAAAAGTTGGGGAAAACACATCAAAATGTTATGTCATATAAAGTTATTTACATATCAGTACTTACTTCAAGAATCTGTAATTTTGTCAGTGCATGTAATCCCACCACTAAGCAGTGATCATAGCTTTTCTATAAAATGATTTTTGAGAACTGATCTGACCAAAAATGTCATCATCTCCTTGAAATGAGTGACTTTGATGATCCTCTCTGAACTTTTGTAGACTGGTTCTTGGACAACAGACATAGAGTCCTTTATCAACATACTACTCAAGAACTTTCCATGTTGGCAAGACCTGTCAGCATGTGTGTTCCATCAGCATAGGCCTTGAGAACTCAGGGTCATCTCTGTGACCCTGATGATAAGAAATTGAAGTAGGATTCTTTCTTTATTTCAAATCATGCTGAATAAGACACCTTTCTCTGCTGGCAGTAGATGCATTTCAATAGCAAATGAAGGAGCATTTTTATCTTCCATTTTGAAGTCCAGTAATTGTCTTGAAGAAACATTACATAAAATTCTTAATGGTGGTGCTATTTTAAGGTGGAGTGGTATCATCCCTTGCACCTAAAATAGGATTAAGGAAAAGTGTTATTTATTTGCAAAAAAAGGGACATAATTTCTGATTTTTTTTCATATTTTGGTTACCTCACTTACAAACAAGTTTTTGTTTTAAATCAGTGATAAGGTAGCCAAGTAAAGACACCAAATTAGTAGTAAGTGGATATGGGTGGTCAAAAATTATGGAGCTGCCACACACAACCAATATCCACCTTCCCAGGTCTTCCTTCTGTATAAAACAACATATGGCAAACTGACAGAACTATAGAAAGGACAATTAAATAAAAGCCCTGAATTCCCCCCCTAGAGCAAAGCATGACTAAAATTGGGAGACCTAAATACCCTCTCTATGAAGCTAACATTACACTATGAAGGCAGGCATAAACTTGTGGCTCAGTAAGAATTTTTAAAAGCTTGAGGAAATGAATGAAACAAACATCATAATGAGATCCAAGAACCAATGTCCTCAGCATGTTCTATTTATTCCTTGAGGGGATAGATGACAATGAATCAAGAGAAATGCAATACAAAAAATATTTGAAGCACAAAAAAATGAATGAAATATTTAGCTACAAAGTCCTCACTTACCTAAATAGATCCAGAGTCCTTTGGGTGTCTCTTCTCATCTGCAGAGATCTAGTCATTGCAACTGGTGCCAAGATGGTGAAATCCCAGAACTTTCTGATGTACTGTGTCAGCATATAAAATTTTCTTGAAAAAAGTTCATGGAGTGGCAAAGACAGCTAAGTTATGTAAGTATTGTTGTCATACTGAACCATGCTGGCACTAGCTTTAGCTAAGTATTCGAGTAAATTAATGCAGATGTGAATAAGATTCCCATCTTATTCACTTGACTGAAGAAAACTAAGTACAATAGATATAATGATAAATAAATAGAATCATTTTGGTAATTTGGAGGAGCAAAATTTAATATGAAGGGCTCTGTTAGCATAGTGTCTGTCACAAATCAAGTACTTAAGTGTTTGTTTAATAAATACTTTATTCATCTATCCATCTACATCCATCTATCTATCTACTTATCTATCTATCTATCTGTCTGTCTGTCTGTCTGCCTGCCTATTAAGTTCCTACTTCAGTGCTTGACTGTGGCCTGGAAAGAAATTGAGAATTCATAAAGGTTCTGCCAGTATGACAGTGAAGGGCTTTAAGTACAGGTTTGATAACCAACTGTGTGTCCACTGTTGGAATACAAATGTAATTGTGAATAAGCTCATAATCAGAAACCTGGTCACCAGGTGATTAACTTTGTGGTCATCACAACTCATGAAAATCAACAAACATTTATTAAACACCTGAAATGTTCCTGGCACTGCCCTACTCTCAAGGAGTTTCCATTCTAAAATTGTTTCTTAAAAGAGTGAGAGAGATACAACTTTCTTTTCATTGCTTTCTATGTTCCAGGCACTGTACACTATAAACACAAATACAAACAAAAAGAAAAACAACCCCATGCTCTCAAGAAGCTTACATTCTAATGAAGCAAATAAAAGGGAGCTAAAAAGCTAGGGGTGGAGTAGGGGAGTTACACCTGAGATAAGAGATCGTGGGCTGTGCTGTCAGAGGGCCTACCCATCCTAATGAACTCCGGGATCTTCTATTTTTTTTTTTTTGGTTGGGTAATGAAGGTTAAGTAACTTGCACGTGGTCACACAGCTAATAAGCGGCAAGTGTCTGAGGCCAAATTTGAACTCAGGTCCTCCTGAATCCAGGTCCAAGGATCTTCTAACTATTGAAGAATAAGACATTTAAATTATTATATAAAGAAGAATTTCCTGAAGAGGTAAAAAGGGGAATAGGGGAATCTTACAAGTAATTCTTTGAAAGTATCTGTGTGGAGGACTTACTAGAAGGAAATCCTGATTTCTGAATATTAGGGTCCAATGATGTCCATTTTTTAAACTTCATTTCTTATTATTTGTTGAGATACATAAACCCTGTATTTACAAATGTCATCTGGCTATACAAATGCCCTCCTTTACCAATTAGGTCAAATTAAGAGCTAAGTACAATCACAAAACAAGGAACAAATCTAAAAATCACTTCAGCTTTGAACTTTTTCATTAATTGCAATAATTCTAAGGCTATTTATTAGACAGCTAAAGCTACATGGATGGCAGTCAAATGAAAAATGATTTTATTATTTTAAAGTAAGTTGGTTTAATCAATGAATAATTTCCTGGCCTTCTGACCAATTTCTGCCTCAAAAACTCCAAACCAAGCATAATTGCATTTGGAATGAAGATAACCATATTTAAATATAATGTAGCTATTGTTCTTAATATGAGCTGCAGAAATTTTCACCTTTGTAGCTATGCCAGAATAATCAGACTGCCATCAACTGGATTTAATTAGTTTAAACGTGTTTTTTTTTTTATTCAGAGCTTCTGCCCTTCCAGCATAAGCACCATAAATTTTTCAGCTGCCAAATCATAAAGCAAATATGGTTCCCATGTACATTTTCATGTGGCCAAATCATTCATCATAAATACTTAGAACCATCATTCACATGAAACAGGAATTTCTTCATTTAATTCATGACATGAATCAGATACAATTTAGTTATTTTTAGTCTTCAACGTTTTTCAGAAATAATGTAAAAAAAACACCCCAAGTTGTTTAGAAATTGTATACAAAGATATAGATTTGCACCTCAGGAATATAGAAGACTTTGTATTCTTAACTATTCCTTTGACTTTCTAGAATTATAGGATCACAGATAGAGAGTCAGAAAGGACCTCAGAAGCCAACTAGTCCAAACTCCTCATTATATATCTGAGGAAACTGAGGCCTAGGCAGCTTAAGGTACTTGTAGAAGGTCACAAGAATAGGAAGATTGATGTATATACATTAGAGGAGAACTAAGTCACCATTCATGGAATCTGAATAGGTTTTCACAGGCTAGCCTGGCTACTTAACCATCATTTATAATTTCTTTGGAGTAATGTCTTCTAACTTTCAAACAACTCATGAACATACTTATAAAAAATAACCCACTGGTAAGTTAAGGAATACATATGTATATACCTATATGGATATACAAATACATATATATCTTCCAAAATGTATCAATGTGTAGATACACATATGTAATATATGTTATGGATGTGATATAATATATGTGTATGTGCGTATATACATATACATATGTACTTCATATGGAGAGAGAGAGAGAGAGAGAGAGAGAGAGAGACTAATACTGATTTTCCATTACTTGAAAGGAAATGGGAGACAGTGAGACCAAGAATAGGGATAAAGGTGCTGGTACTGGCTATAAGAGTCCAGCCAAAGTGGACTGGTATCCACCAATCCCTAAACACTCCTTGAGCTTTCCTGTGTTGTGATTTTTGCTCATAACTTCTAGAACCCTACCCCTCATTTCCATCTAGTGAAATTGTCCGCCTCCTTTCAGGCCTAGTTCAAATGCGAGCTTTTAGTTGCAGGCTTTCTTCATCAACAGTACAAGAGTTCTCCTCTGACTTCCTATTACAAGGTTGTACTTTTTTTTTTGTGACACCTATCAATCCTAACTTTTGTGGCCATTAATCGTGGACATGTTGGCAGAAACACATTTTATATATCTCTTTTTCTCCAACAGCCTAAAAAACAGAGCTCCATACAAAGTAAGTAAAATTAATGTTTGACTGAATTTATAGCATGTAATCTAAAGAATCAAAAAATGTCAAATTAATAAGAAATGTCAGAAGTTATCTAATCCAACTCCTGCTTGAGCACACTGCAACTAAATTGCAGGCTTTTAATTGATAGTGAACCAACAGATATCAAAGCACACTTATTTTCCTACTCTAGCTTTTTATCCCTAACTTTAACATCTGTACATCCAGTATTTTAATAAAGCAAAGCTGCTGAAAATGGGGCATGAATGAATTTGTGTGTTCTAAATGACAGAACATGAGATAAAGTAACCCTGAAAAGCATGAATAATTTTGTGTTTTCATGGTTTCAAAATCTCCATGAAACTTCTAAAGAGAATAAGTCCTGTCCCAGTTAGACTTTGCTGGGACCTGACAAGGAATAGGATAGTCAGGCAGAAATCTTGACTACCTTTCAATAACTGAGAACTAGCTGATTAATAAAATGATTAACCTTGATTCTAGAGGACCAATGAAGAAGAATGCTACCTACCTCCTGACAGAGAGATGATGAACAAAATATATAGAATGAGACACACAATTTTGAATATGGCTAATGTGGTAATTGGTTTTGTTTGATTATGTATATTTGTTATAATGGTTCTTATTATGTTATATTTTTTTTCTTTGGGTATGGAGGTAAAAGGAGAAAATACAAATTTTTGATAACTAGAAAAAAATAAAACGATCAAAACAAAAGAAAAATATTGAAAAGTCTTATTAGTCGAGGATGTCATGAATCCAGAGAGCCAGAAGTAATTCAATGTAATGACAACTGAATGAGTGATTAACCATTAGTATGAGCTTGAAATAGCAAACAAGACTACAAAAAAGTTTATGCTAAATCACAATCATCTGGGTTACTATGGCTCTTTTGAGCTGGTCTAGGGGATGCTAGCCAATTTTCTTTTCTCCATTGCAAATAATGCAAGTTTTCAATAAGGCCTCCTCTTCACCTCTAACAAATCTGAATGGCCTAATTTTTATTAGGAATGAAAATTCACATATCTCTTCATCATTTCAGGCATCTTCCCTTCACCAAAGGCTACTTCTGGAGTCCTGGTGCTTAAGGATGATTTTTAAGATGAGACTTCATAGATTTCCCAATTGCTCCAAAAGAATAAATTTCTTTTTTTTAAAGCAAAATTTCACTTTACTATTTTCCAAATTTCAAGTTTTCCCATAGTAGAAGGGATTGTAAAACTTTATTTATTCATACTTTTAAGGAAAAATATTACATTAGACAATGAAAGTTGATACTTATCTAACCAAGTATCTCAAACACCCCATTTATGATGGAAAAAAATCAATGCTGAAGATTAAATCCATTACATATTCCATTTCATATTGTACTCAAGCTACAAGATTATATTACCATAAGCATAGGGTCGAAAGTGCCCCACATCATTTAGCCTTGATAACTAAGTGAGAAACTTCGATCAATTATTCATAGGTGTTAGTCTAAAAAACAGTCTGAAATGGAATAAGCATTTGGAAATACCCTAGGAATCACTATAAATCATCAAGTGAGTTGAGAAGAGATGAAATTTCAGAAATCACAGTCAGTGTTGCTTTCCTCCACACCTCTGAGGAAGAACCACCTGGAAGGAAATGAGAAGCTTTGGCTTAAGCCTTAGCCAGTTCTTTTCCCTCCCTCCTCCCTTTGATCAGAAGATGACTTTATAAGCTTCAAAAGGTCTGGAGGATTTTGGAACATCCATCTTCCTACTGGTGTCCTGTCCAAATACAGATTGAGTTTAATTTCTCCACAAAAAATCCAGCAAAGAAATTATATCAAGGCTAAAAGGAACTTCTTGGGCCCCCCAGAAGTAGGAGAAAAGTAACTTTCAGTAACCAAGAACAGTGAGTTACCACTTGGCTCAATTTCCCCCGGGAATTTATATATACATGTTGAAGAGAGTGCCGCTGATTTTTTTGGGTGGCAGGGGTGGTGGGGGAGAGAGGATACTTTTTGCCAACTGTTCTTACTGTACTAATTTAATAAGTACCTCTTTCTAAAATTAGCCTGACTTACTAAATCTTTAAATATGAACCCATCTTTTTAAATAGTTGAGATTAAATTATTCTCAACTTATTTCAGACCTCTTCTCTTTCCTCTTTATACTTTCTCCCTCAGGAATCTCATACATCTTTATCATTTCATGTAGATGACTTGGAAAGCTATACATCTCCAATCCTTGTCCAGACCTCCAATCCACCATGCTAAGGTAGGCAACAGTTAAAGTGGTTAAGGTCCAGAATGAAAGATGATTGAACACAGAAGTTGGTCCAGGCTCCCAGACATTTGGGATGGTCTCAGACACAGGGACACAGACAGACACAGAGAGAAACTGAGAAAATGTGTGCATTTATATCATACTTATGCTATGTCAGTGACTAAGTGTTGGAAATAGAAATACATGAAAACCAAATAGTTCCTACTTTCACGAAGCTTATAATCTAATAGAGGAGGACAAAATTTTATGAAGGGGAAATGGAAAGGGAGAAGGTAAGAAATGCTGCTGGTAAAAAAAAAAAGTCTAGCATTTTGGAGAGTGAGTTGACCCGGAAGAGAAGCAAGTATGCCTCCATCTCCTTATGAAATGACAATCCTGGTCAGGGATTCCAGTATGGGGAAGCTTAATCAGGAGAGCAGATTTAAGGCATAGGAATCTCCAGGTGGGCAAGGCTGCTGGTGAGTAAGTAGAATAATCCAGAGAGTGAATTATTTTAAGCATTTTATCTCAAGAATACAAGGTGGAGACAGAGCAGAAACCAGAAATTAAGGTCCTTTATCATTGGGGCTGTCTTTGGGTTTTGTTATGGGCCTGGGGTATCTCAGAAGATTTTTGAGGGAAATCAGGGAACCTTCTCCTTGAGAAGCTAAACCAAAGGACAGAGACACCTAAAGAAATAAGTGGCACCAGATTAGGACTGAGTGAACTCCAGGACCACCACCCTTCACTCCAGTCTCCCCCACCCCTCAAGAAGATAAGAGTGGCTACTGCCTGGGTGGTGTCAGGGGGACTGAGATGGCTCAAGAGATCAGACCTGTCTTTTACCTAACTTCCCCCAAGCCCACCACCAGTGGGGGATGTCCCACACTCGGGTGATCACCCCCAATAAGGGAACTTTCCACAGTCAGATGATCACCCCATCAGTCCCTCCATTATCAGTCCTTTATAAAAGTATTTGCCTTTCTCCTGTTTTAGGGGATTGGTATCTCAGAGAACCATGTCTCTGTGCCATGCAATCTCCCCATCAGAAAAGTTCAATGACTTTTCTCTTTGTTTCCTTTCTCTATCACCTAAATAAAAGATTATTTTATTATAATTGGATTTGTGTACAATAGGGTGTAATTATTTAAAGAGGAATTCCTAAGGATCCCAACACCCTCCCCATTTGTCCCATAACAGGTGCCATCCGGCACTAAAAGGAGGGAGATAGACCACAGAAAGACAACAACATTGCAGAATCAGCAGAAACCAGATCAAGACAGACAAAAGATGAATGAAGTCATTGTTATTCTAGCACAGTAATGCTGTTACTGGAATGATAGAGGAATCTGCACCCCCTCCCCAACACACTTAGACTATTACAATACTCTACAGTTGGCTCTGCCTATATCAAGTCTCTCCTCACTTTAATTCATGCTCCATTTAGCCATTAATTAATTTTCCTAAAGGACATGTCTGACCACATCACCCTTCCCTACTCAATAAACTCCAGTGGCTCCCTATAACCTCCAAGATCAAATATAAAATGCTCTCATTGACTTTCAAAACTTTATACAGTCCTAATCCCCACCCTTCATCTTTTCAGTCTATTCAGACATAACTTCCTAGCATGTGCTTGTCAATCTAGGGACACTGACCTCCTTGCTGTTTCTCAAAGATACATATTCCATAGTTCTGGGCATGGCTATCTCCAATGCCTGAAATGTCCTTCATTATCATCTCCACCTACTGCCTTTCCTGGCTCCCTTTTAGACCCAATTAAAATTCAATCTTCTATAGGAAGCCTTTCCTGGACCCTTTTAACTCTAATGACTTCTTTCTTTTAATTATTTCTTTTTTTAATACCTTATTTGTACATATCTGTTTGTTTGTCATCTCTCTGAATAGACAGCTAATTGAGGGCAAGAACTCTGTTATCTCTTTTTTGTATCTCCAGCATTTAGCATAGTCCCTAGCACAGAGCAGGCACTTAATATTTATTGACCTACTGCTTTGGACAAAGAAAATGCAGGATTGTGCTGCTGTTTGTCATTGACACTACAATGAAATGACAAAGTACCAGATCCAATTTTTTCCCCTTGGCTACCACTCTTCTGTTTATTTCATCTTCCCTTATTAGAATCTAAGCTACTTGAGGCAAGGAATACTTCATTGCAAATATAGTACCCCCTGTGCTTGTTATATACAAGTTTTGTTTACCATGTGCTTAGTACAAAAAACATTTAATGAATGATTTTTCATTCATTCATTCATTCATTCATTCATTCATTCATTCATTCATTCACCCATCTGAGACAGGCTGATGTCTGAAAAGGGTTTAGGGAGGATCAGTGGCTATCAACACTATGAATGGAGCAAAATAGGATGTGGCTAAGTGAATATAAATTCTTTATCAAGAGAGGAACCTTGTAGAAAGTCAGGAGTATAGCATATCTTTAAGGAATTGTATAATAAAAAGAAAAGAGAGACCGACCACAAGGGAAGAGTGAAGGACAAGCAGGTTGTCCCACTGTTATCATGGACCTCAGAAGAAACTGAGGAAGGCTCCAGCATCTTCTATGGACCACCCCCTTCAGAGAATTTTTGGTAGAATATGGACAAGTCTAATAGGATAGGCAGGTATGTATGGAGGTTGCAATCTGCATTGTTAGAAGGAATTTATGACTCAATGACCTCACTGATCCATTTGAGTATTTGGAAAGGAAGTTGGATTCAAGGAATGCATGCCTAGCAAACTCAATCCCTATAATTTTAAACTAAAGTTATATAGGCTCAAATATAGTACTAAGATAAATCCATTACTCTTTGGCTCTTGGAGGCAATAATACAAGGGACAATCTGGGAGTAATATATTCTTCAACTGTGTTCTGAACATTGCTATTTAGATTTCTTGTTCTTATATCAAACTACACATGTTAAACTGAATGCAACATTTCATTGTCTAAAACAACAGCTCTTCATTCTAACTTTCTAATTGCTGGCACTAGGGCCATCACTCTCTCAGGCTATAAATCTTGGCAGCATCTTTGCTTCATCTTTCTCCCTCTTATACAACATCATTCTCCTAGTTTGGCCATTTCTTCCTTCAAAATAAATCTTAAATCTATCCCTTCCTTCCCATTTCCACTATCACCAGTCCATATTAAAGCCTCTTTGCCCAAAGGCTTGACTTGCAATATCTTTTTAATTAGTTTCTAAGCCTAAGCTCTTGCCCCTATGATTCATCTTTCCTATTGCCAATATATTAATTTCCCTAATGTAGCACTTTCATCAAGTCACACAAAGGAAAAAAAGAACCCATAATGGATATTAAAAACTTAAACTGGGGTTGCTAGGTGGCACAGTGGATAAAGCATTGGCCCTGAATTCAGGAGGACCTGAGTTCAAATCTGACCTCAGACACTTGCCACTTACTAGCTGTGTGACCCTGAGCAAGTCACTTAACCCTCATTGCCCTGCAAAAAGACAAAAACAAGAATAAAAATAAAAACAAAAACAAAACTATTGGCCCATCCTTGAGGTTCCTTATAATCTAATCCAACCAAAAATGTCCAGCCTTACCGTTTACTACTTCCCTAAATAAATATTCCACTCCAGTCCAAGTACCCTGTAGAAAAGTCTACTGGTACCCAAATATACCTTGTACAGTCTGCTTTGGTGACTTCTTTAAAGAAGACCAAGTGGATTAAGCTCTTTCCACCCCCTGAAATTCCTCACTCTACTGTGTGATCTTGATGAAGATCATTTTTTTTTACAAAGTAGATTGTAAAAGCCTTCAGGTTGTAACCAGCATCATTATTTCTTATTTCCCCCCAGTTATTCCTTGCATGATGATGATGAAGAGAGAAATGAGGAGATATTCAATATGGAAATCAAAGAATGTTTGAACTATTGATCGATAATTTTAAATAAATAAGATATCATTTGTCTAGCACTTCATGCACTGTGAATTTATAGGATTATAGAACTAAAAAGAACCTTAAAGATAATCTCATTCAACTCCATCATTTTGTAGGTAGATAAAATGAAGCACTGAGAGGTTAAAGTGGCTTGGTTAACATATGCCAAAATGAGGTCAAAATGGGAACATTATTTAGACATAAAGGGTGATACCATAGACAAATTAAGAGAGGAGAGAATAGTTTAGCTCTCAGATCTATGGAGAGGAGAAGAATTTATTACCAAACAAGAGATAGAGAATATTATGAAATGGAAAGTTAATCAATGAATGTAATGGAATACTATTGTGCTATAAGAAATAATGAGCAGGCAGATTTCAGAAAAACCTGGAAAGACTTAAGTGGATTGATGCTGAGTGAAGTGAGCAGAACTAGGAGAACATTGTACACAGTAAAATAGCAACATTTTGTGATGATCCACTGTGATAGACTTAGCTCTTTGCAATGATGCAAGACAGTTCAAAAGGACTCATAAAGGAAAATGCTCTCCATATGCAGAAAAAGGAACTGTGGAATCTGAATGCAGATTGAACCATAATATTTCTCCTTTTTTTTTTGAGGTTTTTCCCTTTTGTTCTGATTCTTTATCATTTTGATTACATTAAATTAAAAAATACAAACAGAAACAATGCAGCCAAGATTAGAAGGAAAGCAGAAAACTGGGAAATACATTTTATAACCAATGTTTCTGACAAAGGCCTCAATTCCAAAATATATAGAGAACTGGGTCAAATTTATAAAAATACAAGTCATTGCCCAATTGAGAAATGGTCAAAGGATATGAACAGGCAGTTTTTAAAAGAAGAAATCAAAGCTATCTTTTGCCATATTAAAAAAAAAATGCTCTGGGGCAGCTAGGTGGCACAGTAGATAGAGCACTGGCCCTGGAGTCAGGAGGACCTGAGTTCAAATCCGGCCTCAGATACTTAACACTTCCTAGCTGTGTGACCCTAGGCAAGTCACTTAACCCCAATTGCCTCACCAAAAAAAAAAAATAACAATAATTTAATTTAATTTTTAAAAATGCTCTAAATTACAATTTTTTTCCAGGGCAATGAGGGTTAAGTGATTTGCCCAGGGTCACAGAGCTAAGAAGTGTCAAGTGTCTGAGGCCGAATTTGAACTCAGGTCCCCCTGAATCCAGGGCTGGTGTTTTATCCACTGTGCCACCTAGATATCCTCTAAATCACTATTGATTAGAAAAATTCAAATTAAAACAACTCTGAGGTACCACCTCACACCTATCAGATTGGGTAATATGACGAAAAAGGAAAATAATAGATGTTGGAGAAGATGTGGAAAAATTTGAATATTGAACTTATCCAACCATTCTGGAGAGCAATTGCAAACTATGCCCAAAGGGCTATGGGGCTGTGCATACTCTTTGACCCAGTAATACCACTACAAAGTCTGTAATCCCAAAGAGATAATAATAAAGGAAAAAAGAACCCACAAGTACAATAATATTTATAGCAGCTCTTTTTGTGCAAAGAATTGGAAATTGAGGGGATGCCCATAAATTGGGGAATGGCTGAATAAGTTGTGGCATATGAATGTAATGGAATACATTCTAGAAGAAATAATGAGCAGGCAGATTTCAGAAAAACCTGGAAAGACTTAAGTGGATTGATGCTGAGTGAAGTGAGCAAAACCAGGAGAACACTGTATACAGTAAAACAGCAACATTTTGTGATGATCAACTGTGATAGACTTAGCTCTTCGCAATGATCCAGGAAAATTCCAAAGGACTCATGAAGGAAAATGCTCTCCACATCCAGAAAAAGGAACTGTGGAATCTGAATGCAGATTGAACCATAATATTTCTCCTTTTTTTGATGTTTTTCCCTTTTGTTCTGATTCTTCTTTCATAATATGACTAATACAGAAATATGTTTTAATGCAATTGTAAATATATAACCTATATCAGATTACTTTCTGTTTTGGGAAGGGGAAAGGGAAGAGAGATAGGGAGAAAAATTTGGAACTCAAAATGATTTAAAAACAAGTTTTGAGAACTATCTGTACATGTAACTGGAAAAAAAGATACTATTAAGATTGGAAAAAAATTTAAGATAATAAAAATCAAACAATTTTTTAAATGATCTGGTTGAATGTTCCTTTTACTCTACCACACTGATAACATTACCTAATTCTGAACACATTTTTGTTGTTAAATGAGATGAGCTGGTATTTATTATTTGTCTATTGAGTGGGAAAACAGTAGTTTAAAAATAACCTATTAAATAGTACACATTTCATTTTAACAGAGCAATATTATCTAAACCCAAAATTCCAGCTTATGCAATAAAATGATGATACAGCAAAAATGGACGATTGAATATCAATAGTTGAATTCAAAGGGACTCACAGGTTCTCCTCGCTGGCCTTCTGGTCCTGGAGCACCTTGTTGTCCTGTTTCTCCCTTTTAAATTATATGAAAAATGACAAATAGAAAAGTCACTTTAAGGTAATCTTTATGAGATGGAGCCAACAGTAACAAATGATACAATATTTCTAAGCCTACTAAGAGTTATGTTCATTGACTGGCTTACATCTATAAACATGTTTACAAGATAACAAAAATACAACATTTTCAATATGCATATTACTATTTAATATCCTATGGTAAAGTAGATAATAAAGTTAAGTAAAGAAAAATTGTAGGTATTTATATTTATATTCATTTCTGAATGTTAGTACAATGAGCTACTCTTTACTTTTGATAAAAAAATCAGAAATATTATATCTTATTTACATAATTCCCCTTCAGACACATTTCTTTCCTCTGTCCCTCATGCATAACAATCCATCTTTCCTGTTTCCTTGTATAGGTTGTTCCCTATCTTGCTCCTCCTCCTTGTACCTCTCTGACTCTTAGACCTCTCCAATTTCTGGAATGCTCAGCTCAGCATGAAGCCTTTCCTGATCCCCTTTAGTTATTTAGTGGCTTCACCTCAAAATATCTTGCCACTGGACTTTGATGACTAGAAGAGAGAGTAAAGCTGAGGACTTTGCAGGGCTCTGCCTCCCTTAAATCCAATTAAAGCACAAAGTCAATACACCATCCTCATGATGTCATTGATCATCTTCTGGAATGAAGGATCAACAACAACAACACTTCCTTTATGTATTGATTTTGAATATGTTTCAAATATACTTAACACAGATGTATGTTCTGTTTTTTCCTCCCTTGGAACAATGTAAACTCCTTGGGGGCCAGGACTATTGCAATTTTGTTCTTAGCATTCCCAGCACCTAGTAATAGTGCCCAATCCATAGTAGGTGATTAATAATCTGTTTGATTGAGAAACCAAGTAGATCAAGTCAAGTAAATTTAACAAATACAAAACAAGATACTGTGTTAAGGGTTGAGATACAAAATAAACCAAAACAAAACAACACAAACTAGCTAACAAACCTGAAAACCATTGCTGTCTTTTGGAAGCTTTCGTTCTACTGAGGGGACACGACAAGTACACATAAAAGTAAATTCAAAGGGTATACAAAATGTTTAACAAAATAAAATGGGGTAATTGTTGCTGCTATTGTCGTTCATCATTTGCAAAAAGGATCAATGACATCATAGGTGAGATCTTGGTTTTTGTGTGAATTCGATTTAAGTGAGGCGGAGCTGCACAAAGTTTTCTCTTCCATAGTCATCAAAGTCCAGTAGCAGACCAAAGGACAACTGGTAAAGGCTCAGGATACAGTAGATGACCTTAATGTCTTTAATACCTGACCAAGTTCTAAGGAATCCACAACACTTGCTTCACCTGCCTTCATGGCCATTGGAACAAATTGTTCTCATTTACCTATCCCTCCACAAAAAACTGATTGACTACATAGTATTACAAAGGAAACCAATTATTTTTAAATAGTTACTAAAATATTTTTTTTTAAAAAAACAAGTTCAGAGGGCAGCTAGGTGGTGCAGTGGATAAAGCACCAGCCCTGGATTCAGGAGAACCTGAGTTCAAATTTGGCCTCAAACACATGACACACTAGCTGTGTGACCCTGGGCAAGTCACTTAACCCTCACTGCCATGCACACACACACACACACACACACACACACACACACACACACATACAATTAAAAACAAGTTCAAAGTACATAGTTAATTTAGCATATGATTATTTTTTGAAACTACAGAGTGGGCCAAAAGTCACAGTCATATATATTATATATAGTTTTTCATTTACAATAGATAAATAGAAAGAGTTTTTAATTTATAATACCATGGCATCATATACAATATATAGGAGATATAGATATAGATATATGAAATTTTGAAAAAATAATTTTCAAAAAGGTATTTAAATATCAGAACCCTTTGTGACTTTTGGCCCACCCTGTATATAATAAATGTTATTATATACGGCAAATTTGATTTGCAAAACCAAGGGAATCTACATGATATTTTTTAGATTGTTCTTATCATTTTCATTTTTGACCAAATTACTACATTCAGGCTATTTTTAATCTTTCTTTGCACTCATATATACGCATGCCAAAAATGAATTCCTTAATTAGTCTAGAAGATTTTCATTTTGAATTGAGAACTGATTAGCCTTGCTAACAAATTGCTGTAGCAGTGAAAATTACCCTCAGGAAAAGGAGGGACTTTAAAAAATGTGACAAACAAACAAAAATCCACCTACACTAAAAAAATTCTTCAAACTATGAGTCAACAAAAGTCATGTTTATTTGTCTGTTTGCATTTTGGTTTGCAAAGAACAGAGATGTAACATGCCACCCTATCTGCAAACAATTATGCCATATTTGTTGCAGGCCAAATAAAACATTTTATTTGTTTTGTTTTTGTTTTTGCCTAGAGGGAGCAGAAAGTTAGAAAGAAAAATGAAATTATTTTATCTTGAAAATACCTTATAAACCAGAACTGTATTTTTTTAAAAGGGTTATGAAAGAACATTTATTCAAATTAAGCACCTTTCTTGGAACAAGCTTACTCATCAGACCTAAAACAGCAAAGCAAAGGAAAAAAACCCCAAATGGAACATGTTCAGAACTGTATTTCAACAGTTTTATTCTTACAGTTTCATGTTCTCATCCAAGGACCAAGGCAAGAACTTTAAGATAATAGTAAACCAGAGTGGGAAGGCCCTATATATATATATATATATAATTTTTAAAGCCATTTTAAGTCATTTTGTATCCAACGACAACCATATCACATTATTCAGGAATCAGTTTTTCCCCTCTTGTGAATACTTTATAGTTCACTAGTATGATAAAATGCCATGGAAACTGAACATTCCATCTGGTACAGCTTTATTTACAAACATAGTATGAAAGTTTGGATATTGAAGTAACTGAATAATGTATTCCAGTAAAATGATTGGGTTGGTGGGAGAAAAGGGACAAGTTCCAGCCATTCTCATGATTCTATAGGAATGAATATGAAACTACGAAAAATGGAAAATAACTGCAAATTTGGATAAATCAACAAGAGTATTTGTAAGGAATCACTTAATTTGAGAGCTAAGCTTTTAGAAATCTTAACCAAAGAGAAATTAAAGCAGCCTGTCAGGAACTAATGCCTTAGGAACAATTGCCTCAAACTGACTGCTACTACTACCTCCAGGCACAAGCTTTAACATTGCATTCTCTGGGGGGCAGCTAGATGGCGCAGTGGATAGAGCACTGGCCCTAGAGTCAGGAGTACCTGAGTTCAAATCTGGCCTCAGACACTTAACACTCACTAGCTATGTGACCCTGGGCAAGTCACTTAACCCCAATTGCCTCATAAAAAAAAAACAAAAAACAAAAAACAAACCCCATTGCATTCTCTGAAGGTAAACATATCTTTTGTAAGAATTAACACACACATACACACACACACACACACACACACACACACCCTTCTGAGTTTCTTTGCCCACACAATATGGTTGGTTGGTAATAGCTGCACTAGTCACCTCACAGCATTCTTCAATTCAACAGTCATTTAGTAAATGCTCACTACTGCAAAGTACTATGAACATAATATGTGCTGAACAAACAATTGCTGGAATCCAACAATAAAAAGACAAAAACTAGATGGTCTTGCCTTCAAGGAGCTTGTATAATACTAGTTGTCAGGAGGTCAAATGGAATAATGTCTCCAAAGATTATGTATGTATGTATGTGTTATGGGGTTAGGATTAACATTTAAACTGGCCAGCTAAACTAAAGGACATGGGTCTAGGGTAACTCTCCTTGAGAAGCTAAACTCAAGGACAAACACACCTTAAGAAGCAAGAGAGATAAGCCCATTAGTCATGCCTTCTGCCTGAGTGGCACCAGTGGGACAGAGATGGCTCCAGAGATCAGAGCAGCTACTCCTCACTGGACTTCTCCCAGCCCACCCCCAATAAGGGCTCAGGTGATCACGCTATCAACCATCTATAAAAACTATGGCCTTTCACCTGTTCAAGGAGATAGGTATTTCAGAGAATTCTCCCCTCGAGGCTCGAGGTCTCCTTTCTCTATCACCTAAATAAAAGATTATTTTATTCTAATTGTATTTGTGTGCGAGAGGGTATAATTCATTTGTTTATTTATTTTTCAGGGACAATGGGGTTTAAGTGACTTGCCCAGGGTCACACAGCTAGTAAGTGTCTGAGGCCAAATTTGAACTCAGGTCTTCCTGAATCCAGGGCCAGTGCTTTATCCACTGCACCACCTAGCTGCCCCTGAAGGTATTATTCTTTAAAGAGGAACACCTAAGGACTCCCACCAATAAACCTATTCCCCCTGTGACAGTATATATGTATGTATGTATACACACAGATATGAATATGAGAGGGTTAACCTAAATGATCTCTAGGACTCCTTCTAGATCAAGCTTCTATGATCTATAAACTGACATATAATTATTATTTACATCATATATAATGAATTATATATGCTTGTATATAATGATTATTATGATATATAATATGATTTTATATAGTGATTTATATATTGCATACATTATATACAATTATATTTATTATTATTATATGTCAGTTTACAGAATCATAGAAGCTAGATCTATAAGGAACCTTTGAGATCACTTATGCTAACCCTCTCTGGGACTCAGTTTCTTTTTTTTGTTTTGTTTTGTTTTGGTTTGGTTTGGTTTTTAGTGAGGCAATTGGGGTTAAGTGACTTGCCCAAGGTCACACAGCTAGTGAGTGTTAAGTGTCTGAGTCCGAATTTGAACTCAGGTACTCCTGATTCCAGGGCCGGTGCTCTCTCTACTGCGCCACCTAGCTGCCCCTGGGACTCAATTTCTTAATCTATAAAATCAAGATGTTAGATTTGATAGTCTCTAATATCCCTTCCAGATCTACATATATGATCCTACTTCTGGGTTGTTGGATTTTTTTTCTTTTTTAATTTTTACAATGGCATATTTTTACCTGCGGAGAATTTAAGGTTAGAGAGAATTTAGTGAGTTGCACATGGAGGTACTGCCCTCAAGTGTCCTCACCTGTAAAATGAAGTTGTCCTATATCTAAGGCCCCTTCTAGTTCTAAATAGGTGGTGCAGTGAGCCCTCTTTGTGGCTGTCAGGATATCTGTAATTTATCTGAGAGCAGAAAGCATAACTAAGCAATGGAATATGATATTCTAACTAGAACTGGAGCTTTTAAATGTGCATGGTTGATGTATAACATCCTGGCATATTTCCATCTGCCAATTTATTATTTTGCTATTTCTGTTACTTAATTTCCTTCCTTATGTTGAGATTATTTAGAACACTTCATGCTCAAAATTATCCCCAAATCAAATTTCGGCATCTAATGTTATAAAATGACTCATTCCACAATAGGTCAGGGAGAAAAAAGGAAATTTAACCAAAAACAGACATGTGAAAATCACATTATATATGCTTCCTTTCATCTTGTGGTCTTTGGGACTTCCCCACAATAAATAAAGGGATTGGGAATAATTCAGCTTGTGGTCATGACAACATTCAAAATCAGAGTGGTTTACTAACCATGAATTTATCATTGAATTTAGAAGACCCTTTCTCCCCTATTAAAAATATACACTACTTTGATTTTGATCTTACCACATGATTTTTTGATCAAGTTATAAACTTGTCTACAAACTATTAGAAGGCAGATACCAAAAATTCAAAGTTTAGGAAATCCTTTTCACCTACAATTGAGATAAATGAGTTAAGTTACAAAAATGTTGATATTATAAGCAACCTTTGCTTTAACTATCCAGAATTGATTCTGTACCCTATTATTTTCTACTTTGCTGAGAGTTCACTCTAGGGCAGAGTGAAATTCTATTTCTCCATGTCTTAGAACTATCTAGATTTGCAGGCCTTTATATCTGGCAAAAGAAGTTGTATACACATGTGTTGAATTTTTTTTTAAGAAATGCTTTATTAGAAACCTAACATTGGACATAAATATAAACGATGTGTAGTTTTATTAGACTTGAGGTTTATTAAAAGATAATCCTTGACTTTAAAAAAAAAGTAGGGCAACAGCTGTGTGTTTTTTCTTTCCTATTCTTGGAAAATGATTGTTTGGATTTCAAATGTCTTCTCTATACTGATTTGTCAATAATTTTGTACTATGAATTTTCTTTGCTTACTATATTACTAATAAGAATACACAGAAGGAAGTGATTCTGATTGTCCTCAGGACTAATAAAGTGCCCCATATCAAAAAAGGTGTGTTAATTGTGAAAAAATCCAACTCTTTATATAAATATTATATTTTGGCTTCACTCTTGTTACTGCTTCATTAATTATCAAATGAACAGGGTAGGGAATTAATTTTCATCTGTCTATGCTATGGCAAACCATCTCTTTTTAAAACTAAATACATAATGGAAAAATAAGGCTACTAACAAGCATCCATTCACTCTGTTGCAGATTTCAAGTATATAGAGCATTCTTGAGGAGAATACATGATTTAATTCTATGTATCCCATCCCAACGTTTCTCACACTACACATTCCCATCCTTGGATGGGTCCCTTAATTCATACTTAGAAAAAGATTTAGAAGATGTCACTGGGGAACAATATCCTTAATCCAACAAAATAAAAAATGCTAATTTATTTAGGTTATATCACTATAATAAAAATATATAGATTCATCTGTGGAATATCTATGTCAGGGGTGCTTCAGCTTTTTGTCTGTGCTATGGGCCCATTTGGCAGTCTAGTGAAACTTCTGGGTCCGGAAAAAAATAAGCAAATAAATTATGCGTGTGTGTATTTGTGTGTGTGTGTGTGTGTGTGTGTGTGTGTGTGTGTGTGAGAGAGAGAGAGAGAGACAGAGAGAGAGAGAGAGAGAGAGAGAGAGAGAGAGAAAATAATGATTAATAATTGATTTCTTTTTTCCTTGAGAAACTTCATCAAATCTCATTGGGACAAACCCAAGGGAACAAAATGAATGGAGATAGATTCTTTTGTCTAGATTGCTGAAGGATTGCTGGGATTAAATCACACATAGATAATGGACTTTGCCTTGATCAAGGCAAGTAAGGGTTTGGGGCATTTCTTTACCTGGTATCATCTTTAGAGTTCATTTTAATATAAACTACCTTCAAGTCATATCAACCAATAGATTTAAATAATGCTAACCAATTAGACTTGTTTGGTGTATAATGATTCAATTAGATTTGATCAATGTAAAATGACCAACTTCTATCAAAAGAAGATTGAAGATTAAAAAAAAATCCCTTGGAAGATGGGGGGTGGGGCTTCTGGGTCATTTTCTGGGTCTCTCTTAGTTCTTTGAGACCACATGGTCTCTGTCTCACTCTCACTGGCTCCCTTGGCTTTCTGGTACCACATGGCCTCTCTCTTGATATCTTGGGTATCCTTGGAGACCACATGGTTCTCTTGGGAGCTTTTTTCCTGCTCCTGCTAATTGGCATGCTGAAACTCTCTCCTTCTCTCTATGATCACACAGCCTGGGACCATGAGAAATTAGGGAGACACATGGCCAATCTTTTACTGTTATAATATTGATAAATTAATATAAGCTTATCCAAAACTGGTGTCTATAGTAATTTTTTCAATGTCACGTGTGTGTGTGTGCATGTATATGTGCATGTGTATAAAAGCCAGAGGTAACTGAAAGTTACGTCAGTCAGAACTTAGTGAAAATAAAGATGTGATTATTCTCCCCATTCAAGTTCACTACCCCAACACCACCTCCACTCCCACAAATCTATACACAGATCCAAGTTAAGAAATCTTGGTGCATATAGATAAAATGAGATTTTATGTGTGTGTGTGTGTTTATGTATATACACACACATACACATACACACTTTTTTTCTGGGTCTTTTTCTGTGCTTTGCATAGTAGATACTTAACATAGTCATCATGATTAAATATCCACACATACATATATACTGTTACATATATGTATATAATATGTTTACTCATGATAATTATATTTTAAGTACCTAGTATGTGTAAAGCATTGAACTAGGTCCTGAAGAAAGAAAGATCAAAATGGAAAACAGCCATTCTCTTCATAGAGCCTGCATTCTACGGGCATACATTGACCACAGTCTGGGGTGGGGGAAGGGAGGTTTGCTGAGGAGAGTGAACATAAATGAGTAAATACATTTGAGGGGAGAGCGAAACCTGGGGGCGGTAGGAGGGTGGGGAAGTAGCAAATGTTGAGCATAAGAGCTGGTACTCAACCTGATTCATGAAGGAAGTGAAGGACTCAAGGGTAGAAGGGAGGAAGAAATATACCACAAGAAGAGGCACCCTGTGCAGATGCATGTATATAAGAGAGGGAACATAAAGTTTGGGAAAGAGAAAGTAGGACAGTTTAGCTAAACTGTTGGGAAGGTAAAAGGAAATAATGATGATAATAGAATAGCTAATAATAGTTAATAGCTAACATTTTGGGGGGGCAGGGAAATGAGGGTTAAGTGACTTGCCCAGGGTCACATACCTGGTAAGTGTCAAGGGTCTGAGGTCAGATTTGAGCTCAGGTCCTCCTGAATCCAGGCAGGTGCTTCATCCACTGCACCACCTAGCTGCCCCCAATAGCTAACATTTTATAGCATTTTCTATTGTTCCAGGCATTGTGCTAAGCACTTGCAATTGTTATCTCACTTGATCCTCACAAATAAACCTGGGAAGTAGGTGCTATTATTTTCTTCATTTTACAGATAAAGAAATTGAGGCAAATAGAGTTTAAGTGACTTGCCCAAGGTCACATAGGTAGTTAAATGGCTGAGGCAAGACTTGAATTTAGGTCTTTCTAACTCCAAACCCAAACACTCAATCTACTGTGCCAACTAGCTGCTCTCATAATGTAAAATAAGTCTAGAAAGGTAGGTTTAAACCAATTTGTGAAAGGATTTAAATTACTGAGGATTTTGTATTTATTTTAAAGGCCACTTGATACAGAACATGACATGTGCAATTCTGATTTATTTTTCTCTTTGTGTTGCTCAACTCTTAGACTGACTTCCTTAGAATCAGGCTTATGTTCCAATTTACAGGTTATTTCTTAGTCCATATGAACAAGAATCATTAAATTTTTGTCAATACCTTGAATCCTGGACTGCCCATTAAGCCATCCTTTCCATCTCTCCCAGGGTCCCCCTATAAAAAAGGGAAATATATTATGTGCATGTATATATTGATTAAAAGTTTGTAAATTAAGAAAATCTGTGCCAAACTCACAGGACGTCCAGGAAGGCCAGGAAAACCAGTATTCCCCTTTTCACCTTTTGCACCCTAATTGTGAAAAGGATATATTAAAATTTAATTGTGGTTATATTTTTGGAAAATTCAAAATTTAATTACAGCAAGTTAGCTAATAATTCATTGGAGATTTTATGGAAATTCTGCTTTTTTGCCTTCTAGAATAACTGTACAATATGGCTTCTCAGTATAATGTAAGTTTCTTTTTTTTTTTTTTTTTGTGGGGCTATGGGGCTTAAGTGACTTGCCCAGGGTAACACAGCTAGTAAGTGTCAAGTGTTTGAGGTCAGATTTGAACTCAGGTACTCCTGAATCCAGAGCCAGTGCTCTATCCACTGTGCCACCTAGCTGCCCCCTATAATGTAAGTTTCTTGAAGGCAAGAGCTGTTCTGGTTTTGTCTTTTGCACACCCAGCATCTCAAACAGTCTCTGGGTATTGATTATGCTTGGAACACAACTGATACTAAAAGTAAGATAGGGAAAATTATGATGAACATTTCTTGAAATAATTAAAGGACAATATACATTTTAATTAAAGGGCAAGCAGGAAAGGTATTGCAGACAAATCCTCTACTCTTCATGTGAGCAGGAAGGAAGTGTTGAGACACGTACATTTAGCCTGCTGGATTAGAGATGAAACATGTATTTTATGAAAAAGTAATATAAGGTATAATATTGAATAAGAGGAAGGTTTAATCATATTTTGCATCCTTAAACACTTATCTGAAGATGAGAAAAGAATAGAATCCTGGGGAGGCAGGTGAAGAAAATTGTTTTGCATAAGGTCACTTAGTTATTTCAGGTGACAGCTTAGACTAGAAATCAAATTTTCTTACTTTCCTCAGTCCACTATTCTTTTCACTATACTATGATGAAGGGAAAATAAAATGTGCATACTTTTGTTGATGATTTATACTTTCCTTTTTCCCATAGAATCCAGGTGAACCTTTTTCTCCTTTCGGTCCCATTTCACCCTAAAAGGACAAAAGATTTTTTGTTTTTTTAAATATTCACTATAATAACATAATAACCATAACAATAGCTGCAAATTTAAATTTATTTTGTATTTGAATTATAATATCTGACATATCTGTTATCCAAATTGCAGTTTAAATCTAAGATTAAACATCCCATTCAAAAGTGACATCATCTTTCCAAACTGAGAAGTGAAATAAGAAATATAGAATGGCTCTTGAGAAAGACCAAAATAGAACAATCCCCAAGTAAAGTAATAAAAAATGACAATGGTTAACATCTAATGCCATGAATTATGAACACTACTAATTATTGAAGATCTATTTGTTCACCTGATTTTCCCAGTATGCCTTCTTCAACTGACTGTAGCATAAAGTTGGCCTTTCCACTACCCAGCCAGTTGAGGTTATTTTTTTAATCTAAATCTATCAAGCTTCCCCTAAACACCACTAAAAGGAGAGTACATTGATTTAGCTTCCTTAAAAGTAATTATCCACATCAATATCTTCCATTATTATTGAGACTAACTTAGACTTGATTATATAAAACTTGGAGGAAAAAAAGGAAGATGAAGATAAAATAATAAAAAGTATTGCTGAGAAATGTTGGAGGGTTTTACATATTGATAGAAATAAATGACTAAGAGACAAGTCACAAAAAATTTAGCATGGAACTGCTAAAAATGAGTATAATGGCTCTTGATTTCAGAATTTTTAAAGAAATCAAAGCTAGAGAAGTACAGTTGGTATTCCAGTCAGCATATGGTCCATACATTTCTGAGTCATGGTTAAGAGCAATTCACAAGAAATTCATTAACTTCCAAATGCTAAAGAATTTTAAATTACAGGTAGATATTATATAGGTAGCTTTTTATAGTGTATATGATAAGGTTTTACAAGTTTCACAAAAGCAACTAAATTACTTTTTGTTATTTTTGGCCAATAGAAAGTATCGTTTATATCAGTACAGTGAAGCTTTTAAAATTATTTTGTACTTTAAATGATATTTAAAAATAAACAGGAACAATTTTTTAAATTTTAAGGACATTTCTTTAACCTTTGATCCTGGCATCCCATGCTGACCCGGAAAACCAGGAAGTCCACGATCGCCCTGGGAAAAAAAACAAAAAAACCCTCAAAATTAATTAAAGGTATTCTTTCCCTTCTGGCTTTGACCAGTCCAATGTCTTCATTATTTTTATCTCCCATCCTCCCTGGCCTCCTCTCTAACACCTCATTAAATTTTTTTCTTATGAAAGGCTCTGATATCAGATATTTATACCTTACCGTGTCAATGTATGACTTTTCCTAAGGATTGCAATCATTTAACCCTTATTTCAAATTATGAAAAGAAAGACTTTCCCTCCTCTTCTAAATTTGGGAACTAATAAAAAGATTGGAGAAATATTTATGGGCCTCTTGGTGCCAAGAATAGTCATGTTAGGGGCAGCTAGGTGGCGCAGTGGATAAAGCACTGGCCCTAGAGTCAGGAGTACCTGAGTTCAAATCCGGCCTCAGACACTTAACACTTACTAGCTGTGTGATCCTGGGCAAGTCACTTAACCCCAATTGCCTCACTAAAAACAAAAACAAAAAACAAAACAACAACAACAAGAACAGTCATGTTAACTTTCTGACTGCTTGTGGCTAATAGAATATGTCTAAAATATGTTCCTTCTTTTGCTTTTGAGAAGAATCACTTTATGTGCTCAAAGAAAAGTTGGGGAAGAAAGGATAGAGACTAGGACACAATGGTGGGGGCAGTGAGAGGGCAGGGGAGAGGGGAGGAAAACTACAAGGGGGAGGGGAAAACCTGACAATTAAGGTGAGAAATAAGAAGATACCTTGAAGACATATCACAGGAAACACAAGACCCCACGGACCTATTATATATCCCCATGAAAAATGTAGTTTGTAATCTTGGTAAAAACATCCCACAACGTGTGGACCAGACTGCATAAAATGTTGCAAGCCTGGGAAGCTTTAAAAAGAGGAAATGCTTGGCAGCACAGTAGGAGCGGCAGCAGCTGCTGTGATGAAGGAAGGGATGGGTAGAGAAGAGACAGAGGCATAGGCCACAATGGCATAATGATATAGATACTGATCAGGCCCCACCAGAGTCTGTGGCCACAAGAGCAAGACTTGATAATAGTGGTTAAATTGATAGAACAGTTTTCCCACACCTTCTCCTTTCTCCATTCTTTCAGAAAGCAATTGAAACACAATGCTTTAGCATTCACCTTTAACCTGCCTTCTCCAGTTTCATCAATAATGCTAAGGTTGTTTCTCTAGATAAAAGATGAGGCCAAAACAATTGATTCCAATTGATTTCTAACAGTAAATTAGTTAATAGTAATGTGCAGGCCTGTGGAAGCTCTGGAGGATCAGTTGTAGGACTTAAATAGGTAGAGTTCTCCCATTCCAGCCTTGGGGGCTAGAACTTTCTTTAGGGAAACTGAGCTGATACTGATTTTTTCTATTTCCATTAATTTCATAATTGTCCCCAAAGACAGAACCTTGACCTTTGGAGCTCTTCTTTCTGTCTCTCTGACTAAGCTATACTGTCTTTCATTTCTATTCTGTTGTAATTGTGGGCATAATGATGTGTGGCTAAATTCTCTCCAACTCCCTGGCAAAGAAGGCAAGGGAATTAAAGAGAAGAGAGGGTAGTGGTTATGAAGGAAGGCCCTTCCTTTAATCAGAATGAGAAGGAAGAGACAGGAGTGGTCTGTGAGAATTTCAAGTCTTCCTTCCTTTTGAGAAAGGAAGGGCAGGGGAGAGGAGGGGAGGAAAGGGGAGGGGAGAGAAGAAGGGGGGAGGGGGATTACTTCAGGAATCAAGACTGGGAACCTGAGAGGAGTGTCCACCAGTAGAACATCCATCTCCCAGCCTTCAACAAAGGAGCTCCTACTAGAGATTATTATTTTATGAAGACTAATTATGTGCCTAGATTCTTATCTCATCTCATTTTCCTCATTCCTATGATAATGAATCTCAGACTAATAAAGAGAACCTCACCTCCTCCACTTTCTGCTGCTCATCTTCTCATCCTCATATACCTCAACACTACCCCTCCCCCCTCTACCATGTCCTATTTCATATCTACTTTCCCCTTCCATTATGGTCTCTAGAGATTATACTCTATAATTAAGAAACTTTAGAACAACTTCTGCTCATATTCTTTCCATCTTCTGGTACTTACTGAGACTTGATCCCTCCCGGATGACACTATACCCCAGACCTTTCCAGTACTAGTTGCACTTCTTTCATACTACCCTATTGAATTGATCCTAGTAGGGGAGTCAGTGCTGTTGACCTCCACTGACGCTACCACCAACACTTAACAAACTCTCCTCCTTTGAGATTAACTCTATTCAAATTTATTAAAGTACCTAGACCCTAGTAGCTTTAATCTACTGATCCCTAGGACACTTTCCTTCTTTTTTCAGTGAGATACTATCTAGATTACAGTATCCTTCTCCACTCCAACTGCTACTCTCATACTAGGGGACTTCAACATATATATGTTGATATTACTTCAAATATCCTCACCTCCCTGTTCCTCAGGTTGTTCAACTCCTTCTTTATTCCATCACAGCTACATGCAAAGATGGTCAAACACTTGATCAAACCATTACCCCCAGGAGCTCATTTTTCTTGATCAAGAATGTGGGCATTCCTTTATCTAATGACCACCTCCTATAATTCCAGCTTTCCCTATGCCTTACTCCTCCCAAACTTAGTCTTTGTCTTTGGAGTGATCTGGAATCTCTCTACCCCTTCAATATTTTACCAAGTCCATAACCCTGTTCTTATTACACTTTCCTCCCTTACAAATCTTAACCACTTAGTGGATGAATGAAAAGCAAATGGATGAAAAAGCATGTGCTATTTGTCAGGCAGTTGCTAAGCATTAGGAATATAAAACACTTCCTACCCTCAAGGAATTTACATTTTTATAGGAGAAGATAACATAAACAGGAGAATAGTGGCCAAAAGCAATGTTATGGTCTGGGATATCAAAGGAATGATGAGTAGAACTAAAAGGCAACCATTGACATGTACCTCCCATTGAAGTATTTGATTGCTATTCCCAGAGCTGGTGAGAGTGGAGGGTGATATATACAGTATCATGAGATGAAGATTTTTGAAGAGTAGTTGAGTGCTATGCCCAACCGGGGCTACTTGTGGTAAACATTCACCATTCAGAAACCAGGGCTCAGGGCAGGAATGGCAAGCTAGAGGTGGAGATTGGAGTGTAGAAGCAGGGTCATGGATCTGATACAGGATGGTTATGATCAATACATACTTCTTCACTCTCTTCCCAAATCCCTTCTTCTAATCTTCCAAACCTCAACCTTGGATTTCTCCCACCATTTACTTCCTTTGCTACTATTTCTGTGCTGCTAAAAGGATCTGGGAAAGTACTGCAAACAATCTGCATGGATACATTCCCAAATTATTCTATCTAATCTCAATTGGTCCCTCTCTATAGCAAGGCAATCTCTTTATTCCTCTCTAATTGATTCTCTACCTCAGTGGTTCAGAGTATGATCTGGGGACCAGTGGCATTCCAAGACTCTTTCACATTTCCTCATTTTTTTTGTCAGAGCACCAGCATCCTTCTAGGACACCCAACCTTAGCATCATCCTTGACTTCTTATTTTTCTTCACTTTACATATCCAAACAATTGCCAAATTTTGTCATTTCTATTTTTGAATTTGTCCCCTGTTCTCCAGTCATGTTGTCATCATCCTTGTCATCACTTCTCTCCTTCACTATTACAACAACCTCCTATTTGGTCTCCCTGGCTCAAGCTTCTCCCCATTTCAATAGATTGTCCATACAAGTGCCAAAATGATTTTCCTAAAGTATACTTCATAAATGCACACTGAATTCATGAATATTTGTCTACATAGATAATTGTATATAGAGTATTATATTTAGTTCAAAAAGAATTTGATTTCCTGGGTCAGATAAGTCAAATTTCTTTTTTGTAATATAGCTACATTTCTACAAAGTCACAGGCTAGTATTTAAAACGTTATTTTAAAGAATCCTCTTGAAGGAGATATACAAACTAACGCAACAAAGCCCACATAACCCTCATCTGAATTACAAGTATTTGTTATTATTGTCACTTACAGTCTCTAATTCTGAACTATCTTCTAAAACTCAGATTCATATCTCTAACTGCTTATACTGTATTTTCACCTCAGTGTTCCATGGATGCTTCAAACTCAAACTATCCAAAACCAACCTTTTTATTTTCCCCATAAATCTCCATCATTTCTGTGAACTTTACTGAATCTGTCAGTGGCAGCATATTCACATTCTTCACATCTAAAATCTTATTGTAATTTCTTGGCTTTTCCAATTAAACTAAGCTTCCATATTCAAACCAATTACCAAGTGCTCCTCTACAATATCTTTCAAATCCCTACCCTCTTTTAGATTCTAACTAGATGGTTACAATGACTTCTTCACAGATCTTCCTGTTGCTATTCTGCCTCCTAAGACCTCTTCTTAATACTGCAGCCAGACTAAGCTTCCTTTTTAAATTTTTTATTAAATTTAATTTAATTTATAGAACAAAACAAGAATTTCTATAGCATAGTACAGTAAAAAAAAAGATGATTGCACATGAGTCTGCAAATCTACTGTGTACAACTTGCTATGCCTTTAAAGTATACAATAAGATTATCATGAAAATTTCTTTTTTCCCTTTTTCCCCCTTCCCTCTCCTCCCACACCTCCTGCCCTCAAGATGCCCACCATTAGACATAAATTTATTTATTTATACAGAGAGATAGAGAGAGATAGATATATAGATGTGTGTACATTTGTATACTAATATATGTGTGTATAAATAAATGTATTTAATTATCAATGCAAAAATATAAAGAGAAAAAACAACCATAAAAAACAAGTTAAAAAAACCCCAAATGTTACAAAATTGCAAAGAACAAGGATGACTTTAAAATAAGAGACATGAAAATATATCCTCACTCCAGCTTACCCCTTTTCTGCGGTCTATGATGCACCAAAAAGTATGCTGGAGTTAGCTCACACTGACTCATGAGAACTGTTAAAAGTTCAGTGTGGGCATTTACATCTTGAATATTGGCAATTAATAGAAATCACGGCCTAAATCTAACTCTGTAAATAAAAGGATAACTTGCCTTATTCAATCAAGATGTTGGAAATTGCAGCAACTTGATTTTTTTTAAAGCTATGCCATAGGATAAATTTATTAGGGATGAGAATTATTTTTAGAAATCCAAAAGACAATCTCTTGGAGGTAAAGAATCTTTAAAAAAATAATCCTCAGATATATCTGTTCTTAATTTGAGATATACGTGTATGGTAGATTATTTTTAAATGAAGGACAGCCATTCCAAGGAAAGAGGTACAAAAATGCTTACAAAGCAAGAGAATAAACGCCCTCATTTTTCTATCTAAAATTATCTCATCTTAAAAGAGCTAAATGAATTTTTTTTTTGTTTATACCCCAAGGCCAGGCTATTAATAAAACACTAAAAATAATTGAAAGTCACAAATTGCTACAAATTTAAGCAAGTTATTTACCTTATTACCATTTCTTCCTGGTTCTCCTTTGTAACCTGGTAATCCACGGGCTCCCTAAATTAATTAGAAAAGTAAAGCTGGTTATTTACACTTTTAGGTTCTTTAAAAATGAGATTATTTGAAAATAACCTAAAGCCTGATCACATACTTGTATGCCTGGTGATCCTGGAATACCTGGACTTCCTGAAATTCCTTGATATCCCTATTGTTTTAAAAAAGGAAAAGAATCATTAATTCATTATATTCCCAAATGCATTCTTCCCTCTCAGGATTTTGAGGAACTTTCTACTTGTATTCATATATTTCCTTATGTAGCACTGCACACTTCTCCTCAACTCATTTCTTTAGACTTATCACCTACTGGCTGCTTATGAGGCTGGAGAACTGAAACATTAAATGCTTTTCCCACCCCCAAGAGAGTTTTTATTTTTTCTCTTAAGATGTAAAATTCAAATTTTTGAGGCTTTACAATATTTTAGCTAAAACAGGTATGCAGAAATGTCAAAATTTCAAATATAGGCTTTGTGCTTACTGTAATCATGAGAAAGAATGATAAAAACTCTTTGAAGTTAGCTACCCTTACAGATAAAAGCATCTAAAAATAATTATCACAAGAATACTTTGAAAGAAAAAAATACCCATAGAAAGGGTTAGAAAATAGAATCAGTGAAATATGCTTTACATCAACTTATTGATGAATATCAAATTTCATGTTCAGATTAAATTAATTATTGTTATTCTTCAGATTGAGCCTATAAAGTAGTTTGGATTGTTCATAATGATATGCAATCTGTTAGATTGCTAATATTAACTTATTATATAGATTTATACAAAGGCAAATGAAGACTTCCTTCTGATCAACCTGCAATTCAGTCTATAGGCCCATAAACCAGGCCCTGTCCATAATCAGGTTTAACTTCTCCAGGTTCAATCTAGCTGTCTATTTCCAGCATTCTACCAAAACTCTCTTCACTGAGGTCTACTTCATCACCAATTCAATAGCTTCTTTTCTCTTCAGTGTAATACAGTAGAAAGCATATTGGCTCTTTAATCAAAATTCTATATTCAAATCACACCTTTGATGCTTACTAACTGTGTGACCTTTGGAAGTCACAATCTTCCTGGAACTCAGTTTCTTCATCTGTAAAATAAGTGAGTTGGACCAAATGGCCTCTGAGCTTCTCCCCAGTTCTATACCTAGGATCCTATGCATGAGGCCATTTCTGGTGCTTATTACCTGAGTAACTTTATCATTTAATCTCCTCAGGCCTCAGCTTCCTTATCTGTAAAATAAGTGAATTGGTTCCAATGACCCTGAGGTCCCTCCCAGCTATATACCTATGATCCTAAGTACGATTCCATTTCTGGTGCTTATTACCTGAGTAAGTTTGTGGAATACATTTCATTTCCTTGGGCCTCAGTTTCTTTATTTGTAAAATGAGTGAGTTGGACCAAATGACCTCTGAAGTCCCTCTTGGCTGTAGATCTATGATCCTATGTATGATACCATTTCTGGTGCTTATTACCTGGGTAATCTTGAGCAAAGTATTTAATCTCCTTTGGTTTCAGTTTCTTCATTTGTAAAATAAGAGGATCAAATTAGATGAGCCCAGATGTCCCCTGTACAAGTAAATCAATGATCCTATTTACTGTACATTTTAACTGGCATTGATAGTGCTGACCTCATTCCCTATCAACATATTTTCTAGCTCTAGTTTCAGGGATATCCCAATTATCTAGTTCTTTTATTATAACTCTCAGCATTCTGTCTAGGCTTCTTTATTGACCTTTCTCTTTTTCCTGGAAGCATGATTGTTATGCAAGGGTAAGTCTCAGTAGCCTCCCCCCCACCCCCTTTACTCCCTACCTAGTTATTTCTTCAATTAGCATGCTTCCAGTTTTTACCTCACATTGACTACTCCAAAACCGACAGCACCAAAATGCAGCTCAAAACTAACACTGTCTCATCCATATCTGCACAAATTCACAGAATAGCATCAGCACAGGATCTTAAGGCCCTCTGATTCCAAAAGCCACAAGCCATTCCTTTTTCAATGATTTCTCAGCTCCATCTCTGCTTCTCAGAGCCCAAAACCTAGGTTAATTTCTAAAAATCTCACAGACTTACTCTGTGAGAGTCAGACTGCCAAACCTCTTTGCCGGCAGACTCTCCTCCATATAATCCATCTTTTATACAGAGGCAGCTAGGTGGTGCAGTGGGTAAACTGCACCACCTAACTGCTTCTGGAGTCAGAAAGATCTGTGTTCAAATCCTGCCTCAGATACTTATTAATTGTGCCACCCTGGGTAAGTTACTTAACCCTTGCCTGTCTCAATTTCTTCATCTATAAAATGAGGATAATAACAGAACCTAATGTCCAGGGTTCATATGAGGATAAAATGAGATATTTGTAAAGCACTTTGCAAAACTCTATTATTATAATATAGCAATAGGAATTATCTTTAAGAGAGTAGTTCTAATCATATTATTTTGCAAAGCCTCAAAATTATTCCCACTTAATAAATTCATCAAATAAAAATCTAATAATAAATTTTAAAGCCTTCTATTTGTTGACAGGGGCAACTAGGTGGCACTATGGATAAAGTGCCAATCCTGGAGTCAGGAAGACTCATCTTCCTGAGTTCAAATCTGGCTTCAGACACTGTGTGACCCTGGGCAAGTCACTTAACCCTGTTTGACTCAGTTTCTTTATCTGTAAAGTAAGCTGGAGAAAGAAATATAAACCACTCCACTATCTTTGCAAAAAAACAAAACAAAACAAAACAAAACCTCCAAATGGGGTGGCAAAGAGTCAAACATCACTGAAATAACTGAACAAAAAATTGTTGACAACTTTATTTCTCTATATGCTTAATTTAAAGGATCACTGAATCACTGTTGGAAGGGACATAAGAAACTATTTAGGTTGAGTCAGATCTTAATAAAAATATTTTCTACAACTATATTTGATAAGTGAAAATTAACACTTTCCAAAAGACTTCTTTTAAGCGCAAACTCACAACCCGCGAGAAAGTCCATTTCATTTTTTTTTTTTAATTTCTAATTTGTAGGAAGCTTTTCTCAATTTTGAGCTTCCTCCCTGCCACTTTCATTAATCACTCCTGGTTCTGCCTCCTGGAGTCAATGAAAACGAATCCTATTTTTGCTTTGTAGGTCAGGCCATCAAATTCATGAAGAAAAATATGATGTTCTTATGAAGTGTTCTTGAATGCCAAACATACTCACTTCCTCTCATTGATGTTTCATATGCCATAACTTCAATATTTACTTTGAATTATTTATTAATTCATGGAATTATGAAATGGGAACAGGCATGGCCAATTCTTTGGGTATTTGCTGGGAAAAACCATGATGGCAGTAGGAAGTGAGGCTTCAATGTCACTTTAATAAGGCACAGGAGGGTGCAGGTGTAAATAGCACAGAGTACAGAGAAAACTAGAGAACAAGGAGAGGAAGATAAAGAGGCAGAGGTCATAGGGAAGTAGGTGGGTTGGTGGAGAAAAGACAAACATCAGTGGGGAAGAGAATAATGAGTGTGGGAAAGTCACAGAAGTAACTCATGTAACCATGAATTAGAGTTGGGAGCACTGGGCAGCATGGACCCAGATGGAGATGCAAGAGTGTGGGGGAGGGAGGGACTATAGTTGGAGGTCTCATTTTTATAGTATTTTGAAGGGGAACAGACTTAAGTCTTATCTGTGTCCCCTTGGATTTGGTTCATTAAAATATCCAAATTATCTCCAAGTTGTCAATAAAACTTTCAAGTTAAGGTCCACATCATCTCAAAATTAGCAGCACCTTAGGGTATTCTGGTTGTCTTACTGCAGAAGTCTGGAACTCAACTGAGATTTATATATCAGAGGACCAAAAGGCACTGATAGTAAAGCCCAGATGGCTTCCTCTGATTTAACACATACCCTCAGAATGTGAATATTGGTTAATATACAGTTTGCCAATTATGCACCTTTGATCTTTAGGGCATCCTTTACATGACTTCTAAGTTCCTCTTTGCAATCTTACTTCCTGCTACTTCTATTTTACACTGGCTACTTAAAAATTCACTTGCTATACTGACTACAAGAGGGGTAGGTGATCAGGAGACTATTTTAACACATATACCATCCTCATCGCTCTGCTTCACGTTTGTGTGGTGAGTCAAACAAGACTACTTCCTGTAAGATTTTGAGCAATACATTAGGGATCAGATAGTGGCTCTTTTAGAACCATAAAGAACTGATCCACATGGAGTCCAGACTTTCAAAAATTACTCATCTGTTCCTTACCAGTGTACACTTTACTTCAGATTACTAGCGCTATTCTCCTTGTTATGATATTGATTTCCGGTCAGTGTTTTCCAGACTAATTAGCATTTAAGTCTCCCTAACTTGGTCTCATTCTCCTACCATTGCTATTTCCCTTACTGGCTAAATAGTCTTGGGGTAACAAGATGCAGGATAGCTAGATCATATAGTGGATAGAGCACAGGATCTGGAGTCAAGAAAGCTTTTTTTCCTGAGTTCAAACCCAGTCTCAAACACATAAGTTTTGTGACCCTGGGCAAGTCACTAAACCCTGTTTGCCACTCCAGTATCTTTACCAAGAAAACTCTAAATGGGGTGAAGAGTCATATAAGACTGAAACGACTGAACAGCAGTTGCAATTATTTTAAAAATCCATAAGAAACAATCCAGCTTTTTTATGTACAGTATCACAGTAAACAATATTTTTTTTGTTTTTGCTGGGCAATGAAGGTTAGGTGACTTGCCCAAGGTCACACAGCTAGTAAGTATCAAGTGTCTGAAGCCCAATTCAAACTCAGGTCCTCCTGAATCCAGGGCTGGTGCTTTATCCACTGCGCCACCTAGCTGCCCCCTTTGTTTTTGTTCTTGTTTTGTTTTGTTTTGTTTTAACAATAATTTTTTTTAAAAAAAAACTATCCAGTGTTAAACTAAGAAAAAAAATCATACCATTGACCACACAATTGGATACAAATGTATTAAGTATTTTTTCAGTCTTGTCCAACTTTGTGACCCCATTTGGGGTTTTCTTGGCAAAGATACTACTATGGTTTGCCATTTCCTTCTCCAAGTAATTTCATAGGTAATTTCGTAGTTTGCCCTGAGGCAAACAGGGTTTAGTGACTTGCCTGGGGTCAAACAACTTATAAGTGTCTGAGGCTGGATTTGAACTCAGAAAGATGAATGTCTCTGATTCCAGGCTTGACTCTGCCCACTATGACACCTAGCTGCCCCAAATGTATTCAAATGTATTGAAGCAATATTCAAAGAAAATTTTTGCTAGGCCTGGCTGTGACACAAACTGTCTTTCTGATGTTGATCAAGTCACTCAACCCCTCTGCTACTCAGTTTCCCCATCTATAAAACTTGGAAGGTGCATTAGATCGTAGGATCATAAATTTAGAGCTAAAAGGAAACTTAAAGATCTTGAGGTCCAACCCCCTCACTTTACATGTGTACATAAATATTTATAGCAGTTCTTTTTGTTGTGACAATGAACTGGAAATTGAGGAGATGCTTATTAATTGGGGAACAATGAAACAAGTTGAGGTATATGAATGTAATGGAATTAATATTATGCTATAAGAAATGAGCAGGCAGATTTCAGAAAAATGTGGAAAGACTTAAGTGGACTGATGTTGAGTGAAATAAGCAGAACCTAGAAACATTCTACAATGACCAACTGTAATAGACTTAGCTCTTCTCAGCAATACAATAATCCAAGACAATTCCAAAACACTCATGATGGGAAATACTCTCCACATTCAGGAAAAAAAATTATGGAGTCTGAATGATCAAAGCATACAATTTTCACTTTGTTGGGTTTTTTGTTTTGTTTTGTTTTGTTTCCATTCCTGTGGTTTTCCCCTCTTCTGTTATGATTCTTCTTTCACAACATGAATAATATGGAAATATGTTTAACATGATTGTACATATATAACCTATATCAGATTGCTTGCTGTCTAGGGGAGCAGGGAGAGAAGAAGGGAGAGGAAATATTTGGAACTCAAAATCTCAAAAATGAATGTTGAAAACTAAAACTAAATAAATAAATACTATCACTTATAAAATTTTTGTTATTTTTGTTGTTCATCCTTTCACCCTGGAAGAGGAACAATGCCATCATGAGGGTAATGTCTTGACTTTTATGTGAATTGGATTTAGGTGAGGCACCGTGTGTAAAGTCATAAGCCTTACTCTCTCCTCCAAAGTCATGGAAATTCAATGGCAATATACAAGTTAAGATGATGGGTGATGGCCCAGGATGCAGTGGATAACTTTGGCCTTTCTAAATTAATGTCTTTCCAAGGCCTTAGTATGTCTGAGGCAGCACCTTTGCAGTGAGCAAGGGCTAGGTAAGAATTAAGACAAAAGATGGTCTAGGGCAGCTAGGTGGCGCAGTAGATAGAGCGCTGGCCCTGGATTCAGGAGGACCTGAGTTCAAATCCGGCCTCAGATACTTGACACTTACTAGCTGTATGACCCTGGGCAAGTAACTTAACCCCAATTGCCTCACCAAAAAAAAAAAAAGATGGTCTAATTTACAATGACAAAAATATCCATCTGGGTGGGAAAGACCCTCAAAGTTTCTGGTAAGAACAGAAAATGATTATTACTTACAACAAGGAAAGTAATACAGCTGAGCTATGGGGGCATCAGAGGCAGCAATTGTAGTCAGAATCTGACCCTGGATATCTTATTGTTTTTAGTGTGTGTTTTCTCTTGGCTTTGAAAGTTCCCTTGGGTTGCTGAACTATAACTTGGAGCTGCCTAAGTTCTTGGGCAAAATGAATATGAAAAAAATTAACTTTGATTAGTTTCTTTCATAAGGTTGATGAAGGTTTTATTTATTATAATACTATAATACCTTCTAAGCCATTCTGGTTCCATTAGTTTGTATTGAGACCTGAGGATGAAAAGAAGTTAAATGATTCCAGATAAAATAGTTTTCAAAATGTGTACCTGAAATAATTTTAAAAGGTTCCTGCAACTGAAAATTCTGAATCTGTCAGATGGCAATTTATTCAGTACCAGTTTTAAAAATTTCACAACTATTAATCTGATTCAATGAAATCTACTTTAACGGTTGATTTTTGTTTGTTATCTACAATAAGTCATAAGAGAAAATAAATGTGAATAAAATTTCTCAAAGGAAACTATTATGGAGATATTCCCTGCCAATGTAAATGCTCAAGAAGAGAATGAATGACCACCTGTCATGAATGCTGAAAAAAAGGATTACTTCATTAGGAGGGACATTAGATTAGATGGTCCCTAAAGTCCATTTCAGCTCTAGAATACACTAAAACATGGTTATTAAACAAAGTAGAAGTAGTATAATAAATTTGAACTATAGACTTCAGAAGATGTGCCTTAGTAGTTTCTCTACCACTAGCTAACTGTGTCACCAAGAAAAAAAAAATTTAACCCATCCTGAGTTCAATTTCTTCACACACAAAATAATGGAGAGAGAAATAATCTCTAAGGCCCCAAGTATCTCTAAAGTACAATTATTACAAGATGCTTAGTCATTGACAAAGGTCAGATTTTTACAACAACCTTTTTTCTAAAAAATGCTAAGCCAAAAGCTTTATTTCTTTAGCACAGGACACGGATAAGGAAAATTAAATGAGCTAGACGATGTCCAAACTCACCCAGGATTCGTGCCATGAATTATAGGAAGTGATTAATCCCATTATCCTTCAGCTTCTCTATGAGGAACATTTGATGTTTTCTTTAAAATGTATCATATCCATCTTCCAGGGGCAGAGATAAGACGGCAGAGGAAAGGCAGTGACTTCTCAGAGCTCTCCCCCCAAACCCCTCCAAATTTCTTCAAATAATGCCATAAGACAATTCCAGGAGCAGCAGAAGCCACAAATGGATGGGGTGAGATCATTTTCCAGCCAAAGAAGGTCAGTGGAAGAGATGTATTGTGCCAGGGTAATAGTCAAGCACAGCACCCCTGCTGTGCTGTGCTGATCCAGCCCTAGGTAGGTCACAGCTGAGGCTGTTTCTGGAACTTAGCCCACGGATGGTGAAGGGGTCAAGTAGTTGACCAGGGGGAGATTACAGGGTCTCTGCTAGTGCTGAGGCAGGACACTGTTATTTTGCCCAAGCTAGGATCCAAGTTACAGTCTTGAGTGGTGGACCAGGTGGGAGAGAGGCTCAGGCACACAAGAGCTTGCTGATATGGTAGAACAGGATTTTCTTCTGGCTCAGGGAGCAAGTAGGCCTCTGGTTGCTTGCAGACCAAAACAAAGGCCTGGGGAGTGGGAAATGTGCCTCTCCTTAAATCGTACCACCTGAGGCCCCCTGAAGCTTGGGACAGTGTGTCCTGGAAGCAGTGCCCCACTTTAAGAAGGAGTTAAGGGGCAGCTAGGTGGTGCAATGGATAAAGCACCAGCCCTGGATTCAGGAGGACCTGAGTTCAAATCCGGCCTCAGACACTTGACACTTACTAGCTGTGTGACCCTGGGCAAGTCATTTAACCCCTATTGCCTCACCAAAAAAAAAAGAATTAAAAGATAAGAAACAGACTGCAAAATGAGCAGACAGAAAAAGATGCTGACCCTAGAAAGTTTCTTTGGTGACAAGGAAGATCAAAATATACCCTCAGAGGAAGATAACAAAGTCAAAGCTCCTGCATCCAAAACTTCCAAGAAAATTATGAATTGGTCTCAGGCTATGGAAGCACTCAAAAAGGACTTTGAAGGTAAGATAAAAGAGGCAGAGGAAAAAATGGAAAGAGCAAATAGAGGGATACAGGAAATTCATGAAAAAAGTCAACAGCTTGATAAACCAAATAGAAAAGGAGATGCAAAAGCTCTCTGAAGAAAATAATTGCTTAAAAATTAGGATTGAGCAAATTGAAGCTAATGACTTCATGAGAAATCAAGACACAATAAAGAAAAACCTAAATAATGAAAAAATAGAGGGCAATGTGAAATATCTCCTTGGAAAAACAGCTGACCTAGAAAATAGATCCAGGAGAGCTAATTTGAAAATTAGTGGACTACCTGAAAGCTATGCTCAAAAAAAAGAACCGAGATGTGATCTTCCAAGAAATTGTCTGGGAAAATTGCCCTGATAGTCTAGAAACAGAAGGCAAAATAGAAATTAAAAGAATCCACCAATCACCTCCTGAAAGAGATCCCAAAATGAAAACTTCCAGGAATATTATAGCCAAATTCCATAACTCCAAGATAAAGGAGAAAATAATGCAAACAGCCAGAAAGAAGCAATTCAAGTATTGTGGAGCCACAGTCAGGATAATCCAAGATCTAGCAGTTTCTACATTAAAGGATCAGAGGTCTTGGAATATGATATTCCAGAGGGCAAAGGAACTGGGATTACAATCAAGAATCACCTACCCAGCAAAACTGTGTATTATCTTTCAGGGGGGAAATGGGAATTCAATGAAAGAGAGGAATTTCAGGCATTTGTGATGAAAAGACCTGAACTTAATAGAAAATTTGACATTCAAATACAAGATCCTAGAGAAGCATAAAAAGGTAAACAGAGAAAAGAAAGCATAAAGGATATTAAAAGGTTAAACTATTTACATTTCTATATGAGAAGAAGATACTTGTAATTCATAGGAACTTTCTCATTATTAGGGCAGCTGAATGCAATATATTTAGAAAGAGAGCACAGGTATGAACTGAATATAAAGGGACAATATCTTTTTTTAAAAAGAAAATTAAGAGTGATAGGAATGCACTGGGATAAAGGGAAAGGGATAGGTGTAATGGGGTAAAGTGTCTCACATAAAAGAAGCAATAAAAATCTTATGGAGTGGAGGGGGAGATGGGGGAGGTGTGGGGGAGTGAGTGAGCCTTACTCTCATCAGAAGGGGTTCAAAGAGGAATGTGAGGCTACCACCATCTTCTCAATAGCACAGGATTGAAGTTCACATGTCTTCCTTGATTCCTCAGTTTCTCACCTCCTCCTCCCATTGCCAACCCAGATCTAATCTGTTGCCAAGGTCTGTTACTTCTACCTTCATAACATCTTTTGCATATACATCCTTCTCTCCTCTGACATTGCCTCCTTGTTGGAGGCCCTAATTATCTCACACTTAGACTATTTCAATAGCTTGCTGGTGGGTAGTATATTGCAATCTCTCCCTTTCCACTCCATTCTTCACTCAGCTGTCAATGTGATCTTCCTAAAATAGAAGTCTGACTCATGTCATATCCCCACTCAATAAATTCCAATGAGTTTATAATCTTCAGGATCAAAAATAAAATTGTTTGGTATTTAAAACCTTTCACAATTTTCCACCCCCAAGGTTTCCAGTTGTGTTACACCTTATACCACCTCCCCACCCCCATCCCCCAAACTCTGAGATCCAGTGAAATTGATTTCCTTGCTATTTCTAGAACAAAACACTTCATCTTCTGACTCTGGGCATATTCACTGGCTATTTCTCCTATATCTAGAATGCTCTGCTTCTTCACCTTCTCCTAGCTTCTTTGGTTCCTTCAAGTCACAGTTGAAATCATACATTTTATAAGAGCATTTCCTGATGTTCCCCCATTCTAACATCTTTCCTGTGTTGATTATTTCCAATGTATCCAGGATATAGCTTGCTTGTACATGGTTGTTTGCTTATTGTTTCCTCCATTAAACCATGGATATTGTCTTTTGTCTTTTGTTTTGTTTTGTTTTGTTTTTGTTGTTTTGTGGGGCAATGAGGGTTGCAATGAGGGTTAAGTGACTTGCCCAAGGTCACATAGCTAGTAAGTATCAAATGTCTGAGTCCGGATTTGAACTCAGATCCTCTTGAATCCAGGGCTGCTGTTCTATCCACTGCACCACCTAGCTGCCCTATCTTTTTTTTTTTTAAACAAAGCCCCAGCACTTAGCACAGCAACTGGCAAAGAGTAGGTGCTTAATAAATGTTTATTTGCTGACTAATATTTATATAGAACTTTAAAGTCTGCAAAGTACTTTATATTATTACCTCATTTGATTTTTAAAACCGTATGAAGTCAGTAGTCTTATTACTTTAATTTTTAGATGAGGAAATAAGGCCTGGAGAGGTTACATGAGTTGCCCATGGTCACACAGCAAGTTAGTAAGTGTCTAAGGTGAGATTTGAACTGAAGTTTTCCTGACACCATGTTGAAGTTCATCATACCACCTCATTACTATTACTTGCAACTATGAAAATAACAAAAGGTTATAGTTGGTTAGGTTCTTAATTGTTTTGTAGAATAAAAACTACAACAATTCATTTTATGAGATAGAGGAAACATTAACATTGATAGTAATTAAAATGGGAAAAAAATAGTCCAAGCAGTCAGCCCCAGGCAAACAACCAAGAAAAATTGGATACAATTGAGAAAAAAACAAACAAAAGTGAAGCTTAAGATGAAGCAGGGAAGTGGTTACTGAAGAGACCAGTTCTATGAAATAACTTAAAATGAAAATGGCCATGAGACACTAATCTATGTACTAAAACTAACAAAATAAGAAAGTACCTTCATATATATAAATTTTATTGTTCTGATATTATAGTCTAACAAAAGGCACTGCCTCCTTTCAGCTGAACTATATTTCAATTACATTAGTGAACTGGAGTGTGGCATTGCATGAGTTTAACTTTTGCATGAACTTTGATTCATTAGAGCTGTTAAACGTGAATTTTTCCACTTTTTTCTGTATTAGTGGTTCAAAATCTCCACTCCCTATCCCAATTTCTGAGAAATTTCTGTAAAGTCTTTTCCATGTTCACAGAAAATCCCTTTGTCAATGACTCACTTTCAGGAAAAAACTTCTCACTGCCAAATTGTAGGGTTGAAAAAAAATACAGAATCAATTTAATTTTCCTTCATGATTCATTATGTTACAGGCCTCCAGAGAATATGTATAGCACTGAAATGGAAACCAAAGAAAAATAAATCTTCAAACTTGCAAGAATTACAATCATTTGTGAAAGCCATTCACATTATGCATCTAGCATACAAATCTTTTCAAAATCCTTGATTACTTAAAATGTGGGGAAAATTCTCATTATCTTAAATATAATGCACTGAGAACTGCAAATAAATCAAAACATCAAAGCATAATTCTTAAACATTTTACTTTTCCTATTTAGTGTGTTCTTGAGGAAAAAATAACCACCTGAACTTTTAAAATGGAAGAATGATATTGAATTTTCTTTATTTAGTAATATCTGTACTGAAGATCAATCCCAATAGTCTAAGCCTTTGGTAATAGCCAAATTTATTAAGCAACAAACTAGATAGATCTGAATATAACATAAATGACAGTGTAAGTTCAAATTGATAAACCACATGTTTCTTAGTTCTATAGACCAGTTTAATACCAGCAATACATAAAATGATGAAGCAAAGTAAAATTAAAAATAGTCCTCAGTCTTTTATACCTCTCCTATGCAAGGATGGCAGTAGAGTGATAAAAAGGGAGGGGGTACTAATAATCACACATTTTTTTGACTACTTACAAACCTTGACCTGGTCGTTGATATACAAAATGTGAGTTATCTGAGCTAAATCTATAAGTAGATTTGCTGTTTAATAAAAATTAATCATGTCAATGTTGCCATGAAGTGACATCAATCTTGACATTCTTATTACAAATAAACCTAGAAAAAATTAGGGATGTTACAATTATGCAGAAAGATAGCTCATATGCTCTATTTGGAATGCACCCCCTTAAAAATTGGCAGAATTGGTTTTACTGTATGGCCAAAGGCAAAAAGCAATATTACTTCATGACACATTTGGTTATTTCTTAATACAGTGTACATGATCAATGTTTGCAAAAAGACCACAATGCACATAGCTACAATTTATGTACATATGTTAGTTGCAAAGGAAAAGGGGGTTGAAAAATTTGAAGGATAACTCAGTAATACCCTTCGAAGCAAATAAACAGGTATTTTGATGTCAAGTAACTTAAATGCAAAGATGGAAATGAGCAATGATGGCAAAGAATTGCAAAACATGGGTCAGAAATAAGGAATGAAAGAGACCAAAGACTTAAAGAATACAAAGAAGCCCACCTCCTCTACATCATCCTCAAGAAAACAATTGGTAAGTGCCAAACAAAAGAAATTGCTAACCAATAACAAAATAAGCAAAACACACTGTCTTACCAGTAAAAAAGACTCATTGATATGGGAGTCATTACCTTGAATAAGTTGTCTGTGTATAGTCAAATCACACACTTGTTAGAGAAATGATCCGTACAAAGGCATAAGTATAAAAATGAGAAAAATGATAGAGCATACAATCCAAACAACTAAATACTGACCTATTTAAACAAGTTATTGAAAATGAAAAATGGGTAATGGATGATATCAATACAAGTTCTAATCATTTTATACAGATGTTCAACTGATGTATATCAATGGCTGTAACAATCTTGATGAACTGATTTATTTGCCAACCAGAGAGAAATGATAGAAAAAGGACGTAAATTTCAAATATAAACTCATTTGCAGAATCTTAGGAAGAAGGATGATGGAAGATTATGAGCACTATCCCCTCATAAAACAGTTAGAAGTGGAGGATAAAACCAGGTTAAAGTAAGCTTGTTGAGAGACCTGCTGAGCAAGGTCATACCAAGGACTTTTAAGGATAAAAACATCAGGAAGATAACAAACAGGAAAAATAGGGGGAAAACTGAAAAGAATTTTGGAATAGTTTTCCCACTGTCAAGGATATTCAAATGACCACACTTAAACACTATCACAGTCTCAGTGATTATAAAGGAAGTAAAGTGGCTCAAAAGAGAACAAAAGCAACAAAGTTTTCAGATTAGAACAAGTATACCAAGTGAAGATCAGTGTTGTTATTATGAAGGCAGTAATGAATTGAGTCACAAAGTATCTTAATGATAATAATAACAGGGAATATTTACATAGTGCTTTAAGATTTGCAGAGTTCTGCACATATATTATCTGAAGTACTGAAAGTTACCAAAGTTGTGGGAGGAGGGCATTTTAGCTCTTTTTATTAATTAAAAAAGGCACTGAGAGAACATAAAGAACTAATGACATATATGTATATTTTTCCAGCTACACAAAAATATGAGAATCATCTTTTTTCAATTGAGGACATCTTTGAGGAAGGTATTGCTAGAGAACAGGAAGGCAGGTTTTCATACTTGATGGTCCACATTAGACCGCATCCCTCCCCTCATACAACAGATTCAAATGTGTAGAATATATAACTCTATTGTGTTTATTGAAGAAGATTTTTGATTCCATAGAGCAAAATAGGTTCTCTTCCAAGAAAGGATCTCCCATTAATACATTAGCTTTAACCAGTAGCGAACCTGGGAGAAAATATGAGAAAAGGCAATGACAATTTGATTCAATGTAATTAGAAACTAGATTTAATCAAGGTTGAATTTTGGGAATTGTAATTCTCTCTAAATCATCAAACATCCTTGGTTGTTGTTATTTCAAAAGACTTTTGGGTCTGGCACTCTGACATACTTTCATGTGTGCTAATCTATGTCACACAGCCTGTCCTAAATTATAACTGAATGAAAACCAACTGATTTGTACCAAATCAGATAATAGATACATTAGTACTTTAATACTGATTGCAATGCATTGTGCCAATGTGTTTCTGTCTTTAAAAGATCTATTAAATTGAGAGAGAGAGAGCGAGCAAGTAAGCAGTGTCCTTGCTTCAATCATACTGGTGCTTCTGCTGATGATTTTTTTTAAATTATGTTAATACAAGATAATTAATGCAAGAGAATGTCTTTCCAGTCTCACCCAGTCCCCCTCACTACTAATCCGTTTCCTCTGAGATTACCTCCAAATCATAGCACATCTTGTACATTTATGTCATATCTACTGCCCACTTCCATTAGAATGTGTTTTGAAAGCAGGGACTGCAATTATTACTTTCTTTTGCCTAGCATTAAGCACAGCACCTGGCACCTAAGAAAGAGCTTTGAAAAATGATCCAGATATTAAAAAAAACAACAACACAAAGCAGAAGGCTTGAGCCACAGAATTGACTGCTGCTTCTCTAATCTCTTTCTGCTGTAATGATTGGAATGATGCCACCTACTGGACACTTACTATAGGAAAGCTCCACCATGAGGAGAATGCCTCAGAGGGCAAGGCCATGTGGCTTTTCCTTGGTGTCAGGAAGTGATATTTGCTCATGGGTGCTGTCTATCAAGGCTACCAGCCAATCAACTTGAGGAGCCTCCTATTTTCTGGGAGGGGACTGGAAGGAGGAAAGAGGGCCTGAGCGGAGAGCTCTGTCTCTTTTTGGTTCCTGACTTGATGGTGGTGGTGGTGGCAGAGGACTTCACAGGAAATTTGAGGAAAGATAGGAATGCCAGGCTGTTGGAATTCTGTTTTCAATCTTTCTCTTTCTATCTTTCAATAAACCCTTAAAAACCTAAACTCGTTTTATCAGTGATTTTAGTCAGTTTCCCCAAAAACTGGGGGAACAGATTAGAACCCACATTTAGAATCTTAAATTACACACTGCTAATTTCCCAGGAGCCTTCTTATCCTAGAAGAACCTTCTCCCCCTGCAGTGTTTTCCTTTGATTGGTCATTTCCTCCCAAAACCTCTATTTTGAGAAGTGCCTATATCAGTTAGATCCATGTCTTCATTTCTCCCTTTCCTGACTCCCCAGAATTCTTTCTTCTGCACAACTGTCTTTTTAAAAATATGTATTTACATTCCCAGTGCCCCCACACATAATAAGCACTTAATAAATACTTGTTAACTTGTTAAGTTGAGGAAAATAACAAAAAAAGCTTTTCTGACAGAACATAGAAGGGTATGGATATGTGGGATGACATAAATTATAATAACATTATGACCAATCTATGAAATTATCTATTGTTTTTTCTTTTCACAGCTATCCTATATAGTATAAATATTTGATTAACTATCAATTAAGCATGACTTTTAAATTTGATTTTCAGTTAGTCTCTCTGGCCCTATGTCTCCTTATTTGTAAAATGAGGGGGTTGGACTCAATGAGTTCTAAGTCCCTTTTCAGCTCTGAATTCAGGAATTCTATAGGTGATAGCTAAAAAGGAAAGGAAAGGAAAAGAAAAGAAAAGAAAAGAAAAGAAAAGAAAAGAAAAGAAAAGAAAAGAAAAGAAAAGAAAAGAAAAGAAAAGAAAAGAAAAGAAAAGAAAAGAAAAGAAAAGAAAAGAAAAGAAAAGAAAAGAGTTAAATCCAAAATCATATTTTTACTTGGTTTGTGGTCATGGCTTTGTACTAAAATGGCATAGCTGTTAGTGCATTCAATCACTAAGGCAATAGAGATATTTGAGTGAGAAAAACAAACAAAAGGAAGGAAACAGCCTTTCAATTTTGGCTATAGGCATTTTCCTTATGAACATTAGTATTTCTCCTAAATGGAATAACTTTCTATTAAAAGCCTAAACTTGGCTTGATTATGCTTTAATATGAATAGGGTTCAAATGGCTCACAGAGGGGGATTGCACAGAACCAAATCCAAACAAAGCAGAATTCCCTTAAAATATGTGTATCCAAGTTTCCTCAGCCCAGATGGCTTTAATGGCCAAGTTAAAGGCTCCACCCACACCTTCTACTCCCTCTATGTGTTGGCCCTTGACTGTCACTAATGGTACTCAGCTGTTTTGGCTCTTAGTTTCTTCCTGCCTGGCCACCCAACCTCACATCTCTTACTAGGGGAAAGATTTTTTTTTTAATGAACCCTTAAAAATGTGTTTTCTAAGCTAAAACTATCTCAATAAATATAAAATTTCTAGATTATCTGGGTGTACCAAGAGATAGAATACCATGTAATACCACCTCATCACTTAGACATTTTATATTTAAAGATATAGATTGACAACAAAGCTATAATTTGAGCATAAATAATACTGAATCAGTTGCAGCAATACCCATGTTTCTATTATCAACTAATTCTGGTACCTTCTGCATGATAAAAGAGACAATTCACTAACACTTGAAAATTCATGGAGAATTCCCATTCCCTTGGGGGTGCATTAGTTGGAATTCTCAAAGGAACATAAATATTATCCAACACTGTCCACCACAGGGGGAAAAATAAAGCAGGGTAATATTTCCTGATATTATCATCATCATGGGCTACTGATCATCATGGGCATCTAGAGTGGTTTTATTTTAGTTTGCAAAGTACTGCTAGGGTATGTCCCTTAGAGACTTAGCCAGGTCAAGAGTTAACTAGGTTCTTCAGGATTATGAATGAAAGAACAAAGTAAAGATATATGGGATCACTTTGGCTCCTGCCTGATCCTTGGTTTTCTTAATCCTGTGAGGTAATGAACTATAGTGAAAAAGGTGGGAAATGTAGAGTTAGGGGACCTAGGTTCAAATCCCAGATCTGCCACTTATTACCTATAGGAACTTCAACCATTCATAGGACCATTCATCATTTCTTGGTCCCATTCTAAGTATTTTAATGGAGGTGGTGGAGAGAAGGGAAGAAATGTTTGAGTCCTTCTGTCCTTCTATAGCATCCTGTGAGTTTTAATCTACACAACTGGAGAAATCTCAGAACCCAAGTCAAATAAATTTGCTAACAGCTTTACCCAGAAGAATCAGAATTCCAAGAAGGGAAGGGGTTATTGCTCAAAAACCTACACAATAAGGGGGCAGCTAGGTGGTGCACAGACCCTGGATTCAGGAGGACCTCAGTTCAAATCTGACCTTAGACACTTAACACTTACTAGCTGTGTGACCCTGGGCAAGTCACTTAACCCCAATTGCCTCACCAACCCCCCCAAAAAAACAAACAAACAAACAAACCTACACAATATTCTGAGAATCCTCAGGACTAGGGTAACGCTAAGATAAGAGGAAAACTTCTAAGGCCACTCCATACCAAACTGAGCACAGAAGGTGCTTTTTCAGTGACTGCTCAGTGGAGTCATATCATGATACTATTTAAAGTACCTAATGGCCCATGTATATTATCAAACCTTGGAAAAGAAACAATTTTCTTTTGTCTTCATCCTTGTGCCTATTTGGTGAGATTAAAAAGGTTAGAGATTACTCCAAATTTTATTTTCCTTGAAGAATAGAACTGGGATCCATAGTGTTGTGGTATTGGACACAAGTTGAAAATGAGTTCAAATCCCAACTACAAAAATTACTGCCTGTATGAATTTTGGCAAGTCATTTAGCTTAGAGATGGAAAGGACATAAGAGGTCATCCAGTCTAAGCTCCTCATTTTACAGATGAGGATACTTAGACCAGAGTGGCGAAGTGACTTTGCCAAAAATTACATAATTTGTAGGCAGCAGAGCCAGGATTCCGACCCAGTTCTTCTGACTTCTTTCTGATCTAGAGCTCTTTTCACCACCTCACACTATCTCTCCTAGCCTCAGTTTTCCCATCTTTATAATGAGGAAGTTGGGCTATATGACCTATATTTTCTTGCTGTACTATTAGATACCTCTGTATATGTATACACATACACACATGTAGGGGTACGTATATATATATATATATATATATATATACACACACACATATATGTATATATACACACATGCCATCTCTCCCACTCTTTGAAGCTCTACTTACATAATGTTGACAATCTGAAAGTCCCCAAAGAATTTAGAAACTTCTAATTAGTATACAGAACAGAAGGTTTGTAATAGAGACATCAACACAGTCTATTAATTCTGGATGAAAACAATAACTTACAATAATATAGCATTTACTATATGCCAGGCATTATGGTAAGTGCTTTACAAATATTATCTCATTTGATCCTCACAACAATCCTGTGAAGCGGGTGCTATTATCTCCATTTTACAGATGAGGAAACTAAGGCAAATTGTGGTTAAATAACTTGGATAAAGTCACCAAGCCAGTATATGTGTGAGGATAAATTTGAACTCAGGTCTTACTTCCATCAGGTCAATGCTCTATCCACTGAGCCACTGAGCTTACTCATACTTCCTAAATCTTACTGCACAAATTATATGCAGATACAAGTTCATTTCCAAATGTCCAATTGTTCTTGACAGTCTGTTTTCTTAAAAAGTCTGAGAGACATAATTTCTGAGCAATTTAATCACTTTATTAATAATGCCAGCATTTCAACAAAAGGATGGTCATTTCATTGTCTCTCTCAGATCAAAGACCATCATGGTGGTGGGCTCAGCATTTACATGCCCTTTGGAAAATGAATGTTCAAAAGTATGACAAGGAACTGTGATTGGTTAACAATTAATGAGAGTGGACTTTACAAAGAGAAGTGGGCTTACTCCAATGATGTGTTGAGAGTGACATCATGCCATCCTTGGACTGAGAGTCAGTCTATCTCTAGCCCCATAATGCACCCCCACTCCTCGAGCCTTGGGCAATTTAGATAAAAAGATCTGTTTCCACCCAAGGTCGCAGACTTTAAAACAATGATAAATTTTTTTTAAATCCCTTGGTTGAACTCGAATCCTTAGAAGGAAATAAATTTTAAAAGAGTTTAGTGAGTGAAGATACTTCTCCAAAAGACAAAAGGGTTGTATTAACTAAATTATTTTTTAATGGCCTGTTCTTAAACTACCAAAAGAATGCTTTAAAAATAAGACTATTTTTAACTTTTCAAGAAAACTATCTCTGAATCAGGGAAAATTCAATCTAGAAAGGATCCTGGATATCAAATCAAAAGAACTATGTTCAATTCCTAATTCAGTCACTTACTGTCTGGGTGACCTTGTAGAAATGACTGAACATCTTAGTCCTTCTCCTTCCTCATCTATAAAATGAGAAAGTTGAAATGATATGCCTAATTCTAAAATTTTGTGATTTGCCAAATTTCTGACAGACCAGCCCATTATTAATCCATTATTATTTTACAGGTGAACTTTCACATATACACATAAAGACCAGGTTCCTTTCATTAGCTAACACCCTCCAGTGAAATTAGAGACATCAACAGTAGAACTTTAGGTTATAAAAAAGAAAAAAAGAAAAATCCTTACCAAGATTACATTTTTTTTATAACTAGCGTTTATATTGAAGAAAGGAAGGGGGTAGTATTTTGTGGTTTGTGGGTTCCTTTTTTCCTTTTGTTATGGTGCCGGACTATATTAACATCATGCTCCCAATGTTAATCAGAATTCCTCATGATAAAATGTACAAAGGGTTTCCTTGAGAAAGTGTGGTTGGTTGCTTGGACACATACACAAATTTCAGGGAAATGAAGTATAACAAACAGTACCTAGTTAATAAACTGATAAAAAAAAATGGAAAAACTTAGTGTTAGGCTTCAAATTCAGCAGGAAGAAAAAAGGCTGTAACTTTAACATGTCAACACATTTAAAAAATATTTCAAGTAAAAGAGAATATATTCATGTTTTCATTGTTATTAGAATATGGCATGTCAAGAACCCCAAGGACCAGTTCTTCCCTAAGAAATACCCTCAGTTTGAAATATTTGCCTTCCTAAAAAAGTTAGCTAGCCCTGGGGGCAGCTAGGTGGCATAGTGGATAAAGCACCAGCCCTAGATTCAGGAGGACCTGAGTTCAAGTCTTGCCTCAGACACTTGACACTTAACTAGCTGTGTGACCCTGGGCAAGTCACTTAACCCTCTTTGCCCCGCCAAAAAAAAAAAGTTAGCTACCCCTTAGGTCATATAGGGTATATATTGTCATTGGCATCTTCCTTTGAGGATTGTGGCTGCCTTTATTCATTCTGTGGTTTACATATGGCCTTTTTAACATTGAGATCTTAAAATTAATAAAAATGTTTTAAGATTAAATGTTCGAGTTGTTTCCCTCCCCAACACACATACTCTCTCTCTCTCTCTCTCTATATATATATATATGTGTGTGTGTGTGTGTGTGTGTGTGTGTGTGTATGTATATATGTATATGTATATGTATACATACATTTATTTCTTTTGAGAAAACGTCTCAGAAACACACACAGAGGCATCTTTCAGAAAGATAATGTGCTATACAACAGCAATTTGGAAAGAATGGGAGAATCTATATTCATCAATGGAAAATAATTAGATGTGGTATATGTCATCCTATAAGGACATGTTCCTAAGGGATTTATTTCCCTGAAGTATTTTGAAAGATGATTTCTTTTGCAGCTACCTTAAATTATTATCTTTACTATGTCGAGATGTCCTAATTACTTTCCACTAGTAAAATACATAGGATAGAAGACACATTTGTAGATTTTATTCTTCAAAGTACATTTTATTTGAATCATGTATCCCAAAGAGTATAAATATCTTTAAAAGCCAACTAAGTAAGAAAGAATATTCTTGTCACATCTGAAATAATTTTAAATTTGTATTCATCTCACAAACTACAGTGTCAATACAGGAGAAAGCCATAGGGATAAATAAAGCCAAGGCACCACTTGGACTATGGCTTACACTACTGGAATATGTATCAAAGATCAACAATATTTGGTGGGAGGAATTGAGAGATATGGCAGGGAGATATAAAAAGAGAAAAAAAAAGAATGTGGAGCATGACACTTAACAAAATGATACAAAGTTAATTTTACAACAACAGGACTATAGATGACTAAGCTTTTAGTACTCACAGGCTTACCATCTTGACCAGGCTGTCCTGGATAACCATGATTCCCAGGTTGTCCAGGGTCTCCCTTGAAAGACAAAAATAAATTAATTAATCACAAAATAGTCATTTCCATTACTATAACAAAAACATAATGTAATCAATATGTCATGATGACAACCTAACCTCTGCCCCCTAACAAATATGTGGCTTTCAAAAAATGGGCATAAACTGGGGCATGCTTATGGAAAATTAGTGACTACACTAGAGTATTAATATATTCAGCATTGCAAGCCAGAATGCTAACACTAAATCAATAATTAAAATAAAACAAAACAAAATCAAACATAACAAAAAACAATTAATTGGAATAAGACCACATATTTTTCCCTCTAATTCTGTTAAAGATTCATTTAAATAATACTAAGTTTTTCATCACTCTTTCTAGGATCTTGGATTGGGACTTCCTGCTAAAGTTTACAAAGCCTCTTTACTCAGTCAATCAGTCTCTAAAAAGTTCCTGGAATACATACAGGTGAATTAGAATCAATTCGCTAGCTTACAGTCCATCCTTTTGCACAAGAGATCATTCCCATGAGGCCCAGTGATTATGCTTTAAGGAAAGGCCTATACTGGCTAGAAAAAGCCATGTGAAGGCAATCTCTTTGTCCTAAAACAATTTTTTAGGCTACTGGCTAAAGATGTATACTGTATTCATGAAATTCAAAAGGAAAAGTGAAAAGGGCTGAATGTATTTCAGGGGCATCAATAAAGATAAGAAACAGTCTTTTGATGTACAATCCAATACTCCAAAGGGGCTTGAATGTGGAGGGGCGAGGAAGAAAATTAAATTCTTAAGTCTGATGAAGAAAAAAATTTTAAAAACCTAGAAACAGCAACTATGCAAGTAATATCTTACCTAATGGGATATATTTTGCAAATGAAATCTCCTCCTTACCAGTGGGAGAGATGGGAGAGGGAAATGAGATAGAGAATCCTTTACTAGAGCAGTGGAAATAGGGGTAGTACAATTGTACTGATGTTCCTGAGAAGATTGTGTGTGTGTGTGTGTGTGTGTGTGTGCGTGTTTACTCATGTTTATTTCTGTTCCTTTTGTCCAGTTCTATAAATAATTTTTTTCTAAAAGATAGAAGGTTTGTCATTCACAATGGTTCCTTAGGCATGGCTCATTCTTTTCACAAAAGAAACACATATGCCAGCAAAATTAATTTCCTGCAACTTCATTATCATTCAGAGAAATTGCCTAACATTTAGAAAAAGAAAACCTTCTACTAAACAAGTTGAAAACCTTTTATGAAGATGAAGTTAAGGACAGCCATTGGGAATGGCTACTTAAAAACAAAACAAAACAAAACAAACAAACAAAAAAACATTGTAGAGCACTTTCTAGCCTGGGATCTCTCTTCTATTAAGTTACCACACATCTGCCTTTCTTCAGACCACAGGAATTTCTCCTACAATTCAGAATTCCATGATTCAGCTACCAGAACATAATTTCCTTCTTTTACTTTTGTCTAGGAGCATTTAACATACCTATACCCCTTGTTGTAAAGACACACACACACACACACACACACACACACACACACACACTTCAAAAATATAACTAATTGTCTAACAACTGAGGTTCTGCCTGAAGTTCAAGGCATCAAGTTTTGTTAAACTAACAATCATTCTAACTTTCCAATTGTCTGAGTTTTAAACATTCTATAAAACACGACTTCTTTAAATGAAAGTTATTTTTTAATTAACTTCTCTAAATTCAGTCAAAAAGTGAACTGATAACACATCCAAAAGTCATAAGCTAAAGTCACAGAATTTCAGGTCATCTGTCCCAACACATACCTAAATATGCTATGACCAAATCCTAGGCCAAGTTTAGAAATAATGCTAATATTGAATAAATGGATATAAGATAAATTTTGAGTTTTATTTTTATGACAGCATTTGATCTTAGTTTTAAGATCTTCAGGTTCAGACTTTAATTATAAGCAGAGCCATGAAACACATGATGAAAATTTCCACGTGGGATTGACATACAAGCTAAAAACATCAAAATTATGTGTTTGGATAATAAAACGACAGACTATAAAATGAAGATGTTCCAGTTATGGTGAAATTGTGATGTTGGCAATTTAGAAAAAGGAAATTAAATTAAATTTGACATTACACATTTTTATTTAATATAATTTGAGCCACTAGATTTGGCATGAGAAGTTTTACTTGCAACATTAAAATCAGTTACAGAATTTTATTTTGCATTTGATACTTTCATTTTGCCAATTCACCACCAAATGTTACCAAGTGGGGAACAATGGGAAACAATACATCTTTTTTCTTTTTTGCAAATCATATATCTATCTTAATGAGGTAGATCAGTTAGTTAAAGCATGATGCTCATGAAGTGCATGGATTCCATTACCACCAATACAAAAACTGAAAATGCTAGCCCAAATGTCAATCGGAAAATAACATCATCTCCGTCTTTGAAAGACTGCTAAAGTAGGCATATAAAAATAATTATATAAGGCCGAGTTTATAATGGTTGTTATAGAGAGATAGCGTGTTGCAGGCATCTCTCCAAGACTATTAGATGCAGATGTACATTGATAAAGGGAGTTCCCTCACTGGAATTCTGTATAACAATGAAAATTATAGGTTCAAATAAAAATATTAGACTGAAATGAAAGACAAAGAGTAAATAGTGCATGGGCATGCATATGTGTCAAGAAAAGACAATTTTTATTTATTACAATTGCATCATAGAATGCACTCACTTTGGGTCCTTGGAGTCCTGGTTTTCCTGGTGGACATACACAGGGAACTGGGGTAGAACCTACATCACTGGGGCCATTCAGGCACTATGCAAACCAAAATAACAGAAAGAAAAAACATAAGCTTAAAACCTTTCAAACATGCATTTAAATGAATCATTGTCACTAGTTCCTTGGGAACCTTGAACAGACTACCACAGGTGAGAGTGTGTGACCAGGAAATTATCATTGTAAAAGCTTTCTGCTGCCTTTCCCAACTTGCTAATACAGATCACATAGGTTCAGAGGCATGATATGTGAGAATTTATTAAGTCTTTATATCATCCCTCTCCAATGTATCTATTATGTACATTTCTTGATCGTCAACATAGAATCTATCATTGTTTGCTCTGGTAAATTACTTCAATGCCATTTGTATCTCTTCAGCTAATGTCTCTATCTGTTAAATGTTGGGAACAAAATAAGCATGGTATCTCTGGACACTACAAGATTGCCTAACACAGTGTCTTGGTCCCCTTCTTCAGCTGAGAGAAGCTCAGAAAACACCTGAGTTCAGAAAACATACTGACTACTAAGTCTATATCCTCTCTGAAAAATAGATGGGTTACTCTGACTTTGAACACACAGAGAAGGCTCAATGATAAATTACTTAGCCTGCCCTCCCCCAAAGCTAGCCTATCACTCAAGACCATTCTAAAGAAGCCATTCTGTTGAATCATCTTAAAGCATCAGATTTATTAAATCTGTTAACACACAGAGAATAGCAGTAAGACTCTTTGGAACTTCTCCAATTCTTCTATCAGATCCCATCTTAAAGTAAGGCTGTATCAAGCTCTTTGTTTGGTGCCTTCTGATCCCATAAACAGTGTTATACCAATACTTAAAGTGAAAACACTTTATTAACTGGAAGAAAGATTTCATGGGCATTTTCCATTTTAAACCATTCTAACAGGGAAAACCAAGTCAAGATGAAAATTTTGATTCTGTAGTGCATGGCTTCATTTATAAAAACTATATCCAGGGGCAGCTAGGTGGCGCAGTGGATAGAGCACCGGCCCTGGATTCAGGAGTACCTGAGTTCAAATCTGGCCTCAGACACTTAACACTTACTAGCTGTGTGACCCTGGGCAAGTCACTTAACCCCAATTGCCTCACTAAAAACAAAACAAAACAAAACAAAAAACTATATCCAACTGGCCAATCTACTTACAGTTGTTAGAAAGATATTTAATATTTCCAAAGTGCTCGTGTGACACAGTAAGGTGAACAAAATCACTCAGGCTTACCTCTCCATTCTGCAATGAGAACCAAAACAAATTATAAAGTTATTCAAATTTATGTAAAATTTACATATAATTACCATATTAGATATATGTAAATGATCAGATTGGTTTACCACATACAACTTAGGAAAAAGAATAAGAATAACCCACATTTATATATTGCTTCAAGGTTTGTAAAGCACTTTCTCACAACTGTCCTGTGAGGTAGATAAAGTATTATTATTAACACTTTATAGATGAGGAAACTGAGGTTTATATATGTTAAGGGACACTCAAATTCAGTCAGCTAGTAAATACCAGAGCCTGAAATTGAACACAGATCAAAATGCTAAAAACAATTTTAAAATAATCAAATAAATAACAGCCAAAGTCTAAATTAGTGTAATCTTTTAAAAGCCTATCTTTTATCTAAGAAAGGACATGTCTAATAATCAAACCACATTTGATGCTAACCACATAATATCTCTCTTCCCTTTCCCACAAAAGCAGATATTCAAACAAATTTTATATTATTAATTATTGTATATTATTATGCTATTATTTAGGTCAAAATTAAGTTAAAATTAGCTTTTTCCTCCTATATTTTAGTGAGTTACTTTTTCTGCAAACACATGTTCTATGAATTCAAAGAAGTCTAATTCAGAAAACAAAAAATGAATAATCATTATTCATTGAAAATGGGAAAACACACAATAATTTTTATGCTTGTAATTATACATGTCATAGATGGGCCTAATATCATATACAATAAATGAGTTTTGTCTAGTTATTTTTAAAAAGATAATAAACATTCCATCTATAGAAGTCAAAATACAAAAGGATTATAGATCTAGAGTTGGAAGGGATCTTAGAAGGAATTTATTCCAACTTGTTCATTTGCCAGTGCAAAAAGAAAAGAAGCAGAGAGATAAAATGGTCATACAACAAGTAAGAGCATCAAAGGCAAAATTTGAAACCAGGTCCTCCTGATTAAAAATATAGCATTCTACCCATCACATTATGTTGTGTTTTGACAGAATATTCTGTTTCTCTTGACCTGGTCCAAATATTTCATTTTTATACACAAATATTCACAATCACAAATTAGAGAGAAAGAGATCTATCTATCTATCTATCTATCTGTGTGTGTTTATTTTATTAAAAAGTGCAACCGGTAGGATATTCTATGAGAATAAAAACACCTTTAGAGAAAATGGGATAGGCTTTTCTTATTAGAGTTTCCCACCTTTCCAACAGGGATTGTTTCTTTGCATTTCACATTCCTATTCAGACAGTGTCACAGCCATTCCCTTTTTGTACAGTAAAACCTCAAAGCAGTTTTCTTTTACATGTAACAATTGCTATTCATGTCAAAAATAAAATAAACTGTAAAATACACATTAATTTAAGGCTAAACTATCAATCTGTTTCTAATTTGCTCTAAAAGTGCTGAAGCAAATTCTTGAAAATGAACCTGTCCTACTTACAAATCCAGGGATTTCACAAGCTGTTTCACGGTTGTTTTGTTCTGGGTCACAGTAGATTCTTAGTTTTTGGACATCAAACTATAAACAGAAACATAGTAAAGTAAGTACGGTTTGAGGAGACATGACAATTGACTCTTTGAGTATAATGAAGGAAGAAACCAGCATCACGAATTTTAAATGAATTAGCAATTGTTAGAAACTCAAAATCACAACATTCAATTAAATGTAATACAGTAAGCTATGGCAAAATTCGTATGGTAGTAATGAGACAATGTCATTATGATAGGAAAAGAAACAATTCTCAAGATCTACAAGACCAAGATTTGTTTTCATGGTCCTGCAGTATCCCTACATTTAGAACTGGTTCAGTTCCAAAGAGGATTTCCTAGGATAGTTCTTCCCAGGTTTTTGCCCAATGATTTGGAACCCAAAGGAAAGTACTAAATTTCTAGGAGATTATTTGTAATTATCTCAGGGTTCAGGGTTTGAAATAGGAATATACAACATTTTGAGAAGGCCTCATGCAGCAGCTAACACATTCATAATTAATAATTTTACATCTCATTAATATTGAACTAGTTAAAATTATTAGACATATAGCATTATACAACAGTGCTTATAACTCATCACTTGACCACTGTATCTGCTTAGAGCTACACTCCAAAGATGGTGAATATCTACATTTTTAAGAAATTGTTTATTATTTTAACCTATGAAATAAACTCTTACCCTCAATCCCTAGATTTCTGACTCATTCATTAGCAACATTTTGGGTTTTGTTTTTTAAATAGCTTTAGGTATATGCTGAAGACAATCCATGAGTATTTGGTTTTCACATGACATTTTCATTTTCATAAAGATTTCTTTTCAGGTAAGTCAAATACTGTGACCCTTACTTAGCACCCAAGCATGTTCTTTTCCACATTGTGAATGAGATTTTTCCCACCCCTTAGATATCAGTGATTTAACCATCATAATAATCAGTATTATACGAGACAAATGGTAGTCTCTTAAGTTAGTCAATTTGAATATTATATCATTTGTTCTTTATGTATTCTGAATATTCTTTAGTGGCTTAAGCTAATGCAGTACTTGTAAACTTGTCTCTTGACCATTGCCTCTTCCCCATTGTGGTTACATGTTCAACCTCAGCTTGGTTGTAATGTCCCCTTTTAAAAGGTACATTGTGCTTAACCACAACACTAGAAATAGTATCTTCTAAGCTGAAGGAACGAAGCAGCATTGAGACTCAGGACCATAGCATTCTGTGACACAATATGTGAAACAGTCTAAGCCAGATCACCAAGATGGCTGGGTGCCAGTCACATTTGGTGATTCTGTCACTGTCACTAAATGCTCATGTATATGATCTGTTTATTGGTAACCATGTTTCAATGTATTATTTCTGTAACATTTGCAATATGCTCTAAGGGTGCAATGGGAGGAGCCTGTAAGGCTCCCTATACTTGGGGGTCTTTCAGGTCCCACCCCTGACTAACCAGCTTTATTGTGAGACAGGTACCCTCTCTCAATAAACCTATTTTCCACGGCTTGGAGACTTTGTTGTTTTTCTTTATCAGACTTAGAAATTTTTGCTGCAACATCCCTGTTGTAAAGTTTTCACATTTTTATATGAAAAACAAACAGGTATATCAGGAAGTTACTGGGTGTGTGGGGGGGGGGCAAATCTAAGATTGGGAAATGCATGAGTGTCCTGGGAAACAATTTCCTTAAGTCACTATATAGGTGTCGAAAGGAAGATTACCTATTAAATTAAAAATCACATATAATAAATGGTACTGCAAATGCCAGCAAACAATAACATGCAATGCAAAATTTGAGTATTGCAACTTACCTGGACAGTTTCCTCTTTCCCAGAGTACTTCCCTATTTGGGTTTGGCCACTGACATAAATACCTAAAACTGGATATAATGGCTTGCTTTTTATTTGTTGATCATCAATATACAAAGTTACGTCCTGTTCAGTTACTAAGAGGCGGATTTGATGCCAGCCTTCATCAAATAGAATCTATAGACACAAACAAAAAAAAAAGCAAAGCAAATTTTACAAATTCAATTTTAATTGTGCACATTAAATGTAGAGAAAATATAAAATTCAGAGTTCTATATTTATATTCTATAATCTGAATTCACTAGATTAGAAGCATAGATAGGATATTAATTGTTATCCTGTCTAGGGATAGGATCCATTATCTCTGTGGATTAACATAAAACTAGACAAAAAACATTAGTTCTAATCTAAGCTATTCCACTAATACATCATGTAATTTAAGACCATTTTACAAGAACTTATCCTTAAAACCAGTTCTATGACTACTATCAGTGTAATCTTATTAAGGCTGATAAAACATGTGGATATATCAAAGATATGATTTCATTAGTGTCATTAGTGTGAGGGGGATGCCTTCAGCCACCTCAAATATGTACCTTTCTTATAACTTTGTATATAACTTCCCTAAGGCGGTACGAGAGTGAAATGACTTGCCAGTGGTCACAAAAATAGTATGTGTCAGAGGCAGGATTTGAACCCAGGCATTCTTCATTGGAAAAGACCGTGATATTGGGAAATACTGAAGGCAAAAGGAAATGGACTGAGATGGATAGATAGTGTCACAGAAATAATGAACATGAACTTAGATTGACTTCAGGAGGTAATGGAGGATAGAAGGGCCTGATGTGTTATGATCCACAGGGTCACAACTGGACATGGACATAACTAAAGGACCAAACAACAACAACCAATAATTTTTGGTTTCTAGTTCAACACTATCCACTACATCCTGCTGCCTCATTACTAAGCCCATTGTAATTTAAATATTATTTGGATTTAAGAAAGTCTTCCTTCAATTCCAGTAATGTAAAACTATTCAAAAAAGCCATAACATCAACATCTTCCAACCCAGTTGCATTTCAGTCATTGTAAATAATGATGTCCAAGAAGAGACAAGTCAGAATAAACTCCTTCCTGTCCCTTGAAAATATCCAAGTGCACCTTCATAAACATCCTTAGCATAGTCATATAAGATTTACCTTAACACCAGGTTCAGCAAAAACAACAACTTGAGTGCCATTCATAATACTGGTTGTAGTAAATGATAGAGTTTTTTCTGTTCCACTTAATGTAACGGCAATCTGGGGTCTTCCGTCACTGGTGATGATTCTCCATAAGTCCCACCTTTTCTTTACTTTAAACCTCTGAGTGGAGACATATACATATGAAGGAGGAAGACCTTCTGGGAACACATTGCTGAAGAAAAACACACATATACACACATTGACTCAGTGAATTTTTAGCACCAGTAGCTATCTAGGAATCAAGACAAAATCAAAATTGATAGACACTAATCACCTTGTGAGTTCTGATAAATCAACTTGTGATGTTACTTCATATGCTTTTGTCTTGGTTGGTGAAAGCTGAATCCTTTTCTTTACTTTTTTCTTCACACCCAAACCTAAAAGAATGTCAAATCCCTTCTCATCACGGGCTGCTACTGGAATTCGTGTTGGACAAACAGATTCTAAAAATCAAGAGGAAAACCAATAGGGGTCATTGAACACGTACATACCTTATGTATAAACATTCTATATGTGGAAAATGCCACACAATGAATTAGTACAGAATCAATCAATTAACAACTTTAATTGGAGAACCTAGTATGTATTGGGCACCATACTAGGCACTAAGTAGACCAAGGCAAAACTGAAACAATCCGTCCCCTCCAGTAACTTATATACTATTAGCTAAGAAAATACAAACATAGAAAATTGCACTTAAAATATATACAAAATAGGGGGCAGCTAGGTGGTACAGTGGATAGAGCACTGGCCCTGGATTCAGGAGGACCTGAGTTCAAATCTGACCTCAGACACTTAATACTTACTAGCTGTGTGACCCTGGGCAAGTCACTTAACCGCAATTGACTCACACACACACACACACACACACACACACACACAAAACACAAAATAAAAACAGGGTAAATTAGAAGATAAATCAGAAGTACATGGGTAATAAGGAAAGGGTTTATGTGAAAGGTAAGAAATACTCCCCAAATTTGATCAGACTGGATAGTCTGAGAAACTAAATGGGACTGTTGGGAAAGTCTCAATAATATATCTGAAAACTCTAAATCTTCTTTTGGGAAATAGAACAGAAATGAATTGATTACATTTTTGATGGAATGGCATAAGGGCTGAGTGAGGGAAGTACAGGGAGGAAGGGGAGGAGAAGGGGGGAAAAGGAGGTGAGGAGAGTTTAAGGCTATCTCTATTATTCAGGATTCTTTCACACTACTTAGTGCTACTTAGTAACTTAGTTTTAAAAGGCAGCATAGGGTAGTGGAAAGAACACAGCAAAGATCCTAGAAAATCTGGGCCTTGACGCAGTTCTACCACTAAGTAGCTGGGCATTCCTGAGCATTGAACCTCTCTGGGCCTAAACTGCCTCATCTGCAAAATGAGTGGTTTGGACAATTTAATCTGCAAAGTACCTTCCAACCCTAACATTCTGCGTTCTGTGGATTACAAGCAAGGGGACATCCCTTCAATCTCTCTCTCTCTTTTTTTTTTTTTTTTTTAGTGATGCAATTGGGGTTAAGTGACTTGCCCAAGGTCACACAGCTAGTAAGTGTCAGGTATCTGAGGCTGGATTTGAATTCAGGTCCTCCTGACTCCAGAGCCAGTTCTCTAGTCACTGCGCCACCTAGCTGCCCCAGGACATCCCTTCTCTTGAAGGTCCTCTCCAAATCTAGGTGTCTCAAATCTCACAGGTTCTAGTCTCTTAGGGGAAAAAAAAAAAAACAGCATTGAATCCAGTAGCTTCAGGTTTCATTAGGCTACAATGGAGTTTTACAACTTTGTTATATATTCTAGAAATGAGGCAAGAATTACTCCTCAAGAAGACTCATTAATGTGAACATCATAGCCTTCTATTTAGCAAGAAAAACATAATGTACTTTAAACTTTCCTGGAAAACCAATATTTCAAATTATGTGGAAAATTTTATACAGATGAAATACTATAAAACATTTTTATTAGCTCAGTGATTTAATCCATTTAAGGAGCTCTCAGTGAAGAACTCCTTCTTGCCAATACAGACGAGAAACTAACAATTATAACCTTAGAGAGATGCTTGGGAAACTAAGATAAGTCACTTGTCCAGGGTCACACAACAGTTGTGTCAGAGGACTGAAAGCCAACTCTTGATCCTCTAAGCCAAGTTGCCTCTTATCAATAAACCTATACTTCTTAATGGTCTCTCAGTCAAATTAACAATATTAATTAGGTGCCTGTGGCACTGTGCTAATAAGCACTAGGAATAGAAATACAAAGAGAAAGAATGATAGCTTCTACTAATGCTGAAGTTGTGAACTGAACCAACCATTCTGGAGAGCAATTGCAAACTATGCCCAAAGGGCTATGAGGCTGTGCATACCCTTTGACCCACTAATACCATTACTAGGTCTGTATCCCAAAGAGATCATAAAAAAGAGAAAAGGACCAACATGTACAAAAACTATTTATAGCAGCTCTCTTTGTGGTGGCAAAGAATTGGAAATTGAGGGGATGTCCATTAATTGGGGAATGAATGAACAAGTTGTGGTATATGAATGTAATGGAATACTAGAAGAAATAATGAGCAGGCATACTTCAGAAAAACCTGGAAAGGCTTAAATGGACTGATGCTGAGTGAAGTGAGCAGAACCAGGAAAATACTGTACTCAGTAAAAGGAACATTGTGTGATGATCAACTGTGATAGACAACTGTTCTCAGCAATACAATGATCCAGGACAATTCCAAAGGATTCATGATGGAAAATTATCTCCATGTCCAGAAAAAAGAACTATGGAATCTGAATGCAGATTGAACCATACTGTTTCTACATTTTTTTTTCTTTTCTGAGATTTTTCCCTTTTGTTCTGATTCTTCTTTCACAACATGAGTAATGAAGAAATGTGTTTTATGTGATTGTACATATATAACCTTTATCAGATTGCTTTCTGTCTTGGGGAGGGGGGGAGGGAAGGAAGGGAAGGAAAAAATAGAAATTCAAAATTTTATAAAAACGAATGTTGAAAACTATCTTTACATGTAACTGAATAAAATAAAATATTATTAATATTGGGGGAAAGAATAATAGTTTCTGCCCTCAAGGAGCTACATTCTCATAAAGGAACACAATACATAGAAGGAAATGGAAAAACTGGAGGGAGAGAAGAAGAAATGAAGGTACCCATGGAAAGTCGAAAGTTGGGAATGAAACCTGCAGAGGAATGAAGAAATAGTTGGCCTGAGCATCCTCAGTAAAATGGAAATCTTGGAACAAACTGGCTAATCGGAAGTGGAAAAAAAAATAGGAACAGAGGGCACTCTAAACTGAAAATTCTGGCGCGAAGTGAGCTTCTAGCAAGAAGAGGTTTGATATTGTGGACAACATCCAAAGAGTAAGGAATACAACCACCAACCAAGAGAAAACCAAGGCCTAAAGATGCTCATTCCTAACATTGTGAGCCAATCCAGAAGCGATCATCAACCTCTTCTAAGCATATCATTAAAAAAACACAAATCAAGCATTCTGTCTTTTTTTTTGTTCTTTGACAAAGTATTTTTTAATGATTTAGACCTATGATTTTATCGTTGTAGAGAAAAGACTAGCCAAGTCCCACCAGTGATGCAGATAAACAATTTGTCTGCAAGTTAGACTCTGAGGAAGTTTTCTGAGGCATTGAGAAGTTAAATGACTTGTCAAGGATCATATAGTCAGTATCTCTCTGAGGCCAGAATTGAACTCTGAGACTAGTCCTTAATTTCTAAATGGGCACAACACCATGTTACTTTTCTAAAAATTAGTTAACATCAGAATTTTAAGAACAAACTTAAAATAAATATTGTTATCAAAATTCTTTTCATGTGACTTTCTTCCTTATGAAATATTTTTTAAAGAAAATCAGAATATACTACATAGATTATAGTATAAATCCTATCAGGAACAGGCTCTGGCTATGTGATCCTGTGCAAATTAAGTTATTTCACATCTCAGTGTTTTAGGGAATTCTCTAAGCCTGTACTATCCTGCAGAGAAAGTATTGAACTGCACTGATAAAGGGAATCTTCTCATCTGTGATTTCTTTCTATCAATACAATCACAAATCCAATTCCTAACCATGTAGGATATACTACCTAGTCTATAAAGTAATGAGACTAATACATAAGTCCTTTCTCTAAAATCAACCTCATTCCGTTTTAGTCATAATTTGTGGGATACAGAGCTGGAAAGGACATTAGAGATCCTCTGACACAACCCTATTCTTTTACAGATGAGGAAACTGATGCTCCCACAGGTTAAGTGACTTTCCTAAAGTCACCCAGATGATAGTTTAGCTGGAATTCAAGCCAAGATCAGTGTGATTCTAAATCTAAGACCATCTCCACTATACCCCACTGCCTCCTTTGTACTATTTAAAATAACAAAGGCATGGTATATATAAAATTTGCCATGTCCTTGCTGAAGCCTATGCAAATAGAGGATACTTCCCCTACCTCTAGAGGATCATGGATTTAGAGGTAGAAACAAATTGTGGATGTCATCTAGCCTAGTAGTTGTGCCAATGCTAACAGAAAAAAAGAGCACACATTTCCAATATATGTATCTTATTTATAAATTACATACTGAAATACATGCTAATAACTATGTATATCATGAAATACACAAAATAGAAATCTTTAAAAAGATGACATAAAGATGAAATGATTTTTTATTCTATATTCCACAGGGATACATTGAATTTGATAAATTAGGAGAATGGCATAGTGGGAACTGAATTTTATCAAAATCTCCTTGGAACTTGTGTGAAGGGTGAATTTGAGAGGGGAGACACTTGAGTCAGGGAGGCCAATTAGGCAGTTACTGTAATAGTCAAGGCCAGATTTGATGAGGGTTTGAACTAAGGTGCTAGACATGTAACAAGAAAAAGACAGAGAAGAGAGAAGTTGTGAATAAAAAAATGGCAATATTTAGCAAAGATTGATTATGCGGCATAAGTAATAGAGAGGAGTACAAGTTGACACCTAGGTTTCAAACCCTGATGTCTGGAAAAATGGTGATGTCTGTGAGAGAAACAGGGAAGTTCAAAAGAAGATTGGAATGGGTTTCGAGAGGAAAATGATGTATTGACATATAGATTGTAACCCATCCATATCTGCTCTTTCTATAGATCTCACTATGTCCCACTGACAACTAAAAGGAATTGGTACATGGTACTTATCCATTGGTTACTACCCTATGAAAAGAACTGTCCCTCTTCCACATCAGAGACACCTATTAGACACTGATCTGAGGGACTAGATGAAGCTATCCTGGGGAAGGGAAGAGATTTTGCCAACACAGCTGCAGTTATGGTGTGGCCCAGGTTATGATATGGTTATAACCACCCTGTGGCAAACACTGGGTAGAAAATGGAAGAGGGTGGAAGCTTGAACAACATTAAAAGGGAGGAGGGGATTCTAGAAATAATAGGTGCATGTGATGAGATGCAGGAGAGGAGGGGAGGGAAGATAATGAATCACATAAGAGACTAGATATTATCTATAGCTATTGCGGGAAGGATAGAATACTACCCATCTTCTCACACATACACCCCAATCACTCAACTAAATACTTGGTTGCCATGCCATGCTCCTCTTACAAGGTACCCATTTTAAAGACCCCTCATTTTATAGATAGGGAAAATGAGACTCAGACAGATTGTTACTTTCCTGAATTCACATTGATATTAAATAGCAGAAGTGAGATTCAAACCCAGGTCACATGACACCAAATCAAGCATTCTTTCCACTGCAGCACACTTTGGTGATATCAACGGATTAAATAAATTTCTTACAGACACCCAAAAATCACCTTTGGATTAGTTATTAAGAGATTTTTCTGTGACACCCTACATAAGATATTCCTGAGCTTAAATCGACGAATAGGACCTGTATTTTGATAGATAATTTATTAATGTAGCAGGTGCAATGCTTATGATCACTGTCAATAATGATCTTTCCCTTCAAAGTCAATTAAGTTAAATTCTTTAAAAACTATATTTCTTGAATTTTTTATTCTTTATCTATTCCAAATAAAATAAATCCAAATCTATGCCAACATATAAATCTATTTTAATATATTCAGCTGTCAAATGCTCTCCTGATTTGTCCAAGAAACTTAGAAATTCCAAGTCATGTGCAGTGCAACTAAAATTTTAGAAAGCTAAATCAGACTTCTTTAGAGTCATAGTAGCACTTATTTTTGTGATATAATTATTTCATATTCCAAAACTTCATCACTATCATATTTCCATTAAGCAGTTATTTTCCTGATCTGCTTAGGAAACTTCATACAAAACACCATGCAAACCTCTAGATCAAAGCTTTTTAAACTGTGGGGTCACAAAACTGAATGTGGGGATCACAAAAATTTTGGCAACAGGAAAAGGTTATGTATACATATATATATATATATATATATATATATATATATATATATATATATATATATACCTGGGGTCATGTAAAAATTTCTCTGGCAAAAAATGGTTTGTGAGTAGAAAAAGTTTAAGAAGCCCTGTTCTAGGGGAATATTAAAGAAATATCAGAGTGCTTGACTTCAATGTGGTTACCAACCCAGTGGCAGTAATTTGACAGAAGTAAATATAGTGCAAGTCAGAAAATGGTCAGGACAAAAGAAGAGCTGAAAAATATGAAAAGGAGATAAAGGAGATATATGTATTCAATCATTCCAGTTTTATATTTGTTCCAAGTGATATTTCTTTTTCTAGTATCTCTTATTGTTTAGTCATTCCATCATATCCAACTCTTTGTGACCCCATGGACCATAGCATACCTATACTTTCCACGGGATTTTCATGGCAAATGATACTGGAGTGGTTTGCCATTTCCTTTTTTTTAGTGGATTAAGGCCAACAGAGGTTAAATGACTTGACCAGGGTCACATATCTAAGTAAATGTCTGAGGCCAAATTTGAATTCAAGTCTTCCTGACTCCAGGTCCAGTGCTCTATCTACTGAGTCACCTAGTTGCTAATATCCCTTAAGGTCTCTTTATTTCAATGATACAGCTATTTATTAGTATTAAAGAACATATTTCCTTAGAAATGATGAAATCTGGGGCAGCTAGATGGCTCAGTGGATAGAGCACCAGTCCTGGAGTCAGGAGTACCTGAGTTCAAATCTGGCCTCAGACACTTAACATTTACTAGCTGTGTGACCCTGGGCAAGTCACTTAAGCCCAATTGCCTCACTAAAAAAAAAAAATGATGAAATCTCATTTTGCATTTGTAGCACTGGTTATAGAAAAAAAAAAGGTAAAAATAAACAAGGGCACCACCTCCTGGTGACTTCCTAAAGCCACCTGCTCCAGAATAAGCAGTAGTAATGTATTTGGCTTACTCTAGTTCTCTATCATCATAGTATTGTCTCAGGAATATTAGGTACACTCATAATGCACTTTTCACCTTAGTTTGAGTTTTTCAGGGTGGTTAGGTTCATAATTGCCAAATCAAAAAAAAGCCTTTTTTTCCTCAGAAAGCCTTTGCCAAAATTCAGAATGAATCCCTCAAGTATATACTGGGCCAGAGACTGAAAAAGGACCTAGCAGACATAATCAGACATTCCAGTAGGGACCAATGTGTTACTTTTCCAACTCAGTTCATAACCCTGAAAGTCAAGTCTTCACAGATATGCTCGGGCCAAGAAACTTGGCCAGGCTTAAGTTTAGAGCAACTTAATACTCTAAACCAACACCTTCCATTCACTGGAGAAACTATTTTTTCCTGTAATTTCCTTATAGAAAAAAGAGGTGAAAAGTGTTAAGTACTTTTGGGTCCTTGCTAAAAGTAACTGCTCAGTTTTTAACATGAAGGCTCAATTTGACTACATTACACACTAATAATAATTGCTAATGGGTTTAATTATCTATATAGAGCTTCAGCAAACATCTAGTAAGTAATTAGTAAGTTGATCTTCTCCACGTCACCTCCACCCCCAAAAAGAGTCTTGCATGACTTCAAGAGTAAAATATAATCATTTTACACTATTTGTTAATAATGCTTACATGGTCTAATTGATTTGAATTGAATTACTCTTCTAACAAAATATGTCTTCCAGATGCATTGCTGGCAGACAATTTGAGTAAATATTAAGGTATATGACAGTCAGTGTCAAGTTTTGTCTATTCAAGAAGTATATGAATTAGCTCCAAATAGCTCTCTTTGTAATTTGTGTTCCAACTAGAAATGTCAGAATCTTTTAAGCTATTAAAATGGTTTTAGGTTCATAATATCACTGATTATAACCTACTTTTCCTTGTAAATAATAATGAGTGTATGAAAAATAGAAATTGACTTCCTAAAGGCATATTAAGCTATATAAATATAGGACACTTATTCCCTTAGAGACACATGCACACACACACACACACACACACACACACACTATGAGTGCTAAAATAGTTTTTTAAAAGTATTTTTGTGTAAGGAAAAAAAATTTCAAGTAAACTGTTAAAAGATATAAACTATTGCCACTCATATATAAGCATTTCAATTTCTGAAAGGAGTAGAAAAATAACTTTCATTTAATAAAATTTGCTAAAAGACATTTAGGAAGAAACATAGCTTTCAGATGGGGCCAGATCAGAGTAAGATAAAAAATGAACTGTGGCATAAATATAACAACTCACATCACCTTATAAAATGTGCAAGATGAGATTTCATGTATAAAGCTTGATGGTATAAATGGGAATAGGAAGAAGTATTATTTATTAAAAAGCAGAACAATATGTGTCTGAAGAATCACAGTTTAAGAACATAATGTGAGATGTTGAACTTTTTTGAAGATTTGAGAGATATAAAGTATTGTAGTTTCAATTCATCTGTATATAACTGTTTGATGACTAAAGAAGGTAAAACAAAATGTGGGAAATCATAATTATTTGGAAACTAAGGTATGATTTTAAAGGAATTTATAACTTCATGGGGGAAATTTGGGAAGGTTTTACCTTTTAACTAAGGTGAGTCACTGAAAGCATTGAGGCTGTGATTTAACCCACTGTAAAGGTGTTTGAGAGATAGAAGAGGAAGCTTAAAGATTTACCACTGAAGAAAAGGATAGAAAGAAACAGCAGGAAATCAAAAAGACATAAAGCTGAAGAGAGATGAACCTTCTCAGAAAAGTATGATTCCTTCTTCTGCTCCCTCATATTTACAAGGGAAAAAAGAAAGGAGAAAAACTGGTATTGCTACTGTTTTGCTATATAAGAAGAGCTAATGGGGCAACTAGGTGGAGCAGTGGATAAAGCACAGGCCCTGGATTCAGGAGTACCCGAATTCAAATACGGACTCATTAGCTGTGTGACCATGGGCAAATCACTTAACTCTCACTGCCCCGCAAAAAAATCCAAAAAACCAAAACCAAACACACACACACACACACACACACACACACACACACACACACACACACCAACAAAAAAAAAACCCTAACTATATTAGTTTTTCCTTTCCCATAAAATTATCCCAGAAAGCAATTAGATGTCTATACTCCAAGGTGAGAAGTCTTGAGGCACTAAAAAGTATCTAAATCTCCAAGGCACAATCCTTAGTCCTACCATAAGCAAGAAAAAATGATTGTAAATCATTGGAAATTGAAGTTATATAATAATTCACTTTTGGGGGGCATCTTAGTACTTGTCACTCATTTAGCAATCAATTTTCCCCTTTCTTGTGATATCTCTTTTATCAAGAAGCATCTTCACTATTAACAACAGAGAAGTAGAAAATTGATGAGGAAGTGGAAAAAGTCATCTACACTGCACAGATTTCAATGACTAAAGAACAATTTTTGAGTCATGAAAAATTTGGAACAATTATTTCAAGAAATGTTCAATTTTTACTTCAGCAATGTAGGTGTTTAACTTTATTTTATTATTATTTTTTTGTGGTACAATGACCATTAAGTGACTTGCCCAGGGTCACACAGCTAGTAAGTGTCAAGTGTTTGAAGCCAGATCTGAACTCAGGTCCTCCTGAATCCAAAACTGGCACTTTATCCACTGTGTCACCTAGCTGGCCAAGATGTTTAAGTTTATTGATAGTGGTGCTGTTATTTTGTTTACTTGATTATACATATTCAAATACTTAAATGGATATATGATCTCATCAATCTGGGAGTTATACAAATGATATATTCATGCCTGCCTATACTGTGTGACTATCCACTTCTTCCCAATGCTCTCCATAAGTGGTCCACCCAACATGCTGGAGATCTTCCCTAATGTCTCAACATCATAAGGGTACCAATGAAGGGTTCTAGCTTTCCATGTGACATTTCTTCATCTCATCATGAGACCAGCCTCTCTTTTCTTTCTGTCATTCAATTCTTTGATGACATCTTCTACTCCTGTTCTTGAGAGTTTCTCATAATTTATATATTGCATCCTTCCCACACACACCATGCACCCTTCCATTGCCTTCTGTATGATGTTCAATTTTGGTTCCTTGGAAGTAGTTGTGTTACATGCTTCACTGTCATATAGCAATACAGATAAAATGGTGGTATTGAAAAGATAGGCCTTTGATTTTATGGTAATCTTAGGGTAAGTAGGATTGCTTTGCAATTTCTGAAATGAATCCAAGCTACTCTTCTTTTACACTCACTATCCATCTCTATTGTCCCTTTCAGATATAAAAACTTTTGGATAAGTCCTAGAGGCTGTTCATTAAGATTCCTGGACAAATCTAGGCAATAAACATTTTCTAGCCTTGTAGTGTTACATGGAATGAAAGGTCAAACTTTTAGAATTTCATTAAGTCATTTCATTGTCCTGTGCTTTAGTTCATCTTTCTGAGCAAGATAGACAGTAAAAGTGATTTGTCTCAAATGTAGTAAGAAGTGGAATGAATTAGCTTTTGGAAAATGCTTTGAAATAGATTTTTCAGATTCTTTGTTAAAGAAAATCCTATTATTGCCACTATTCTTCCAACAATGTACAATATGATAGTATTTTCTTCTTGTCTAATACATTTTAAAATGTGTTGATCTTACTTTAATTAAAATTTTCATTTAATTAAAAAGCAATTCTCCTGACCCACAAAAAGTAACATATATTGTTTTCTTAATATTATGAGACTTCCCATTGTAAAGATGTCAAACGTAGTATATTGACATTAATTTTTGTCTGAATCCAAAGAAGTGTGGGTGTTTGGTTTTGAATTACATCTTTACACCCACAACTCTATAAAAATTCTGGCAAGAGACTCATGTATGCAAAATCATTCCAAGAACATTTAACCATGAAACTGGAAAGAGGACATCAGACAGATAAAAATGGGAAAGATTTGAAAAGACTTTTTATAACGAACTCATTCCCTTAAAAGACAATGAAATCATCATATTTGTTTTCTAATGTCAGTCTGCAATGTGCTACATGAGGAAATAGAAGTAGCACAAGAGAAAGATATTACTTCGACAGTGTCATTGGTGCAATAAAAAGGGGAATAGATGGTGCTAAGAGCAGCACAGTTTTCAGATAATTTACAAATATTAAACTATTGATCGTCTTCATCCGAAATATTTGCCCACCAACCAAGTTGACGAAATACTGCAACAGCTAACCCACATATATAATCTCTCCAGAAATTAAACTAAAAGACCTAATAAAGTTGTAGTTGAATGGAAGAATGGCTCATAGGTTTTCCATGGCGAGGAAGATTGATAGATTTGTTTTAATCATCTCCCTGAAAGTAACCAGAAATGTCATTTGTTTACCTTACTTTGTAGCAATAATGATGAACATAAGTGAAAAGACTACCCATAAAGATGATTTGATTTATTTATACAATAAAATAAGACACCAAGAATAAAAAGAAGCTGTACATTGGTTGTGATTGAGTACCAGTCTTTCTCCTGAGCTCCAGTCCTACAACACAAAGTGCATATTGAACATTATGAAGTGGATGTCCTATAGGCAATTTCATCCAAAAGAGAACTCATTGTATTCTCCCACAATCATCATTTCAGTTACTCAGCTTTTGAACTCCAGTGTCTTCCTTGACACTTCACTCTTCTTTACCCCACAATCCAATCCTTACATATTTAACAGTTGCCAAATCTTGTAGTTTCTATCTCCATAAAATCCCAAAATATGTTCTCTTCTCTTAACTCATAAAGCTACCACACTACATTAGACCTGACCCTAGATTAGATCTTCATCATCTCTCAACTGGTCGTCATCACCTCCTGAAATAAACTCCAACATGAAAATTCCCAGAAACATCATATTCAAAATCCAGAGCTTGTAGGGGAAAAAAAATACTGTGATGAGGAAGAAAGAAATAATTCAAGTTCTGATGAATCACAGATAGGATCATATATAATTGAGCACTCACCAGTATAAAAAATCAGAGAACTTGGAATACAATATCTCAGAAGGCTAAGAATATGGGCTTATAATCAAGAATCCAGCAACTGAATATGAATTCAGGGGGAATGGACCTTTAATGAAACAGAGGACTTCCAAGCATTCTTGATAAAGCTGCAGAGAAACTTTGAAGTTCAAACAAAAGAGTAAAGAGAAGTATGAAAAAGTAAACATGGATGAACATTAATAAAGGTCTAAAGGATAGAGTGATTGCATTCAAACATAGGAAAATGATACATGTACCTCCTCTGATCCCTATCATCATCAGTGTTCATAAAGAGACTCAATTAGAGAATACCTGGGAGTCATTCTGTTATATCTTGATGAAAAGAAAGGAAAGAAAGAGATTTGTAGATATCTATACAAACAAGGAGGAGGAAGAAGGGAGAATGGCTATCGCTTAAATCTCACTCTCATATGAATTGATCAAATGAAGAAAACATACACACAGAGATTTGGGTACAAAAATCCATTTCACTCAAAAAGAAAATAGGCAAGAAAGGGGAGAAAGGAGAGGAGAAATTAAAGGAAAGGTAGACTAAGGGAGGGATTAGTCATAAACAAAACAAATTCTAAGAATATGTAAAAAGATATTTATGACTTTTTTGAGATGGCAAAGTATGGGAATCTGAGATAGCACACATAAATTGGGGAATGGAGAAAAAAGTTATGGTATATGATGTGATGGAATACTATTGTGCTGAGTTCTTATCAGTGTAATGACCAACTGGGATTCCAGAGGACTAATAAAGAAACATGCTACCTACTTTCAGATAGGGAGGTTGAAAGACTCAGAAAATTTCTTATGGACATCGCCAATGTGAAAATTTGTATGGATTAACTATACATGTTTGTAATAGGTTTTGTTTTTCTCGTGTTCTCAATTAGGGTAAAATACTGAAAGGACAGATCTTAGATGATTAAAACAAAGTATATTTAAAAAATAAAAAAAGCATTAACTTAGCTGTGGAGAGGTCATCTAGTCCAATGTGACCTGATTTTATAGTTAAGGAAATTGAGGCCCAGAGAGGTTAAATAGCTGCTTAAGGTCATTTGGCAGTGAGCATCAGGGATGGGTTATGAACTCAGGTTTTCAGACTCTACAGTCATTGCTTCCATTGTACTACACTGCCTCATAGCTGATTTAGGAAACCAAGTAACATTTATCCTTTTGTTTCTATGGGAAAATATCTTCTAAGTCCCAAAGAACTGACTTAAAATATTTTTTGGAATGTACCCAACTAACAAATTGGGAGTGCCTGTATATTAAAGTTTTCAAATAGATTTATCTGTTACTTCACAGGAAAAGGTCAACTCAGAGTCACCAAGACAGAAACATGTTTGAAAATAAATGCCAAGGAATGTATGAATCTCAAGAATTTTTGCTAAATTATGTTTCAGTTCAAGACGAATGAGTAGAAATAACTTTCATTTTCTTGTTTTCTCTTTCTGGTTGATCTCACCAGCTCCCATGGGTTCAATTGTCATCTCTATGTGAATGGTTCAAGATCAAGCCTTCATATCTCTCCTGAGCTTCATGTCACTCTTACTGCCAGCTGGACATCTCTCCCTGGATATCCCACAACCATTTAAAAGATTTCTAGAACAAACTCATTATCTTACCCTGAAAAACCTGCCACTACCTAACTTTTCATCTCCTTTTGAAATCCTTCCATTAACCCAAGTTCATACCTTGGAAGTCATCCTTAACTCTTCTCCCTCTTTCATCCTCCATATGCAATCAGTTGCCAAGCAGTGCCAAGTCGAATTCCAAGATAGCTCTCTTATCCATTTCCTTCTCTCCATTCACACTACTACTACTTTACTTCAGACCCTCATCACCTTTTGTAGACATGATTGCAATAGGCTCCTATTGGTCTCCCTATCTCCAGTTCCTTCCTCTATCATCCATCCTCCATAAACCATCAGATTGGCATTATTAAAGCATGTCTATTCATTTCACTCTGCTACTCAGGAAGAATCAGAGGTTCCATGTTATAAAATGTGGGTTAACACATAAACTCTCCTGTTCAGCATTTAAAACCCTTTATAACCTGGTTCTAACCTATCTTTCTAGAATGGCTCCATATTATTCCCATTATCCCCTAACCCTGTCCCCCCATTCCTACTCCTCACTTTCTAAAAGTTGATCAATGTGTTCTTTCACATACAATATGTAACATTATATCTCCTAATTCTTTGTCTTTGCCCAAGCTGTCCCCTATCCTTTGAATGTTCTCCTTCCTCCTCACCTCTCAGTTGCAAAATCCCGTTTCATTCAAAATATAATTCGCAATTGATTCCTACATTATATCCTTCCTGAGCCCCCACTGTCTTCAGTTGCTGATATTCTTCACCACCAACACCCCGCAGAATTTGTTGCATTTCTTTTGTACATATTTTGCATTTGCCTCTGTATACATGTTTTTACCCCCACAAATTACCCTGAAGTTATTTTTTAATTGGTGTTGTCTCTCCTTCATTCTCAAAGAGGACCATGACATCAAGGTGATGTCCTGAGTTGCAATGAATTGGATTTTTAAGTGAGGGAGGGCCGTGAAAAGTCACCAACCTCGCTGTTTCCTCCAGAGCCATCTGGGTCCAGTGGCAAGATATATATCAGGACAACTGGAAATAGCCCCAGTTGTCAGAGGCAATTAGGGGCAAGTGATTTGCCCAGGGTCACACAGCTAGTAAGTATCTGAGGTGAGATTTGAACTCAGGTCCTCCTGACTCCAAGGCCAGTGTTTTATCCACTGAACCGTTGTAGAATGTAAGCTATTTGAGGGTATGTTTTTTTCCATTTTTGTCCTTTTTTTCTGCAGGGTCTAGCACAGTGTTTGACACATACTAGGTGTTAAATCAATGCTTGTTGACTGAAGTATAATTTCAGAATTATTCATTTTGTTTTAAGTGAACTTTTATATTCCCAGCCTGTGTAAAGCAAAGTATTTCACATGTACAGACTGATTCCACACAAATTCTCAATAAATTAATGTACAGAATAATGAAAACTAGAAATTTATAAATAGTAGAAAGAGATTCAGATGCAGAACAAAACAGGAAGGTATCTAAATAGCCAGGTAGGAAAAACTGATGAATGGGTAAGGAAAAGGAAAAAAGAAGTTATATAATGTCTAAATAATGTCACTTTTTTAAATAGTACACAAGCAAGTGACTTAAATCAGTGCAGTTGTTCCTCACTTTTCATAATATCGGTACTCTTAAAAAGGCAGCTGTGCATAATATGTTATATTTCTAAGAGTGCTCCATACTTAAAGGAAAGTAGACTTTTGAGGAATTTTGTTTGTGTGTCTAAATTTTAAAATCCTTTATAAAATAAAGAATTTGCTAATAAATAAGAATTTATTTTGCTAATAAAAGAATTTGCCCGATTTTATTTTATATATTTTATTAACATATATTTTATATAAATATATATCATATAATTTTATATAATTCTGGATTTTCCCATATTTTACTTTACATATTTCCTTAAATCAAGGTACTCACATTTAGAAAAAAATTCCTATAATTATTTTTTCTCATCATTGAAAAATCTTTAATGAAAAAAAATCAGTATGTTATATTCTATTACTATCATGGAAAGAGGTGGAGTCAAGAAGTGATTTTTAATGCCACTATCAAAATTTTTCACTTGTGTGATCTTAGGGAGGGAACTTAACCTCTCTAGCACCTAGCTTCCTCATCAGTAAAAAAGGGCTTAAAACAATATCTGTCCTACATAATTCACAGGATTGTTGAAATGATAAAATGAGATCATATCTCTATAGTGCTTTGAAAGGCTTAAAGCACTACATAAAACGCCAACTGCTTTTATCACAAAACCAAGCCCTGAATCTATTTTTAAGCCATCTCTGGATTGCACTTGCTCAAAAGGACTCTCAAATTAGGAAACTCCTCTATCCATTCAGTTTGGTACCTTTGCAATTTATGGTCTTAGAGAGTAACCTAGACCACTGAGAATTCAAGTGACTCGCCCAAGGTCACAGCACCACTAATTCAAATCTTGCTTATTTCAAAGCTATTTCTCTATGGACTATACCACACTGCCCCTCCCTAATTAAGAATCCAATTAACAGAACCTACTTAAATTGTAAGGTTAATCCTAGTGAAATGGTTACTTCTAATCATTCTTCTAATTTTAAATAATTCCTTGTCCATATCATAAGATAATGAATAGGCAAACTAACATTAAAGTGACTATTTTAAGTTCCTTGTGTACTATTTAAATAATTTGCATACTGTTTAGACATCAAATAATTGTTTGTACCCCTTTCTTTATCTACCTATTACCTTGTATTGTTGTTTGTTTGTTTGTTTGTTTGCTCATTTGTTTCTCTAATTGGTTATTTAGATGCCTTGTTGGTATATTCTGAATGCACCTCTTTCTGATCTTGATATATTGAAAGATCCTACAGTCCTATAAGAATGGTAAGGGTTACGAACTAGCCTTTTAAGAAAAATAATTCTAAAAGTGACATAATTTCATAATAAATATTATGTCAAATTTTACTTGATTTAACTTGCATCCAATGCAAATTAAAATGCAATCATTTTTTAAAATTAGATGAGGTTTATATTTCTCTTGTATAATATACCACACTTGAAATTCAAATATTCCAAGAGTGAGATGAAAATAATGTTTGAACTATCTTGAAAACTGTACTATTTCCAATGTAATCTACTTTTGATAGCTTAAAAAGAACTTCTGGATCCATCAGATGCTCATTGTCATTTGAATGGCTGACAAATATCCTAACATAAGAAGTACAATGCTTGAAATTTCTGAATGACAGAGTATCTGATGGATCTCTTTTTGTTTTCTTCCACAAGAATAGGAAGAAAGGGGGCAGCTAGTTGGCACAGTGGATAAAGCACTGGCCCTGGATTCAGGAGGACCTGAGTTCAAATCTGGCCTCAGACACTTGACACTTACTAGCTGTGTGACCCTGGGCAAGTCACTTAATTCTCTGAAACAATAAATATACACTGTTTTTGGACTCAAATGCTGCCTTTCTAAAAGTAGTAAAGGGTACTAAGAAATTCAGTGATTATATGATAGGTATCACTACACTATTGGAGTATAAAAGTAAAACAATATAGTATAGTGGACAGAGAGCTGGGTTTGGAATTAGAAGAGCTGGTTTTAAATTCTACCTCTGACATATACCATCCTAGGCAAGTCACTTAAGCTCTCCATGTTCTAAGTCCTAGCTTCTTAAACTGTGGGTTGCTTCCCCACATGGGGTTGTGTATGTAGGGGGGTCACAAAAAATGAGCAGAAAATGTTTGATTTGTACAACTATTTTATATATACACACACACACACACACACACACACACACACACACACACAGAGCCATGGTATGTAAAAATTTCTCAAGCAAAAAGGAGTAGAGTGGGAAAAGTGAAGCCCTGGCTAGGCAATATTCTAAGACTGAAAATTGCAAAGAATGAGCTAATCTACCTCTACCAGTGGGAGAGTAAATTCCCTCATTGGAAGTTTCTTATACCAGTGAAGTAACAAGTCTAATCTCTATGCCTGTTCACACACAGTCATAAAAGCTTCAAATTGTACATATTTTTTTAAAAAGCCATGTCCTGGCTTTTATGCTGCTTATTCCTTCCTTCCCCTGTGGAAGCACAACACCTGCATGATGATAAAGCTGCATCTCAGTCCCATTATAGCTCTTGGCAGCAGAGAAATCACTCCCAGGAGTACTGCCTGACTTAAGGCCCAAGCTGTTTCGCTTTTTCCTGACTCTGCATGGTTTACCTTCATATAGAAAAGAAGAAGAAACATCCAGGCATTACAGGGGACAGCAAAGTCAAATCTCTAATCAAATGAACAAAAGTGTAATTTGGGGGACCCACTTCATAACCAAAGAAATGTAAGTTTCCTAAGGTTTATATTTCTCTTGTATAATGGAGAAAATACAGGTCAAATTCTCGGAGGGTATTTTTTTTTACTATACATGAATTTTTTGTGCCAATTTTGAACCCTCCTTCCTTAAGCACCCAATCAAGTAAGTGATTTAAAGGTTAAGAAATAAAATTGGGGCAGCTAGGTGGAACAGTGGATAAAGCACCAGCACTGGATTCAGGAGGAACTGAGTTCAAGTCTCACCTCAGACACAACACTTACTAACTATGTGACACAACACTTACTAACTATGTGACCCCACTGCCCCACAAAAAAGAGGCAGTATTTATGTCTAGCAAAAAATGTGCAAGAATAGCCATAAGGACAAGGAATTTTTGATGATGGAGAAGAGAGGACCAGGAAAAATCAGAGGGAATGCTCCTGTTCTAGAAAGGTAACATGAGGAGAGGCTCCTTGGTAGCCAGGGGAGCCTAGGTTCACTAGAAATCTTGGGAACACTGAAAAGAAAAGGTGTTTTTCAATGGAAATGGATGAGGTCAAGTTAGGAGATGTGAGTTTTATTTCTAATGCTAGCTCTACAATTTCTTATTTGATCTTTAGCAAGTCATTTAAATTTACTGTCTCAGTTTCTTCACCTATAAAATGGGAACTATTTTAGAAATGAAGGGAACAACTGATCTATTATTGACAGAGCTGTTAGGACCATACAAGGTGAAAAAGAAATTTGAAAAAGTATAAAGTGCTTTCCAAAGTTTGTGTTAAAGAAAAAATCTGGGGATTGAGTTACAAAAATCAGGTGTGAATGAACTCCTTTGGACATTTCCTCTTTGGGTCAGTGAGATCACTCACACATTTCAAAAGAGCATCAGTAGGAGCCCTGAGGCTCTACGTCTGCCACATCCTTCTCTGTCACTAATGGTATCTTGGAAAGTTCCATTCCTAGAAGTTTGGCAGGATTGACATCAGTGAAATTTACCATGCAGGAAAAAGCGTTGAACTGGAAGAGACCTTAATACCATCTAATCCATACCATTATGAAATATCAAATTATACAACAAAGGAGTTATCATCAAAACTACTTTGAACTGATTTAAAAAATAGAAAAATCAAAAAGTTAGATATATGAGGCATACAATCAGAAGCACTCAAACATGATATAACCGTCTTTCATAAATCCAAGAACACAAAATACTGGGGAAAGGACTCACTGACAAAAGTTTCTGTGAAAATTGGCAAGCAATCTGGCAGAAATTAAGCTTAGATGAGCTTCTCATACCATGTACTCCAGTAAGGTGCCTAATGGATTCATGACCACCATGCCTGATATTCCTTCCTTCCTCATCTCTACCTATTAGAATCCCTGGGTCCCTTCAAGATTTAGATCAAGTGTCACCTTCTACAATAGGCCTTGCCCAGTTCTTACAGATATGAGTGAATCTCTAAGATTAAGGAGATACCTTGCACAACTATGGGTACATAGATTGAATAAACAAGGAATATAGATGATCATAAAAGATAAAATGATCATTTTATTATATAAAATTGAAATGACTTCGCAAAAGGAAAATCAGTAGAGACAGGATTAGAAAGGAAACAAAGCTAGGAAAAAAATTGCAGCAAGTTTCTTTGATAAAGATAATATAAAAGATATATGGGGAATTGATATAAGTATATGTATTAGTCATTAAGCTATAGATAAATATTCAACAAGTATAAACAGGAAGTAGAGGTTAAGGATTTTATATGATCAGAAGAGAAATCAGTATAGTGATGTAAATAAAATAAAAAGAAACAAAGAAAAGAGCATCAGTGAAACACTAAACAAATACACAAATGACATGAAATGTGTTGGGAGTGGAGTAAGGAGGAAGCTGAAGCTTCCTATTTTAATTAATTATCTTTGTGAAATCAGTAATAACATCAGTAATATGTGAGTTGCTGTTAGTAACTTCTAAATTTTCATACCCTGCAACAAAGTCTTAATCATCCTATTTTGTTATAGCACTAGTCAGAGGATTTATGGAAAATATCTACTCTGCTGAATGAGTTCTTTGATAGACTTAATGTGTGGTATTATGTAACATGAATTTGCAGTTAATAGGAGATAGTAGGAAAGGAACAGAAAGAGGGAAAAGAAGGAAATCAAAAGGAAGGAACAAACATTTCTTTGCAGCAGAGGAACAATTCTAACTCAATTTTGTTAGAGTTTTTCCAGATGATGCTTTAAATTATTAAATTCTGTTTATTTACTTGTTTTGTAAATTACAATTCCAACACAGCAGAAGAGGAAATTGCTTTTCAGAAAAAAATGCAGAAACACATTTTAAAGCAAAAATAAAACAAATATATGTTTTCCATGAAATCCTTTTGTTATGAAAAATAAAGGGTAAGAAAATAAAATCATTTTTACCATGAAATTATACTGGCATTCAAAACCTAAGAATAAAATGCTAAAAATTATTATAAGCCTAAAGTGCAATGACTTACCATAATTTATGATTACAGTAAGAGCTCATAGGATCAATTAGAAGTAAAACTTACTGGAAGCACACAGTAAGACTATTGAATGTGGTTTTGTTTTCCAATTTGGGGCTTTAGATAACGATGAACTATTTCTGAAAATATCTGACTGAAGTATAACACAGCTGGAACCAAAATAGCAAATTATAGATTGCTCACCTCAACTGTATAAATACCTAAAGTAAAACATTAAAAGAATTTTAACCATCAAATATCATAATTAACAGCAAGATAGAGTTGAGGCTAATTTCACTTCTAAGGCAATGGCTAGAGGCAAGTTAAAACTGATGTTCTGTATTTTTCAAAGCAAAAGTTAAGATTTACCTTCACAAAGTTTCTGTTTTATTACTTCTCTTATTTTGGAAATTGCAATGTAATCTTCCACATAAAAGACATAGGTCGATGAAGGCTTATTGGCAATGGCTCTAAGTTCAGCATCTTCAGTTTCTGAACCAACACCAATCGCAAACAAAGTTATCTGGTTGTCTCTTGCAGCTTCTGCTGCATCTTTCACTTCATCTTGGGATTTGCCATCAGTAAGAACAATTGCTATTTTAGTTAGAAATCTTGGTGATTTAGCAAAAAGATGGTCAAGGGCAAACTGAATAGCTTTTCCTGTCCTTGTGTTGCCACCCAAGTACTGAATGGATTCCATTGCTTCCATTAATTTCTCTCCAGAATGGTGGCTTCCCAGGGGAATCTCAAGTACAGGATAATCACTATACTGGACCACACCGACTTGAATAAATTTTGGCCCTATATCAAAGTTATTTGATATATTGACGAGCCACTTTTTTACTATTTCAAAGTTTTCTGGGCCAACACTATAGGAACCATCTAAGATGAACACCAAGTCTGTTGGAGCTGTTCTGCAACCTAAAACAAAAAAAAAAAAAGAAAAAATATATATACATTTGGTATGTCAGTAGACAAAAAGAACAATACAAAAAGGGGGGAGGAGTAACACCAGGTGATTTTATAAATACCATAATATAAAACAACAATTATGAAATATCCATATTTTAACAATTGTCTTCCTAACTGCTTTGGGGATGAGGGGTGGTTGAAAGAGACAAGAGTAAACTGACAGAAAACCAAAAAAAAAAAGTTTTGCTATATCATAATTACTCATGTAATGGTCACCTTATCATCCTCTTAGCATTACTTTATCAATATTCTTAGTGGTATGTAGACTCCCCCCACTGGTATATAGGCCAATCCATTCATATTTCTATCCTGTTTAATTTTTGCTCATGTCCTTCCATGGAGGATCTGTCCAGCACACTAGCCTTCTTCCTCTGAATCTTTTGCTATTTTGTGAATAGCAGTCCAAAACCAGCACCACCCAATGCTCTACTATCCTTTCTTGCTACACTACCACCCACCCTCTATTCTAGTTATATATGTCCCTGGTGATGTGAAGGACTTTCACTTTGGGCACTGCAAGTAATAAAGAATTCTACTAAAATGGAATCAATGTGAGAAGTATGTTATCAGAAGGACATGAAAAATGCAATACACATACAGAGAAAGAACTGATGGTATCTGAATACAGATTGAAGTATAATTTTTTCGTTGCTTCTAATGTGGAAATGTTTTGCATGAGTGCACATGTATAACTTATATTGAATTGCTGGAGTTCTTAAGGAGGGGTGGGGAGGGAGGGAGGGAGGAAGAGAGTTTGGAACACTAAATTTTTTAAAATCTATGTGAAAATTTGTTTTTACATGCAACTTGGGGAAAATTCTAAATAAATAAATATTTGAAATGGAATCAATGTGTACTGATATCTGGTTGATTTAATTCTTAAGAAAGCTCAGTAATTTCAGACCTTCATTAGACTGCTTTCAATTACTCCAATAGCCTCCTAACTTTTTTCTCATGTGATGTGGTAAAAAGAGTTTTTGCTTTAGAGAACTTGGGGTTGCAAAGCCACTTTACTCCTTACTACTTCTGTGACCTTAGGCCAGTCCACTTAATCTCTCAGGATCTCCCCATTTGTAAAAATGAAGGAGTTGCATTATGTGACATCAAAGGCCCCTTCCAGCTTGAAATCTATGATTCTGTTATCATTCCTCCAGTATCTTCCCAACTCATCCACCCTTCGTGATGCTGACAAATTAATCTTCTTGACTTCCATAGATCTGATCAGATCACTCCAATGCTCAGAAACTTTTATTCCCATAGACTAAATTGAATAATATTTAAACTTTCTCATAGTATACAGAATAATACCTAAATTATTTATTCTGTCATTCAAAGATCTCCAAAATTTAGATTCCAGATGTCAATTTGGCTTTTTCCTTCCCTCCCAATATCCTTTTTCAATTTCTCTATAACACATAAAGTCTGGCTTAAGCACCATTTTTTAATAAACATATCTCACATTTACTCAGATTTATGTTTTGGCTTATGTCATTAACCACATCTGAAATGCACTCCCCCACCCCAGTACTTTCTTGCTGCAATCCTACCCATCCTAAATGCTACTCACATCATAAAACTTCCCAAATGGCACTAGTTATTAAAGGTCAGAAGTGAGTTCTTCATTTTTTCTAAACTCTCATAACACTCATAGCATTCTGATTTGTACCATTGTCAAATGTGTACATCTCTTACCTTCTCCACTAGACTATAAACTCCTGGATGGAAGCGGATTTTAAAAAATTTATCTTTAAATCTCTCTAAACATCTAACAGTATCCTGCACAAAATATATACTCAAAAATGTTGGTTGAACTAAACTGAACCAGTCTTAGTGTCCAAAACTCTATCACCCTGTCAGTGATTATTTCCATTAACTATAATGTTCTCCATCATACAATGATGACTATCTTGGCATAGTCTTTGCTTTGTTCCATCAAAAACAAACAAACAAACAAAACAACAACAAAAAAAACATTTAAAAAGTGCTATTGTGAGATGAACATTTGGCATTTGAAAAATTCAAAACAGCCAATCACTGTTAAGACATCATTTTTTTCAAGATTTTTCCTCTAATTCTATTATTCCTAAATGTAGTAATAGATACGCACTGCAGTTAGGAGCATTGCACCCAGCTCAGGTAGTCTCTGTCAAAACAATTCTGGGCAGAGTTCTAGGGGTGATGACATCACAAATGAAATTATCCCAAGAGTAAGTTCAACTGTGACTTCTAGTACAGAGCATGCTTACATCTCATTAAATACAATGTCACTGTTATATCCGGAAGCAATACAAAAGTGATAGGTAATATTTGGATGATGGAAACTACATTAAGGGAGTTATTCAATGTTTGCATTTCTGAAATATTGTGAGAATTCCTAATTTTTAGACCTACCTTTGTTCACACATCATCTCATTCTGTGTTTTTTCCCCTAGGGTGATGAATTACACTTGGTGGTCTCCAATGACTTTGTCTGTCTCCCACTCACAGGCACAAAATATATATTTCATTCCTACATGGTTAGCCAACAATATGGGTGCAAAAATAGTCACTGCCATCTCCATTCCCATATTCTGAGCAAGTCTATCTGTACAATATGGCAGATTCCTCAAATTTTAACAAAGTTTGCCAACTGTATGATTTTATCTATTTGATATATAGTTATTACCCTTTTTGTCATAGAACTCTAGTTATTTTTCAAAGTCTAAAAGGGCAAGGCTCAGAAAAAAAATACCACTGAGATTAGAAAAAATGTATCTTTTTAAAACAGGATTTAGAAGCAGAGTTGCTACTAGATTTCCCAGGAGACCATTACCAGACAGCATTACTTATGTTGGATAAAGCCCTATATCTTTCAGGCTGTTCTTGCTAGAGTTAACTTACGAATCAAGAATGAGCAATTTCTATGGGCTTTCTCTCAAGGTTATTTCTGTGAGTCATCTTATGGACATGGAGAGCAATGGAGTAACCCATATGTTTCAGTAAATTGCAGTGTGGAAACAAAGGTAATATGAATTAACCCCCTGAGAAGGTGTCAGAAATCCTTCAGTTTGGCTTTCCTTGGAATTTTTTTATTCCAACTGTAGTAAAAAGAAATTGTGTAATCATCATTCTTACTTGATCTTATTTCCCCGTCTTCAGCTGATACATAATCCTGAAGCAACAAAAGGAGAAGAACTTGAAGATATTTTGTGTGGTGAGCCATGTAGGTGATCTAATCCAGAATATTGTGGTGTTATTTACCTGGAAAAAAAAATCACAACGTAAAAAATTTAGTTCCATGAGAATAGCTGACAAACATCATAGCAAAGTGGATTGAAAGCTGCCCTTGAGGTCAGGAACAGGAGAGTCCAAGTCTTGCTATTGACACAAACTAACCATGTGACCATGGACCAATCACTTAACTTTTCAAAGGTCCAGTCAAATATCTAAGAATACAAATTACAAAGGAAAAGACCTTCTGCATCACTGTGGAAGAAACTCACCAGAAGCCCAGTTGAAATCATAGATGCAGGATAAGAAACAAATCGAAATAAACAAATAAAACATTAAGGCTTGTTTGGTTTTAAATTTGCCCTCCCCAAATTCATAACACTTTAAGTGAACAAATAAAATTCAGCTTCACCCCAAAGATCAGACTTGTAAGTAGCTGTTATTTATAAATCTATCTATATTCAATTAAACAGGGGTTAGCTAGGTGGCACAGTGGATAGAGCACCAGCCGTGGATTCAGGAGGACCTGAGTTCAAATCCAACCTCAGACACTTTACAATTACTAGCTGTGTGGCCCTGGGCAAGTCACTTAACCCCAATTGCCTCACCAAAAAAGAAAAAAAGAAAAAGAAATTATATTCAATTAAAAATATATTAACCACCTACTATACATGCTGTTCTATTAGACACTGGGAATACAAAGACAAAAACTATACAGTTCCTGCATTGAAAGAATTTACATTCTATTTGGGAGGTGGAAGAGGGAGCCATATAGGAATATGACATATACATGGCTAAGTATATGAATCCTTGTTACATTTATAATATGATGTAAGGGGTGGAGTACAATACCATGGGAGAAGAAAGACCAGACAAAGAGAAAAAAATTGAAGAAGAAAATATTAATAAGTCAGGGGAGAGGAGTGAAAGGTAGGTCATTAAAGGCTATATGAAGGTGACAATTGAACTGTCTTCAAGGAAATAGAAAGGTAAGAACTTGAAGAATAGAAGATAATCTAAGTAAATAAACAGAAATCAAAGATGCAATGCCATTTTAGGTAATAGTACTTCAATTTGACTGGAATGTTGTGTGTACAAAGAGAATGATATGAGATATCTTAGCATTCATATCAATATGAATCAATACTTTAAAAAAATCTAAAAATGTGAAAAGCTTCAACTGCCAGTCTATAGTATTTGTAATTCTTGTATCCTAGAAAATAGTGAATCATTAAAGATTTTGGAACAGGTAATTGATATGATCAGACCTGTACCTTAGAAAGATTGTTTTGATGGATCTGGGAAAGACAGATTAGAGGGAACAGACTAGAAGTATGTTAAGGAAGCTATTATAATATCCAGGTAATTGGCAATGAAGGCCTGAATTAGGAAGTAGCAGAAGGATGAACAGAAAGAAGGGGACAGATGAAAAAGGCATGTGACATAGAATTGAAAGGAATTAGTAAGTGACTGGATATGGTTGTGGGGATAGTGAGTGAAAAGGAAAAATAAAAGATGACTCTGAGGAGTCAAACTAAAGTGACTGAAAGTAAGATGATACACTCAATAGAAAAAACTAGCAAAAGGGGATGTATTTAGTGGAGGAAGAGAAGATGAGTTATTCAAGTAGAGATGTCTAGCAGGCAACTATAAATTCTTAGATATAGTTTACTTGCAATAACCAGATTTTAAATATATTTGTAGTAGGATAGGGAGTAGAGAACAGGGAGAGACACCAAGTACTCTTATACCTAAGGATAGTGGGATTAATATCAAGTGGTTGCTGAGTTTAACAACAGGGAAATGTATGAAACTGAAAGTTTTCTCTTTTTCCCCCTAAATTGAGAATAGTAATATATTACAGACCAGAGGTGTCAAATTCAAATAGAAATGGTATATATATACATATACATAAACATGTGTATATGTGTGTACAGCTCTCATTTCCATTTGAATTTCAGTATACCCTGTTGGCTCTAAGTCATTGATCCTAGTTAAGTTGAAAGATTCATAAAGACAGGAAAAAAATCTAATGCTTTTTTAAAAAATCCTTATATTGACTAGCACAATGTTGGGCACAAAGTACATGTGCGATCAAAGATTGATTTGATGTCTTATATCAGCCAAATCCTAAATAATTAAGACATTTAAAGGATGAGATAATCTAATCTATTTTAGAGTATTCAAAATTAGGAAAAGATCAAAAAGTGCAAAATCAAAAAATAATAAATGTTGTGATTAACATAGATGCTGAAACAAATCACCTAAACAAAACCCTCCACAAAATACATTCCCCCCAAAAAAGTTAGTGTTAACAGAAAGGATGTATCTTTCCACTTTGAAAGTAGATAATAACATTAACCATTGTATTTAGCAGTGTGTGACTGCCTCTTAATGTTAACTTCATTTACACTGTTGAAATAATTTTGCATATCACATGTGTGTGTTTGTTTGTTTTGGCTCTGCCTTCCTCAGGCTGCATCACTTCACAGAGGCCTCCCCAGTGTGGTAACCATGGAAACAACATTGGATTTACAGAGGGTGTGGGTTTGTCATGGGAGGATTAGGGGCCCCGGTTACCCCAACAGTTCTCTGGGGAGTTCAAGGAACTTTTTCCTTGAAACCTCAGGGGTTTTCCCTTGAAATCAAGTAGGCCTCTCCTTGAACTCAATCAAGGACACACACACACACACCCAACAGAGATAAGCGGCACCAGATTGAACTGAGCATGCTCCAGGACCACCACCCTACATTCCAGTCCTCCTAAGCACCTGGATGAGGTAATCCAGAAGACCACCTGGAACCGCCCATCAGCAGACTGCTTAGACCCATCAGGACAAAGTTAACACCCACCACCAGATCGCTCAGGTGGGATTCCTCCTACCCCAGCGCAGCACGGAAAGACCACAAGCCCCTCACCCAATAAAAGATTCTTACCCACCCCATCTAAACCCCATAAAATGGCACTCCCTCAGCTAGTCAGGGAGGAAAGTGTTTTGTTCATGCAAAACCTTCCTCCCGGCCCGGTTTCTCTTGTACCCCAATAAACCTATTCTTTTATTCCTAATTAGGTCTTGTGTGAGAGTGTAATTCTTTACAGAGGAATCCTAAGGACCCACGTGCTTTCTCCGATCAGTTTTTCCCCCATATCAGGTTCAAAGTCCACATCTGTCACATCATCTGTGTTATCTTGCACAATTCCCTGCTGTCACTCTCTAGACCTATTTCCTCATCTGTAAAATGAGGGAATTGGATTAAATTATCATTAAGGTGCCTTTCATCTTTCAGAATATGCCCTCCTGATCTATATGTCTCTGAATTCTTCAAATTCCCAATTCCTTAAGAAAAGTAATATTTTATGACATTGAAGTACCACAATTTGTGCACTCATTATTCAGTCACTAAGTAAACTGACCCATTCCTGACACAATTTCAGAACTATTATCAGATAATAGATAATAGATTATCAGATGACCAAAAAAAAAAAAATAGATGTAGTAGCAGCCTGGTAGGCCTGGGTCCAGTTAGGAATGCTCTGGCCCTGAGGGGGACACTATGACCATGGAGAAATACAGTTGATCAGCTTGCTGGGCTCAGTTAGAGATTACTCTTTCCTTGAATAAGCAAAATAGTTGATTAAACAGGTAGTGGTTAGTCAAACAGATAATAAAGCAGACATGTCAGGGATACCCAGAAAGCTGGGTGCCTTGAATTTACAGAATGAGCTTAGTTTGGAGCCAGTTGTTTTTGCTATGTGATTAGGACCAGGTAATGACAATGATCTCAAATTAAAAATGTAGAATTTTTATTATTCATGTATCCAAATAGCTAGCAACATCATTTTCCACACTGCTGTAACTTTTCTGTCTTAAGTCTCTCCCCCCCACACTCCCTTCTCTCCTCTATAAAATTGTCATCTTCTTTGTTCGGGGAGTTGAAGTTTAGACTTATTCTCCCAGCCATACCTCTATGTGCTGACTAATGAAACTTTTACTTAAATTTTGATTGGATCATATGGGGGAGTAATTCTTTGAAAGAAGAATATTTTCAAAATCAATTTTAGTGGTAATAGAATCTACCTCACAGAATTAAGAATATAAAGCCTATAAAATATGTTGCAAGACTTAAAGCTTTATATTATTATTGCTATTATTATTTTTATCCCCATTTCTTAGATGAAAAAAATGGAGGGTCAGATCAATTAATCAACAAGAATGGAAGAGATAAAATTATTTGCCTAAGGTCACCCTTTAAAGAAATGATGTAGCCAAAAATAAAACTCATTTTATCAGATTCATTCTGGTGTTCTTTCTGCTACAACACCATTGCAGTCGTTAAATAATGCTCTTCTATCCCTGATATCAAAAAACAGCAAGAGTTTCCTTCATTTTTGCTGAGGAGAGCTAAATTATATAAGCCATCATGTTAAGGAAATGAACATTTTAAATGGCAGAATATATGTCTCATATAAATAGTTCATATTCAATACCAGACAATAGAAAAATAGAGTAGTATGTTTTGCAAACAGACTTCAAAACCCATATTCACAACACAAATAATTAACTAACTTCCAAAATAGGTTCTATTTTTTCTCTGAGATTTAGTAAAAACTTAGAATCAAACTGCTTTTCTTGATTAGCAACTAGCTACAACTTCTTTCTACCCATTGTGTTTATATCCAATGGGTGTATATACCCATTGGATATGTACACAATGGGTGTTTATACCCATTGTATGTACACAATGGGTATTGTGTTTATATGAATCCCAAATGACCTTAAAGTCAATTTCTCTCAGCATCTGTCTAATTAAGTAGTCAGGCTAACTAAATGATGTATTCCCACTAATTTCAGATCCCAGTGCTATAGCCATTAACCCCTACTTCATCCAAGTGATTCATATGGCAGTATGATTTAGGAGATAGGATTATTGACCTGGAAGTAGGAAGATCTGCCTCACACCTTATTACCTATATTATCCTAAGAATGGAACTTAACCTTCTTGGGCCTGTTACTTTATTTTTATTCAGGTCTTCCTGCCTCCGGGTCCAGGGCTCTATCTATTGTGCTACCCAACTGACTATAAAGTAATAAATATACATCTACTCTCATGGGTTCTGCCACCTAAGCAAACAACAGAGAAAATAATATTTGCTTGAGTATTAGGAGAATTAAGTAAGCTAAAGCCTCAGTAATATTTATCCTAATAGTCCTTCAATCTATCTGTAATTCTTGCCCTAGATTTGCTGCTAACTAGCTGTGACATTAAGCAAGTTATTACACTTCTCTGGGCTTCACATTATCTTCAAGGAGAACTTGAATGAAATGATCTCAAAGCACTGAAGTAACATCCCACATATAAACATGATCACACATTAGATGTGATTATATAATTGTACTACTTCCAAATAGTTGAAATTCAAAATTACATTCTCCGACCATAGCTTTCTAACCTTCCAACTACTCCCTTTTATTAATTCATACAAAACATACTTGTTACAATCATCAAAGTCCATCCCTATACCCTTCCCCAATTTGGCTTTACTTACTTCCATATTTATCTTTGAACCCATGTTCTGCAATTTAACAATCATTTAAAGAAACCACTTAAGAATCCTTTAGACTCAAAATGTTCTGATATTCCTTACCTGAAGCCAATATAAACACTACCATCATAACGCTTTCACTTCTATTCCTGGTCTGCTGAGCATTACTGGAGAAAGTTATGAAATGGAGATGATTTCACCTCCCTCCTTCCAAATAAGCATTCTTCTCACCTCTCCTTGATTAACCTTATCTTCTCCCTGATAGTGAATGATGCCACATTCTATCTCCACCCACCACATACTGTATATACCTTATATATACATACTGTAGATACCTTAGCCTTCTACATATTTCACTGAAATTAGGTCCATCTTACAAGAACTCTTTCAACACCAGTCATGTGCTTTTCAAAAATGCTTAGCACCATCATATAGTCTTTTCTTCCCTGTTGTCTCAAAGAAAGTAATATTCCCATACCTCTAGAATAGGTGATATTACTGACCATTGTCCCCTTTAGTTCATCCCTCTCCCCTCATCTTGTCTTTCAAGACAAGTGTCTCCACTTCTCTAACCCTTTCTTGTCTCCTTAAGTGGCTCTGCATCTTCTTCCTAACACAGGGAGGTTTTGTCATTCATTCATTCATTCATTCATTCATTCATTCATTCATTCATTCTATTTATTTCCTAACATTTTATCCTAGGTTATCTTCTCTTCTCCCCTTACTCTACATTCTGTCCTTTGGCTTCAACTATAAGGAAAAATCCCAAATCCATATTTCCAATCATGATATCTCTCACGAGATCCAGGTTAGTGTCCCCAGATGCCTACAGGAAAATTCTACTCAACCAGTATGTCTAAAATTAAGCTAATTCTCTTTTCCTCTCCCCTAAAAAACTTGTTCCTTTAATTTAACAAGTAGTATCCTTTCACACACCCAACTTTCTATTTTTGAAATCTCAATATTATCTTTATACCTTTTTCTTTGCCCCACCAGTTTTCATGATCACTTACTAAAGTTGTTTCATTCTCTGAGTGTTGATGGCTAGCTAGCCAGATGTGTGGATGGATACACACACACACACACACACACACAGAGTAAATAGAAACTAATTTCAAAGGTACCTGAGCAGTGCCTTGTAGCAAGCTAAGGATTTCAAAAGGAAAAAGTGAAAAGGAAGAATATCATTGGCATGGCAGACACTCAGTGTAATTTCAAAAAGGTAGGAAACAAAATGATATGAAAGATGAATTACAAATAAGGCAGTTAGGTTAGATAATGAAGTATATGAAAGACAGTAATATGTAATCATTCTAGAAAGATAGTGTGGAGATAGATTATGAGGTGATTTAAATGTCAAATGGAGAATTTTCTACTATACTCTACATACAATACACTGAAACTCTTTGAATGGGTGAATAATGTGGTATTGCCTGTGCTTTAGCAATATTAATTGGCTGCTGTGTGGAGGATAGATTTGGAGAAGAGAGAGATTGGATGCAGAGAGAATTGTTAGGTGGTTACTTCCATAAGCCAAGCAAGAGATGATAATGATCTATAATATTGTGAAAGCCATGTGACTGGAGAGAAAAAGATAGATTTAAAGGAGGTTGTGAAGGTAAAATTGGCATAATTTACCCACTAACTGGATATAAGGAGTGAAGGGAGAAAAAAATAGTCAAGAGTTAGGAAATTGGGTGATGAGAAGCATGATGATATCCTAGATATAAATGGGCTAGTTAGGATGATGAATTTTGTGAAAATTCTTGCAGTACCTACTTTAAAAGGAATTTGTGGAAAAGCTGTTTTGTAAGCTATCATGTGACATATACATGTGAACTCTGCTTCCTTTATTTTTTTTCTGGAAGATTAGGGTGGTGAGACAAAGAATAAGAGATAAGATTTTCTCAACATGGCTATCATTTTGAAGTGCTCTTTCAAAATTTCATTCATGTAGTTGGTTGTAAATTTTCAGGCAGCAAAAGCTAAAAATAGGACACATAGTAAAGGCAACAGGCCTTGAGAGAAAATATCAAAATAGGTTCCTTTGGTAATTATTGATATACTACATTTGTAGGAAATGTCCTTTTTCACATGACACCCAAGTTTGAGTCAATGTAAATATTGCAATATCTTGGTCTGAAATGATATGATAGAAATTGATTGAGTCAATAAATCAAATCACTCTATGCCACTTAGAGCATCTAACAAAATGTCCTACCCATGATAACTTTATCAGGCAAAAACAGCATCTATTGAAATAGTCAACATGAAGTATGAAGTAAGTGGAAATAAGTACTAAACATATCCACTGAATCAATCAATCAATCAATCAAAGGTTCTTAAATTGAATGTGAAGTCTTTGACCAATTTAGAAGTTCTTGAAATCCACTGAAATATAGTGATTCTGCAAAAGAAGTGGTTTTGGATTGGTTGAGGAGACTTGGTCACCCCATGTATGTTTTGTATAAAATACCAAGCCATTTGGAAGCCAAGCATTTAAGCATTTGGCTGCTTACTAGAGAAAGCCTTTGAGCCAAACTCCAGAGAAAAAAACACTTGCAAGGGGAGGAAAAGAGCTCCAAACTTGGCCTTAGCTTTAATCTCCTCCACCCAAACCTCCTTCCCCATGGCTAGAGCAGGTTTTAATGAGCTTCCAGTGGTATGAGGAACTTTGGATTTCTCATCATATCTTAGCATTGTCTAATGATCTGTGTCTTGGCAAGAGGAAGAAGGAGTATTGGAAAGGATGAGAATTAGATTGTTTGACCTACATATAATTAATGTTGATTTCATTTGTTCCTATTTTTTTCTTTTTTATGTGAGGGTTATGAGGAAAATCAAGAAGACTATAAATATGAGTGAGATGATACTCCCCAAGAATCACACCACTTTGGAAGCACTGACAAGTTTCAGCACCCCACCCCAGACTCAACTGTGAAAGTAGCAAAAGAACATAAAAGACAGAAGCTCAGGCCAGAAAACACCCCAGAATTGAACAGAGCCCAATATAACATAAAGTCCAAAATCAATAAATAAGTTGGAAAAAATCAGCAAACAACAAAAAAAGGACTTGACCATAAAAAGCTTCTCTGGTAACAGAGAAGCAAAAGATATCTACAAGCAAAGCTTCAAAAAAAAATACAAATTGAATACAATCTTAATAAGAATTTTTAGAAGAGGTAAAGAAAGCAATTTCTTTAAAGCAAAAAAAAATTAAAAAAGAAAGTCAGAGTGGTAGAAGATAAATTAAAATTATGAAAATAGTATTAACAACCTGGAAAAAGAAGTACAAAAATACTGAAGGAAATAGCTCCTTAAAATCAGAATTGACCAAATAGAAAAATAACTCCAAAACCTCACTGAAGAAAATAATTCCTTAAAGATTAAAATGGGTCAAGTGGAAGCTAATGATCCCATGAGAGATCAGTATAAAAAATAAAACGTCAAAAGAATGAAAGAAAAAAGTGAACCATCTTAATAATAATAAAAACAAACCCTCACCTGGAGAATAGATCAAGGACAGATAATTTAAGAATTACTGGAGTACCTGAAAGTCATGAACAAAGAAAGGTCCTATATATCATATTTCAAGAAATTATAAAGGAAAACTGCAAATATCTGCACCTACTGAAAGAAATCACAAAATGAAAACTCTCCGGATTATTGTACCCAAAATCCAGAATTCACAGGTCAAGGAGAATATATTGTAAGCATCCAAAAAGAAATAATTCAAATACCATAGAATCACAGTCAGGATCACATAAAATTTAGCAGCTACCATTGTACAGAAACAGAGGGCTTAGGGTACGGTATTCTAGAAGGCAAAGAAGCTAGGATTATACCCAAAAATAACCTGCTCAGGCAAACAGTATAATTCTACAGGGGGAAAAATGAACATATAATAGAGAACTTTCAAGCATTCCTGATGAAAAGACCAGAGATTAATAGAAAATTTAATATTTAACCACAAAACTCAAAGAAGCATAAAAATGTGATGATTGTTGAGAAATCATAAGGATTTAACAAAGTTAAATTATTCAGATCTCTATATGGGAAGATGACACATATAAACTGTAAGAGTTTTATCATTACTAGGGAAGTTAGAGGGAGCCTACTAAGGCACAGTGCAAGGGTTTGCTTCTATTATGTTGAGATTCTTCAAAAGAAGAATGTAAGGGTCAGAAAAAGTAATACCCTGGGAGAAGGGAAAAGGGAGAGGAAGAATGGGGAAAGTTATATCAAATATAAAGGGCCTGCAAGGAAGAATTTATACAATGGAGAGAAGAATGGGGGTGGGGAACAGGCAACATATGAACCTCACTCTCATTTGAACGACTTCAGTGCATATATGAACAATTGGGTAGAGAAATTCATCTTACCCAACAGGGAAGTAAGAAGGAAAGGGGTTAAAAGGAGGGGAGATAGATTAGAGAATTTGAGAAAAAGTAGATTAAGGGTCTGAAGAAGTGATATAAAGGACATGTATAACTAAATGTAGGTAGTTAGCATTGACTATGGCCCTGGATAATTGAAGGATGATATTTGTGCTCCATTGGTAGTCATCTAATGTCAAGATATCTATGGGAATGGACATCTACTTTATTTCCCATTTTTTACTACTATAAAAACTGCTGCTACAAATATTTTGGTGAATATTGACCTTTTCTTTTTATCAATAGACACATAGCTATCAGTAGAAATACTAAGTCAAATGGTATAAACATTTTAATCATTTTATTGGTATAATTACAAATTGCTTTCCAGAATATTTGAATCAATTGATAGCTCCAGGTCATACAACCAGTGATGGGACCTGAAACCAGGTCTTCCTGACAGTAAGTCCCCTTCTTTATCCACTATGTCCCCAAGCTAATTAGAAAGGTCAACCTGCAGAGCAGCTAGGTGGCACAGTGGATAGAGCACTGGCCTTGGAGTCAGGAGGACCTGAGTTCAAATCCAGCCTCAGACACTTAACACTTACTAGCTGTGTGACCCTGGGTAAGTCACTTAACCCCAATTGCCTCACCAAAAAAAAAAAAAAGTCAATCTGCATTCCTTTTGTTAAGCTAAAGGCTCACCCCAGGTTGGTTTCTGGGAAAGGAGAGAGCAGAACACTAACACATGTGGGTTTCTCCTAGAAATTCATTATTAATAATTATTTTCTCACATCTGTGTAGAGTTCTCTTTGTTGTTCAGTTAGTTATTCTTTTTATTTTTTATTTTTTTGCAGGGCAGTGAGGGTTAAGTGATTTGTCCAGGGTCACACAGCTAGTGTCAAATGTCTGAGGCTGGATTTGAACTCAGGTCCTTCTGAATCCAAGGCCAGTGCTTTATCCACTGTGCCACCTAGCTGCCCCCTCAGTTAGTTGTTCTTTAAGTGATGGAATAATAGGTAACAAATATAAAGCGAGATGATGGGGAGAATAGGGAGAAAAGAGGGCAATGTTGGCATTACCAAACATCAAAATGTGTCATGGAGTATTAAGATAGAATTAGATATGTACAGCACTCATGTCTAACTCTTTGTGACTCCATTTGGGGTTTTCTTGGCAAAGATGCTAGAGTGATTTGCCATTTCCTCTCCAGCTCATTTTACAAATGAAGAAGTTGAGGCAAACAGGGTTAAATGATTTGCTCAGGATCACCCAACTAGTGTGTCTAAGTGTCTGAGGCCAGATTTGAATTCAGGAAAATGAACCTTCCTGAGTCTAGGACTTGCACTTTATCCACTGTGCCACCTAACATTGTAAATATTATTTTCTTGGCCCTGCTTATTTCACTTTATGTTATTTCATTTAAACCTCTTCCATGTTTCTCTCTAGACCATCCCCCAACTCATGTCAATCAATGATGCTGAATGATGCTAACCAATTAGCTTAGATCAATGTGTGGTGACCTGCCTGTACCAGAAAGAGGATAAAGTCCCTGGGGATACTAGGGTTGCTCTCTTATTCTCTTACCCTGGGCTCTCTCTCCCCAAACCCCTTCCGGGGACACTTACCATGCTGGGTATGTAATTAATGGGGAAGACAGACAGATACGTGGTTACTACTTTATTAATATGTGATTTTAATTAATAATAAATGCTTACTGCCAAAACTGGTGCAATAGCCTTTAATTTATAAGTAGCAATACTTTAGAAATCCCAGCCTAGTCCCACAATATTTTAAATAACACAGAGAAAACTACAAGGAAAACTAGACAAAAAAAAATCATTGAGAACTTCAATTTTCCCTTTTCAATATCTAGACAAATCTTAATAAAAACAAAAAAGAAACAAAGATTTGGAGAGAACATGAGGAAAAATTAAGTAATTTAAATTTTTGGAAATTATTCAATGAATGTTGTAGTATATAAATATGATTATATTATATAAATATTATACACCCACATTTATACATACATTTGCCAGTTTTTCAAAGCATTTTACAAAATGTGATGATGAGCTAGGACATAAAGAACTAATAAACAAATACAGAAAGAGAAGAGTCCTCAGGGTTTGATGATTCCTAGTTGAGCAATGGGAATTGTCCAGAGAGTGAGTAAAGCTTCAAAGGGAGTGAAAAGGTAAGAATACAGAGGACAAGGGTCCTAGTTCTAAAGTAGGAAAACTAGGCTTAAATCCCAACTCTGCCACGCACTACTTGTGTGACTGGGTAAATCACTTCATATGCTTGGACCGCAGCTTCCTAATAATTAAAATTAAGTAGATAGACCAGATGACCTCTAAAGACCTTGCCAACAGGATGATCTTATGATGGGATGGGAAGCATGGTCTAGGATTGACTAGAAAGAGTGGATTGAGGTATCTCATTCTTTCCTCACTGCTCTAAATTTCTATCTCTTGCTAAACATGTCCCTTGAGGGACCACCTGAATTTCCATCTGTACAACTTCCACCTTCTCCTGCCAGCCTTTTGTCTGAGATATGGAGAACAATATTCCCTTTGGGTTCAGGCCTTCCATTTCCTTCTGTATTGGTCCCTTGAGGGGAGAAGAAGAGGAAAGTTGGTGGAGAGTGTGACTTTCATCTACTACTGTTTAGATTCTATTTCCACCTTCTTCTGTGCCATTTCCTGTCTAATTTCCAGTCTTTGGAGGGAAGGGAGTAGTGAAACAGAGGCACCCATCTGATTTGTCTCCTGCCTGATCTCTAGCCTCCTGTGGAAAGATGAGTAGCACCTTTCATTCAATGATTAACATTCTCACACTTGATCATACCCTATGCCTCCTAGTGACTCTGAACCCCTGTAGGAAATCAACCAAATACCATTCCCCATCCCAACCTCTCAATTCTATATTCCTATGTCCTTCAACCCACCCAACTTAAATTCCCAAACAATTGTTACCCCACCCCTTTCACTGTGCCCTCTGGCATGCCTGGTCCATAGGCAACAAACTTCCCTTCAAACTATTTTTTTTTCCTCTCCCACTCCTTCCATCTTCTAGCAATTACTGAAATCTGGCTCCCTCCTTATGATATAGCCTCCCTGGCCACCCTTTCTAGCACTAGCTGCACTTTCATTCATTCTCTTTGGCTCACTTACCAAAGTAGGATAGTCGGAATACCCCTTAATCCTACCGTCACTTCCAATTTCTCCCTTCCCTCCAATACTCAGTAATCAATTCTCCTTTGTAGCCTACGATGTTCCCTTCTCTTCTCTTCCTTTTCCCCCAATTAAAATACCAGTAGGTATAATTTACAGACCTCCAGGTCACTCTCCTTCCTTCCTCGTTAAGGTGAGTACCTCTCACAAAATTTTTCTCTCCTCCCCAGCTCCTATCTTCATACTAGGAATCTTCAACATACATACAGACTTTGCCTAAAACATACTGACCTTTCAATTCCACTTCAGCCACACATAAAGATGTTCTTACCTTTGGTCTTGCCATTATCCACAACTGCAATACTTCTATGACCAAGAATTGCAAAATCTCCCTGACAATAATGTTTTGATTTTCCACATCTCATCTCCCTCGCTTTACAAAACCCTACTCTAAATCTACAATGTGACCTCCAATTCCTTGACCCCTCAGTTGTCTCCCAAGTCATCTCCACTCCCCAACTGCCACTCTCTCCTCTTTTCCTGATCTTGACCCCTGGATGAATCATTTCAACTCTACAGAGACCTCTTCCTTGAGTCCCAAGCCTCCTTATATTATCCATTGCACCCTGCCAAGTCTCTACCTTAGATTATTTCAACCATTCACTGACTTCTCTCCTAGACAAGTGGTGCTGTACAAAAGTGAAAAAAATTTTGCACTATTCTGACTGAGTCAACTATGAATTTCTGTTATACAATATCAACCAGGCCCTCATTGCCACTGGGCAATCCCTCTACTCCTCCTTTATCAACTCATTATCCCACACTCCAAAGAAGCTTTTCTAAATCATTTCATACCTCCTCTTCTCCCCTCTTGCTCATTTCAAATCACTCAGTTGCCTTCTGTTATCATCTCCTTCACCTCTGTCACACACAGAGGTGGCCTTATTGTTTACCAAGGCTGACTCATTGGCCTGAACAAGTGATTTGACTAAATCCTGCTTCCTCTAACAGATTTTCCATTAGGTCATCCCCATTCTATCACTTATTCTGAATCTCTCCTTATCTACAAGCTCCTTCCCTACTGCTTATAAATATGCTTATCTCCCTCATGCTAAGTGAATTAACAATTCTTCAGTGGTAAAGAAATGCATAGGGAGGCAATTCTAGACCAGAAATTCCAGACAGCTAAATAAAAGATCTATATAACTGACTTCTAAAGATTAAGGAAGAGAAGAAAGGGGGACAGGGCACAAGAAATAAAGTAAAGAAAATATGCTGACCAACAAAATCTCTTGCCCTCTATCTTGTTGGCATCCTGTATATTAGGGATGTTAGACGAAAACAGGTATATATGGACTTAGAAAACCACAAATTAAAATTATCTGCATTTTGTTGTATTTTTACTTATTTTGTTAAACATTTTCCAGTTACATTTTAATTTGTTTTGGACTTGGAACTCAGAAGTTTTGCCCTGGCAAGTTTGGCATTGCTGCTGGATATCGCATAAGAACATGGCAAGGACGGCAACAACAAAAATTTCTAGTACCATACACCAAGACACTGTCAGAGAAAAACGACTTCTTTTTTCATTGTTTGTGCTGTATTACAAATCAGTTAGTGACACAGGAATAATATTTATCACAGCATACAATTAGGTTGTCTGTACTTTTGTTCTAAGGCCAGATCTGCCTATAGCAACTTCCAAAATATATGAGGCAATAAATACACATACACACACACACACAAACACACAAACACAGCAGGATAATAGGATAACTATTCAAAATGAGGCAGAGAAAGATAGCCAAGGAACATGGAGTACAGAATGTTTTAAATGGTTGTGCCAGCAAATCTGCTGAATTGAAGCCATGGGATTCTGTGGGTAATTTTAAGTCATGCCTAAGATTGTAGTTCTTTTGTCTTATGCTTCCAAAACCATGTTGCACCCACTTCTGTCTATTTACCCAATCTTTTTTTCTTTATTTTCAATTTTAAAAATGAATGTCCAAGAAGTATGAAAAAAATATATTCAACATCCCTTATTGAAGGAACTCACACATCAATGTATCTTTCATATTCTATAGATTAGTTGGTAACAGTGAATCTTACAGCTCAAGAAAGGTACAGAGAATTAAATAATAGTGTCATCCTGGCAAGCCAAGTACTTACTCCAATGCTTCAAGGATCTATGATTTCATTGGCATGGGCATCTCCTTCACCAGTGTAGTTCACACATTCTTCTTTGTCTCAAGGGAAAATCTACATGAAAGGCCAAAAAAATTCATCACCTGTTGGCCAGCCTTCTGGTAATGAGCCTCTCTAAACTTAGCCAGTCTGGTCTTCAGTTAACAGGCCTTTTCAACAAGGACTGAACCTGCCAAAGTTCATGTTCTTTGGCATAACATTGGAAAACTAAGGTTACCCCTATTCCATGATAAGAAACCAACAAATGTGCGTGTTGGTTTTTGTTTTGTTTTGTTTTTCATTTTTTTGTTTTGCTTTGTTTTGCGGGGCAATGAGGGTTAAGTGACTTGTCCAGTGTCACACAGCTATTAAGTGTCAAGTGTCTGAGGTCGGATTTGAACTCAGGTCCTCCTGAATCCAGGGCCAGCACTTTATCCACTGCACCACCTAGCTGCCCTGCCCCCCAATGTTTTTAATAGAGGAATCTCACAAAACTGTGAAGAAATTGCCTTCTCTGATTTTGAAAATGCACGTTATATTACTATCAGAAAGGCAAAGAATTGAAATTGCTCATAAAATTAATGTTCTCAAAACAGAAATGTCAAGAAATATTAAGATTATGGGGTCATTGAGCTATAGTTAGAAGGGACCTTAGAGGCCATTTCGTTCAGTCCCCACATTTGACATATAAGGACATCAAGACTGAGTACGTTAAATTATTTGCTTCTGAGGTCACATAGGTAGTAAATATCAGAATCAGAATTTGAACCTAGTACTTGATACTCAGCATACTTTCCACTTTACCATGCTGTCTCACATTACTTCTGATCATTAAATGAATTTTGTCCTACCTTGAATTATCCCTAAGTCATGAATGGTTATTTGAAATGCTGTTACAATCATTAATATTTTTTTTCCTTCTCCAAGGAAAAGGTACATCTATGACCAAGATTAATTTTTTTTGTTTTTTTTTATTTTGTTTTGGGTTTGTTTTGTTTGTTTTTTGGTGTGTGTGTGAGGCAATTGGGGTTAAGTGACTGGCCCAGGGTCACACAGCTAGTCAGTGTCAATTATCTGAGGCCAGATTAGAACTCAGGTACTCATGAATCCAGGGCCGGTGCTATATCTACTGCACCACCTAGCTGCCCCGATTAAGATTAATTTAGACAAATATTAAAATTTAGAAGGTTTCACATGGGAAATATGTTTAAGATGATTATACATGTATAACTCATTCAGATTACTTTCTGTCTTGTTGGGGGGAGAAAAATTTGGAAGTTGAAATCTTATGAAAAATGATTGTTGAAAACTAAACAAAGAGAATGTTCCACATGTATTTTCATTGCTTTGAGAAGCATTCGATACATAGCTAGAATATAGAACATGATTAAAATGTCTAAGCATTGGATAAATTTACCAAAACTGTTTGGCAATATATTCATCAATAGGGGCGGCTAGGTGGCGCAGTGGATAAAGCACTGGCCCTGGATTCAGGAGTACCTGAGTTCAAATCCGGCCTCAGACACTTGAGACTTACTAGCTGTGTGACCCTGGGCAAGTCACTTAACCCCCATTGCCCCACAAAAAAAACAAACAACAAAAAAATATATATATATTCATCAATACTTTCATTCATTTTGTGTCCAAATTAAATATAGGTGAATCAGACCAAGGAAGAAAATTTATATCCTCTTCCACCTTTCCCTAGGTCCTCAAGACCCAAAGTTTGTCAACATATTTGTTGGCTCTGAGTGCAATAATTTCATCTCTGTATGGCTGATTTGGTATGTAAACAATTCATGTCACCAGTTTGAGAATGGGATGTGTTAAGAAGGGTGGGAAGAGGAACCACAATATACAACATCAACAAGTAGAGCAAGAGGCTTTATATTTCTTCATGATGAGATACTGTGTTAATGGTTTTGTGCAAATAATATGTACTAGCCAGGCCTCCTCAAACCACATGTCAGATTCTCATCTATTAAATTATATAGAACTAGCCCACAGTATGTATTATTTCACAAAGGACCTTGCTTAATACTGTATAATAATAACAAACCCAAAAAGTCTCTCCTCTGTACAATGATTTATTTTTTGGTAAGTTAGCCAGGGCAAGGGAGGGCTTGTACTTTCAAAGGTTTTGTTTAAAAAAGAGAAATACAAAAAGTAAAACCCATCTATTCAGTATATGAAGATTTAGAAAGTTCTTTCCTTAAAAATTACACTGAGGTAAGTCAGTAATGATGTTATTGTTCCCATTCTTCAGGTGAGTTGAGTTCCAATGATATTAAATGACTGGACCATGATCAAACAAATTGTATGCCAAAATATTTATTTATCATTGTACACTGAGACTATAATAAATACCACTTCCCTTAGGAAAAAGTTATTCTCTATCATTGTAGGAGATTTTTTTTAATAGAAAGCATAATGAACAAACTAGTAAAATGGTACCTATAGGTCAGTGTAATTCCTTTTCAGGGTATGGGAAGAATCTAATCTACAGTTCTGGATGTAGAAGGAAAAGAAGCATTGAAAATGGAGGGATCAAAGGTGCTTAAGAAAGGGAATAATTAATTTAGCCAATTCCCAGAGGTATTAGGAGAAAATGAGATTGAGAACATGGGTGGAAGAATGACTTTCAAAAAACTGCATTCCTTCTGCCAGGATGACTTCCCAAAAGGAGGCAGACCTCTAATTTCCTCATTCCTACTCCAACAAAGCCCTGAAATTCATACAATACCAAATTCCAATGAGAAACTAGGGGATGTTACTTTTTCCACATCAGAACTGCATTATAAGTCAGTCAGAAGCACACAAGAAATAGAAATGATGGGACCGCCAGTAAAGGGAGTGCCAATGTTACTAAAAACTAGATACATGTAACCTACAAGGTTTCTGTCCAAAGGAAGCAAGACTGGAGAACTACCCTAAAAAATTCCCAGGGTGGGGAATTTTGAAGCTCCAGAAAGTGGCAGCTAACAACAACCAGCATGTTACCACAAACCCAAGCCAAAATATCCCAAGCACCCAGGCATCTGAGGTCCTTAATACTCTGTCCTGAGACACATGATGGGGCACTCAATATCCAGCTCTCCGAATCTCAAATATCTGGGGGTAAGGAGGTTACCCTAAGAGGTGGAGGTCAGCACAAGAATCTAGTGGAACCAGAATGAAACAAAGTAGGCCCAATTATCCCATCAAAAAGTGTAGTAGTATATAGACCTTTCACTTGACACAAAGTCCCAATTCAGGAACTAAAGCTGAAGTGAGGAGTAAATCAAAGAAAGCATTTAGATAAAAGTCATTATAAAAATAATTCCATAACAAACATAAGCAAAAACTCAAAAGGAAAAGATTAATGTCCTATAAGAACCGCATAAATCCTTAGAAGAAATGAAAAATGAAATAAAATTCCTGTATGAATAGACTAAAAGGAAACTAAGTAGTTTTTAAAAAGAAAATGGTCCACTTGACCTTAGAAATGAAAAACTGGAATAGACCAAATAGAAACCAATGACTCTAGGAAATAACAAAAAACATTGGGAAAAAAATTTTAAAGATTGAAAAAAAAGGGAAGAAAATGAAAAATACCAAAAACAAATTAACTAGGAAATAAGACAAGAAGAGATAATTTAAGAATCATTAGACTTTCTGAAACTATGATTTTTTTTAAAAAGGAGCCTAGACACCATATTTTAAAATAATAAATTAAAACTGACTACATCTATTAAAATGAAAGCACAAAGTAAAGACAGAAAGAATACAATAACCTCCTAAAAGGAATCTCAAAAGAAAAAGTATCACAGCCAAAATCCAGAGCTCCTATGTCAAAGAAAAAAGCATTTCAAGTATCAAAAAGCTACCATCAGGATCACAGGAGATCTGGCAGCTCCACTATTACATGCAAGGAGATCAAAGAATACAGTGTTCCAAAAGGCAAAAATATTATAGGCTTGCTATGAAGAATAACTTACTCAGTAAATCTCAACATACAAGTAAGATTGGAGGACTTTCAAGCATTTCTGATGAAAAGACCAGAGCTGAGTAGGAACTTTAAAATACAATCACAAGAATCCAGATAATCCTAGACATATGAGGAAACTGAGGTCCATGGAAGGTTATGCTTTCCCCAGGTCATACAGGTGAATAGCAAAATTAGAATTAGATCCAAGTAACCCAGATTCCAAGCTAAGAATTTTTTTCAAAAATACTGGATTATCTTCTTATCCTATTCTTATGTCCTACTTTTGTGTGGCATACCTTCCTCATTATATAGATTATTTTTAGGGAGTGTTATAGGATTGACTATCCATTAAGTCCATCTTCAATGACAAAAAGAGTGAATATTCCAACTGACACACAAGTCAAGACATCACCCTGTGCAGTCACTGGGCCTCTTCAAAAATGAAGCTCAAAAGACAACAACACCAATTGCCCCATGGTCACTAAAACTATAACTCACAGAGCAGTTGCCTATCTGCATTGGTAGAGAGAATTTCCTCATGGAAGGCTTCCTATACCAGTGAAATCACAGGTTCAATCCAGTTTTTTTTAATTTGCATAAACTTTCTTGGCTACCAAATGATACTTACAATCCATTGAAACCGACACATCTTTTTCTGTGGTAACTTGTCTAAGGGCATTTCCCATCCTAAACTTGAGTAGTTGTTTTGAGAAACCAAGTATAACACTGTACATTTCTTAACCTTCATCAGTGAAGTCTGGACCAAACCTTCATCTATGAGAATCCTGCCCAATGTCACCCAGGTTTTATGGGTCAAAGACATGTCACATAACCCCAGCTTGAAACAAAGATGCTAAACTAGTAATGGCAGTATTGAAGTAGCTGAAAGAAATCGAAGCACATGAATTGAAGCAGATGAAAGAAGATCAGTGTGGCAAAAAACGGAAGTTTTAGCTGAATCATTTGAGAGTTGAGTACATGCTACTGAAGCGGCTTTTGAAGGACTTCCCTTTTGGGGTGGAGACTGTGACGAACTTCCGGGACGCCAACTTAAAACTGATGGTAAAAACGGAAGTTCGGTCTCTCTGGCTTTGAAGCTTAGCTGTGGTGGCGTGTTTTGGTGTTCAGTGCTGGTTTGGGATTCGGTGAGTTTTATAATGGAATATAGACTAAACTTAGATCTAAGATTATTCATTTGTATTTCTACTTTCCTATTTCCCTAATTGGTATCACCTTTTTGTTTATTCCCAAACAATAAAAGCTAATCCCTCACTGATTAAAGCTCTGAGGCTTCTTTTTCTTAGTGGTCTGGGAGATATATAACGGAAAAGTTAAAGGGGGAGTTTAATGCCTGTATATCCAATTTTAAATCAGGTAAGGCTTCCATAAGAGGACCAATGGACTGAGCAAATCTAGAGGGGTTACATTAAACATCCCAATAAGTTTTATTGTATTGTATTGTACTGTATTGCACTGCATTGTATTACATTGCAAAGAGTAAATTCAGAGAGTTAGGAAAAATAGGTGACAAGTAAGAGAAAGGTAGCACCATGTTTGAGAACTTGGTGGTGGAACACAAATGTGCAATAACAGTTGGGGTAGCCAATATGGGATAGTGAATATCAATTGGCACCATATTTCAATATCATAGATTTCACAATGAAAAAATCTCAAGGTCAGTTAGTCCAACCTCTTTTTTCCCCCTTTTTGCTGTCAAGGAAACTGTAACGATTGGAATAACGCCACCTGCTGGATACTTACTGTAGAGGAGTTCTGCCCATGAAGGGAAGGTCTTTGAGGGCAAGACCAGGAGTCAGGAAGTGACGCGGGCTAGTGGGAGGAGGAAGGAAGAGACTGGCGCTCAGTCTCGGGCTCTTTCCTGGGGACGCTGGCAGAGAAGGGAGCTAAAAATGTGCTCTCCCTTTAATAGATAGAAATCTAGGCCTTTCTCTCTCTCTTTACCAAATTCTTGTTTTCCTTAATAAATGCTTAAAAGCCTAACTCTTGCTAAAGCTTATAATTTATTGGCGACCACTCATTAGATATTTTAGACAGACTAGCTAGAATTTTAGCCCTTAACAGATGGCTGACCACGAAGAGGAAAGCTAAACCTCAGTCTTCTGATCTTCTGGTTGGGTAAGAAATTTCCCCTACACTCTCCCTTTAACTGCTAAGTACTGGCGTACTGGCTGTGTTTTCCTTTAAATTTTTTCGAATGGACCTTTTAAACTCCCTAATTACCCTATTTTTGATTTTAGTCTGTTTAACCAGACAAATGGGGGATAAGATCATGTTAATGCTTTGTTTTTGTGGATTTTCTATTTTTCTTTTTCTTTTTGTTAAAAGAGCCAGCAACTTACTCACACAAGGAAATATCTCTCCCTCTCCCAACCATGCTTTTTCAGAGAAACCTGAAGAGATTCCTGCAGCTTTTCCCAGTTCCAACACTAATTGTTGCTCTAATTTTGCATGCCTGGAGGCAATGACCCACCCTCTAGAAGCTTTTAATCCCCTAGCACCTGGAGGCAAAGTGGGGGAAGAGGAATCCAGGCCTGAGTTCAAAATCAAGTCTGATTCAAATTGCTCTGGTCCCTCCCCTCCTCTCCAGACCCCACCCTCTACTCCTCCCATGGCCAAGCCCATTGCTTCCCCTGCCTGGGAAGTAGAGAGATCTAATGCTCATGCGCAACTTTCTCTAACTACATTTGCAGCTTCAGGCTCAGCCCTTCCCCAGCCTGGCTGTGCTTCTGAGACAACCTTAGAAAGCCCTTTAAATTCCAGATATGCTCGTTTTGTTCATAATTTTGCTAACCTGCTTTTGTCTTTAATTAGTAATATCATAAAGCATTTGTATGGTGAAAAGACTGACAGACAATATAGAGGGGTTAAAGAAGAAAAACTCAAGCTGAATAAGAATGACAATCATCAACATAGTCCAAGACTCCGCTTCTTTTGCCATGGAAGGGTATACATTTTACAGAAATGTAGAAGTAAACAGCAAGATATTGATATGAGTGTTGGGGATTTTAGATATCGGAATCAAAAGTGTTCTGAATTCACTCAGAGTAATAATGTCAGTTCAGAGGTTATATAGGATTTCTATGCTATTATATATACGTTTTGAAATTAATGGTATGGGTTTATTTTCATAGAGATTTTCATGCTTTTGAGATTGTGTCTTATACTTAGTTTCTAAAACAAGGAGAATATTTGTAAAGCTTTTTATAGTCATATGATCAAGTTTATATTTTATAATACTCTTATTAATATTAAGTTCATATTCATTTAGATTTCCCTAGTTTGAATTTCATTGTCTTTTATTGTTCCATGTGTATTTTTTTCTATTTATTCATCTCTAATTTTGAAACATTGCAAGATGGTTTTGATTTCATAATACAATGTTAATTCTAGGAGTATTGTGTTCCCATATTCTGAGTTGTTTGTTTTTGTTATTTTTTCTCAACTGATTATTTAATCAAACTCTTTAAAGCATTTCCCTGGCAAATTGGTTGCCATGGCAAGTGTAAATTGATTCTAGAAGTATTATTTTTGATAAGCATATTCCCCCCCCCAAAAAAAAAGAGGGGAACATTTGTAAAAGTTTTCTTTTTTTCAAAAAAAAAGTTTTCTTTGAGATTCTGTTGTGCTTTAACTTGTATTTAAATATGTTCTGATTTTTCACAAAAGTAATTGTATACTAAGTAAAAAAAGGTATTATTTGAAATTGTTGCATAATTATATATTATATTCTGAGTCAAGATGTATTCACATTTTTTGCAATCATTTATTATCCTCAATTTTTAAATCCATATGAGACTTGGATTATGGGAATTTATCATTTAAGACATTAATTGCCTTTATTCTGAGTTATCAGATGCCAGTTGGCCAAGATGCCATCCAATCACAAGAGGAATACATGCAAGAGCAGACACTGAACTGTCACATGAGGGGAGACATGCATGAAGTCAAGGTATGGCCGAGGGAACGGCTTTTGACAAATGTTGAGGTTGGATTCTCTTGGTTTAATATTTTATTTTATTTTTCCCCACAATATTGTACAGATGGCTGGAAGTATTCATCCCACCCATCTCACTTCTACACCTGGCTTCTATGCTCCCTCCTATATGCCTGATGCCATGGACCATCTCAATCCCATGCATCTGATTAAGTCTGACTCAGTTTCCTCCAATATGTTCGGTGGCATGGACATATATTCCATCCACCTATTTTAAGCCTGGCATACTGCATGGGCAGTATATATTGCTCAAGTGTGGGAATGCTCATATCCCATCATTTCTCTGTTCTTTTATGGTAACCCCCATAATTATCTCAGGTGTCATGATAAATACAGTGTTGAATTTGGCCTTGACATCTGTTACTAATTAGATTAGATTTTAAATTTCTCATAATGGCATGAGGATAATTAGGCAGATGATGCAAAAAGTGATGAAACAAAGATAAAAATTATTTTTAATAATTAATATTGCAGCAATTGTCTTCTCAATTACCCTCCATAAGGGGGACTATAGTAATATTATAATTTTAAAGAATGTTTCAATTTTTGTTTTATTATATGTTTCATGTGTAACAACTAAGAGTCTGTATTCCCTTAGACATGTTTTTGAGAACTTTCATTGTTTGATTTGATTATTGACAAAGCTATTTTAAAGTTGTGTTAAGCTCAATTTTGTAGGAAATTTCCTGGCTGATTACCAGTATCCACACATCAACCCCTGAAAAGACTTCCATTCCACGACTACACCTAGAGGACATCTGAGAAAAGACTTTCAGAGACTTTAAATGAACAGTTTTGTTTTGTTTTTTTCTCTTTTCTTTTTCTGTTATAATATACACCATCTGTAATATGTATTCTTTGCAGAGGCCCTCCCTTTGCAAGACTAATGTCAAAGCGTCGGTTCATGAGGACAAAAAAAAAATCGCCCCTCTGGACAAAACTTTCCTCTCTTCCTTTTCTATATTGTTGTTCACATATTATTAGTTAGCAATAGTTATTATATTGTTTTTACTGTTCCGTCAAGGAAACATTTTGTTTCTTGAGGAACAACAGGGGGGACTGTAACGATTGGAATAACGCCACCTGCTGGATACTTACTGTAGAGGAGTTCTGCCCATGAAGGGAAGGTCTTTGAGGGCAAGACCAGGAGTCAGGAAGTGACGCGGGCTAGTGGGAGGAGGAAGGAAGAGACTGGCGCTCAGTCTCGGGCTCTTTCCTGGGGACGCTGGCAGAGAAGGGAGCTAAAAATGTGCTCTCCCTTTAATAGATAGAAATCTAGGCCTTTCTCTCTCTCTTTACCAAATTCTTGTTTTCCTTAATAAATGCTTAAAAGCCTAACTCTTGCTAAAGCTTATAATTTATTGGCGACCACTCATTAGATATTTTAGACAGACTAGCTAGAATTTTAGCCCTTACCAAAACTGAGGCCCAGAGAAGTTAAGTGACTTGTCCAAGGTCAAATAGGTAATAGGTGGCAGAGACAGGAGTGGAAATTGTATCCTATGACTCCAAATTCAGCCCTCTTCAAACTATACAACACTGAATAAATGAGGATAAGGAACTTCCTATTGATAGTTGATACTTATCAATATCAAAAGGTCATGAGAAAGTGATATAATAATAAAAAACTGTATAAATTATTTCTAGGTGATTTTCTTTAAAAAAAAGGTGACATTTTGTTTAATGAAATTCACCACTGAATGATAAGGGGTGTCCAATGGCAGTTCTTTGAGTCAGATGATATAGTTGAGAAAGCTGGCTTCAGAACTGAGAAGAGCTGGATTAAAGTCCCACTTCCACTGGGTACTGGTTGTATGACCCTAGAACAATTACATAACTTTTCAATGACTCAGGCTATTTTGGAATACTTTTAAGTGAAACCATAGGTTTTACCTGCATTGATAAAGGAAGCTCACCACTAGGAACTTCCAACACAAAACCACAGATCATATTCAACCCCACATCCACTCTCAGAAAATAGAAGAAAAAAAAAGTTTGGGCATATATAGAAAGAAGCCCTACAAATCCCCAAATTGTACAAGTTTAGAAATTCAATACAGATAACTGGCCTCCAGTTCTTATTCTATTGAATAGCTACCTCTACTGGACAGAAAGAAGTAGCCTCTGAAATGGGCTAAAAACAAATATCCTACCTGAATAATAAAATCAGTCTGATCCCTTTAAAAAGAAGCACATGGCAGGCCTCAGAAAATCCTGATTTCAAAATAGAACCTAAAACTACTGTTGTTTCCTCTAAGCCTTTTCCTTTATCTCTGAGTGAGTCAGAAATCTTCATTTCCTTCCTTTATATCTTGACTTATTTTATTTAGAAAACACTAAGAATCAACTCGAAAGTTATTATAAATTCAGTAAACCATTGCCTAAAGTCCAAGAAGGAAAGAACAGTAGGGAGAGCAAAAATATGGGACATCATCCTTCAACTTGTTCTTTGAGGCACTTTGATCCTATTCCCTAATGTCTGAGGTGCTACATATCATCCCCCAAATGACCCTTCTACCTCCTCCTTTCTAATGTTTCCTCTTCCAAAACCTAATTCAGTAGACTGACATTGGCACATATTCAGGGTAATGATGAAGGATGTTACAATATAGTTTGAGGGGTTTTGTTTTTCTCCATCCTCTAGTCCCAAACTATTCTTGAACAGATCCAGATGATCCTAAATCAGTCTTGTGATTCTTTTAAAGAGGCAGATATGTGGTCACTATATGTACTACATTGTTAATGGTAGCCCTATAAAAAGAGCTGTGACCCAGTCAGCCTTTTCAGAACTTGAGAAAAGTCAGATAAAATTCTGGAAACTATACAATTAATCAATTCTTCAAGTATTTATTAGCACATACTACATTACAGGGATTATGCCATGCATTGGGTAGATACAACAATGCAAATGAAACAATTTCAGCTCTCAGAGAGCTTACCTTCAATTTATAGAAGACATAAAATGAAAAAGCTTTGAAAATATAAAGACCCAACAGAAGACAATGAAATCATCTAGTAATAGGATAAGGTGCATATTAAGTCCATCATCTTCTCTGCTAATGAAGTAGTCCCAAAGATCCTTTCTGTGAGTGTACAGAAGATGAACTTAGGTTTTAATTGTTTATTCAACTACACAAATTATCAGATTTAACTTCCAGTAGAATTTTTGATACCACTTGGAATTAGAATTAGAACTAGAATTGAAGTTATACATAATACTTTATGAATGTTAACCTCCAAAAATCCTAAAAGATACTCACCTTCCATAGATTAATTATTCAGTTAATTATTTATTCAATCAAATGAGTTAACATTAATAAAGTACTCTGCAAAGCTTAAAGTCATATATAATGTATTATGGATAGGTGTACATATGCTAATTATTATATAATTCTAATCTAAACTAGAAAAATATGAAAGTCAGTGAAGGACAAGCTAAAGACTGACCAAAGGAGCCTTATCCTATCAATGACTTCCTTTTCCCTCCACATCATATCATTACATTAAGTTTGTGTTTTGTAAGAAAATAAGACTGTATTTATACAATAACAAAAGTTGGGGTCTTGGAGGAGCCTTTATTATATACATATATACATATACGTATATGTATGTGTGTGTGTGTGTATATACATATATATATACACATATATACACATATATACTTCAAGCCCTTAATTTCTAGTTTTGCCTTTCTTTTATCCATAATGAAACATCTATTAATATTGCATGGCTCTTAAGTCCTAAGCAGAAACAAAGTCAAAAACTGTATGGTATAATAGAAATCTCCAAACCCCAAAATAAACCTAGGTGTCCAAGTCCCAGCTGTGTTTTGTATTAGCTGTGTGTAGGTCAGTGCTCTGGCCCCTGCATCCTCTTAGGAAACGGGAGTAAACTCAGCCAATGCAATTAGATATGCACCCCTCAGCTGAATCTGAAATGCAGCTTCATCATCCCTTAGCTCCTCCTTTCTTCATGGAACCTGTGGCCAAACTCAGAAAGAACAAAACAGCATTAATATAGACCACCCTGAAAACTCAGGGAACATTCATATCACTTGTGCTTCTGATGTCTACTCCCAAAGGATCAGAGACTGGCAGTACAAACAACATAGTGAGGGAATTCTTCCAGAGCCTTATTTCACCACCCACACCATGCCCACGTAATCTCTACTCCAGTAACTACCTCCTCCTACACATATATATTATCGGTTCAACATCATATAGAAATTATATCACATCCCTTTAGAATCTCAAAGGCACATACTTAAAAGTCCTACTAGAGAATGTAACTATGACTAACAAGAGGTAAATGAGCTAAATTCCTTTTCTAACCTCTGTATGCATCTAATTTGTCCTTGTTTATGGATTGGTACTTAAGACTCTGAATTCCAATTTATTCTGATTTTAATTGTTTTGTCCTCTTATTCCTCTGTGCCTTACACTACAGTAAACTTTCACTGATCTTTTAAAATTTGATTTTTGAAAAACAAAAAAAATATATTTTCTAACATCAAACCAAAATCAGTCTCACTTTCAGTCATATGTTCCAAGCAGAAAAAGTCTAACCTCATTTCCATATGACAGACACCAAGATTTGAAGATGTCCATCATGTTAAGGTTAAACATCCCCATATATCCCAGATCCAATAAAGAGTTTTTCAAATAGCCTCACCTTCAATGCAACCTTCTTCTGGCCTTGATCTATTATTATTGTCCTTTCTAAAATGTGAGATTCCAGTGCAGGGTTTGTTTGTTTGTTTGTTTGTTTGTTTGTTTGTTTGTTTGTTTGAAATTAGGGACTATTATCTTGTGTTCCTTTATTTATTTATTTGATGTTAATAATTTTTTAATATAACTGGTTTCCTTTCTAGTCCTATTTTATTTTATGCACTTAAAATATTTATAGCTAGCATTTATATGGTACCTATTATGGGTCAAGCATCATGCTAAGCATGTTACAGAAGTATATTTAGAATAATTTTACATAAATACCTATTTGTATCTAATGGTGGCCATCTCTAAGGCAGAGGCAAAGTTAGAGAAAAAAAGGGGAAAAAAGAAATTTACATGATAACTTGGCTGTATGTTTGGAGAGAATATCAAGTACTACATGGTAGGCTTACAGTTTCATGTGTAATAATTTTTTAATTTTACTATGTTATGGAAATGCTTGTTTTATTCCATGAATTAAAAACTAAATGAATTTTTTAAAGAGTACTGTTAGAGCACCTGGGTTCAGATTTTAGCTTTACTACTTATCTTTGGAAAGTCACTTCAGGAGGTTAGACTAGGTGACCTCTGAGTTCCTTTAGACCTCCAAATCTGTGATCCTCCATCTCTTGAACTAACAAAGTGTATAGTATGGTACTATGTCTATTGAATACATATATGCTCAATAAATATTTGCTCACTTACAAAAAATATTTCACTTGAACCTCACAACCTTGGTAGTAGGTGTTATTATTACATCCGATTATAACTGAAGAAACTGAAATATAGATTAAATAACTTGCCCAAAGTTACACAGCTTATAAGTCCTGAGATGTGATTTTCATTCAGGTCTTACAGATGGACCCTTTCCACTGGGCCACTTAGTTGCCTTTAATTATTGAAAAGAGAACCATAGACTTCACCAGATTGCCAGGGGAAGGGATATCACACACACACACACACACACACACACACACACACACACACGCACGCACGCACGCACGCACGCACCACCTCTTGCTCTAGTCTAAAAGTCATTTAACCTTGTCCAAAGAAAAAGTGCTATAATGTAGCATTGAATAAAGTACTCTAGATATAGTCTGGCCAGAGCAAAATACAGAGTGATAGTCATCACCCTTATCCTGGTCACAATGTTTCTATTAATGTCAATCAATATGTATTTATTAAATGATTACAACATGTCAGGCACTATGCTAGCTGCTGGGCATATAAGTATAATAAATAAAACAATCTTTCCTAAAAAAGAGCTTACATTCTAATGGTGCCCTTAAGGAGCTCCTAGTCTAATGGTATAGACATGTAAATAACATGTACATACAAGGTACACACAGAGTAAATGGAAGAAAATCTCAGAGGAGAAGGTACTAGAAACTTGGAGGAGCCAGGAAATGCCTCCTATGGAAAGTGGTATTTGAACACTGCCTCTCCCCACCACCTTCCCCCCCCCCACCCCCGCCAGAGCAATGAGAGTTAAGGGACTTGCCCTGGGTCACACAACTAGTAAGTGCTACATGTCTGATGCTGGATTTGAACTCAGGTCCACCTGAATCCAGGGCTGGTGCTTTATCAGCTGTGCCACCTAGCTGCCCCTGAATACTGTCTTGAAGGAAAAAAAGAAGCTCAGAGGCAGAGGGAGGAGAGAGAAAATTACAAGCACAGAGGATAGCTAATGCAAAGGTACAACCACAGGAAATGGAGCATCATGCATGAGAAATAGCTAGTAGGCCAATGGAGATAGAACATGGAGTACATGGAATATACCCCAAGGAGGCCCAGGATAGAAAGAAGGATGCAATATATACAAAAAATATTTACAACAGTACTATCTGTTGTTGCTATGGGGGCAGCTAGGTGGCGCAGTGGATAAAGCACTGGCCTTGGATTCAGGAGGGCCTGAGTTCAAATCCAGCCTCAGACACTTGACACTTAACTAGCTGTGTGACCCTGGGCAATTCACTTAACCCTCATTGCCCTGCAAAAACAAAAATAAAAAGAGAACAAAAAACAACCCTGGAAACCAAGTGATATTTCTCTATCAGGAAATGGCTAAGCAGTACATAAATGTAATAGAATATTTCTACGCTAAAAATGATGAATATCAAAAATACAGGGAGACAGGAGAATACATATATCACCTGATGCAAAGTAAAGTTAGCAGAACCAGGAAAACAAAATATAGAAAAACAATCACAATGTAAATGGAAAGAACAATAAAAATTGCAACTAAACATTGTATAACTATAATGACCAAGCTTGGCTCTGGAGAACTATAGAGATGGAACAAAGCATAAACCATTGGACTTGGTTGATGTTCATTGGTTTTTATGAATTGCTTTTTTTTTCTTTGTTATGGGGGATGGCTCTGTATGTGAAGGAGTAGACATTTAAAAACAAAAGATACAATTTTTTAAAATAAAAATAATAGTTGCATTCCCAATCACTACTATGTCATACTTTTGTGTTAAATTTGTGGTATGTCCCCTGAATTCATCCTTCATTTTCTTGCCTTCTGGCTAGATGGTCTGTAACAAAATCCAAACACAAGGTTGCTTCTGTTTCTTCATCTTCAACCCAATATCGCCCACCATACTTTTGCCCACTCTGCTTCATTAATTCCTTCCTATGGTTAAATCATTTTGATATACAATGCTACCCTCTCATCATTTTTAACCTGTGGACATATTCTAATCAAAGGTTATATCCCACCAAGACTCAGTTTTACCTGTGAAGTCAAATTTACTTCTTTCTGTATCTATTTTAGATTGTTTATCATTCATATCCTTATTTATGTATTGACATATATATATTTTTTTTTCTAACAGTCAGTGCATAAGGCTACCTAAATCATTCAAAAATTAAACAAACTGATGGCAGGAAATGTCTTATTTTTGTCTTTGTATACTGCACACTTGGCACATAGTAGGTGTTTAACAAATGTTTGCTGAATTCACTTTGTTGTACAATCTGAATTTCTGGAAAAAGCTAATAGCTTCATGGGCTGATCTCTGCTAAGGTTGCTGCCCCATATTATACTTATGTACCAAGGCTACTGAATTATTGATCCCAGCTGGGGGGAAAAATGAAACAAAAGTTTGCGGTTTCCTGCTTTCTCCACTGATGATAAGAAAAATTATAATTATAATGAAAATTAATCATAAATGTACCCACCATGAAGACAACTGATTTTGCGACCTTTGTCACTTGAGGGTGGGAGTAGGGTAGAGAAAACTCTATGGGACAGTTCAAAGTCTTTGTTGCCAGAACTAAGTAGTTACTATTTCTTTTTTTTTGTTTTTGTTTTTGTGGGGTTTTTTTTGTGGGGCAATGGGGGTTAAGTGACTTGCCCAGGGTCACACAGCTAGTAAGTGTCAAGTGTCTGAGGCCGGATTTGAACTCAGGTACTCCTGAATCCAGGGCCGGTGCTTTATCCACTGTGCCACCTAGCCACCCCTACTATTTCTTAAAATCTGTCTATATTTATAATCTAAAGCTCCTTTATACCGACCCCATCAAGATATTGTCCTATCCCTTTCTTAGCAATACCATGAAAGAATCTATATGGTCATAGATTTAGACCTATAATGGGCATTAGTGGTTATCTAGTCCAAACCATTATTTTACAGAAAAGCAAACTCAATCCAGAGCACTTAAGTGACTTGCCAAACATCATACCGGTAGCAAATGGTCAAGCCAAGATTTGGACCCCAGGCCTCTGACTCAACCAACACTATGCCACTACTTTAATTTGATGTTCCTTTTCAGAATTCTAGAGAAAATCTGATTATTTTTATTACTTTATAGTGAATTAAGAAGTATTTATCATTGTCAAGAAAATATTGATTAGGTACTTAAAGACAGATCAGATCAATCACATAATTAAAAAAAATATTAAGTATAATCTTAATAGCTGATGTACAGTGATTTAAGATTTATAAAGTACTTTACATGCTTTACTATACTCATTCCTAAGCACAACTCTCCAATATTGGAATCTCCATGTTTCATATGGTGAAAGTGAAGTTTGAAAATGTTAAATGGCTGCTCAAAGTCATGCAGCTAACAAAATATCAAAGAAATAGTCAGACACAGAATATTCTTAATTCCAATACTTTTCTACTATTCTACAGTGATTAAGAGCCTGAACCACACAAATATTTTCCCAAAGGTGTTTTTAAAACCTAGGGCAGCAAATAAAATAGATAATTACCTTATCATCATACTTTCAGCATAAATCATAAAATTTTAAACTGTTATATTATTTTATCATATTATATATTATATTTATTGCATTATTAATTATAGTATGAATTATAGAATTAATTCCAAATTTATGATAATACATGAAGATATATATACACATGTACATGTGCATGTACTTACATGCATACACATACATATACATATATATACCTGCAAACATATACATATCTTATATTGACTTGAGATTCTACATACTATAGTGATTAGAAGAGTGACCTCACAGACTAGAAGTCCTTTTGTTTAAATCCCACTTCAGATAATTATTAGCTGTTTGACCCCAGGCAAGCCATTCATACTCTCCAGGCCTCAGTTTCCTCATCTATAAACTGAGAGGATCTGCGTAGATAACCTCCATTATCTCTTACAATTCTAATTCTATGATCTTTAGATCTGGGTTTAAATAATAACTCTGTCACATAATGGCTGTGATCTTGGATAATTCACTTAGTGTCTCAATGCTTTAGGCATATCTTAAGAGTATAAAATGCTGAGCAAGTACCTCCCTTCCTGGGTAGATTTCCCTGCAAGGAGATAGAGATATCAATGAAATCACAGGTACAGTAAATAAAGCAAATAACTGAGTGAAAGGAGTCATAAATGTATCCATTCGTACATGAACAAAGATTCTGCATGACACTTTCTCAGACTGGGGAAATGATTGAGGACATCCTCTTGCTTGGCCAGCCTGGTCACCTGATTAATCTCCATTAGAATTTTTTCTTGTGGGGTCTCATCAAAACTATCCTGTATGCATCAAAATCTCATGCTTTGGATGATTTCAAGTAAAACGTTACAGATAGAATCTTTTCAGTCACAAAGCATCAACTGAGGAAAGTTTTTGCAAAGTTCAAAAATTGCCTAGACAGATGGATTGTACAATATGATGGTTATGTTGAATCTTAATAAGAAACATGAATATTATATAATTTCAAATAGCCTTTCTTTTTTAATAGTATTCTATTTTATTGTTTTTCATATTACATGTAAAGATAGTTTTCAACATTAATTTTTGTAAGATCTTGAGTTCCAAATTTTTCTACTTCCCTCCCTTACCTCCCCAAGACAGCAAGTAATCTGATATATGTTATATATGTACAATCATATTAAACATATTTCCACATCAGTCATGTTGTGAAAGAAGAATCAGAACAAAAGGGAAAAAACACAAGAAAGAAGAAACAAAACACAACAACAATAAAAAGTGAAAATAGTATGCTTTCTTTGATCTGCATTCAGACCTCATAGTTCTTTTGGATGTGAAGAGCATTTTCCATCATGAGTCTTTTGGAATTGTCTTAGAACACTGTATTTCTGAGAAGAGCTCATTCTGTCACAGCTCATTATCACATAATGTTGCTCTTACTGTGTACAATGTTCCCCTGGTTCTGCTCACTTCACTCAGTATCAGTTCATGTAAGTCTTTCCAGGTTTTTCTGAAATCCATCTGCTCATTATTTCTTATAACACAATAACATTCTCAAATGGCCTTTCAAATAATATTTTTAAGTTTATTATTTATAAGTTATTAAAAATAAAAACTTCACTGAAACTTTAGGGACACCTTTTATATATTCCTGTTTTTTTAACTGATAGAATATAAGTTCCTGGAGAATAAAACTATGTTGTTTTTTGTTTGTTTGCTTATTTGTTTTTCCAGGGCCTAACAGAGGGCCTGGCCTGTAGTTGGTATTTAAGAAATGCTTTTTGACTGAATAATTAATTGATTGTAGCAGAACAGGTCTGCATTTGAGATGAAATGACCTGGGTTCAAACCAAATTCTGTCACATACTAAGTGGCCCAGGACAAGTAATTTAATCTTTCTAATCCTTAATTTCCTAATTGCAGAATAAGGTAGTTGATCTGATGATATCTAAAGTACATTTCAGTTCTCAATGTATGATCCTAACTGAATTGAAATCTTCTCGAGGGCAGGGAAATTTTTTGTTGTCATTGTTAATCCTCTACAATACTTAGCATAATGTTCAACAAGCAAATGCTCAATGAAAGACTGATTTTATATTTTAAATCATCCAGGCACTAAATACTGAAAATATTTAGAGCATGAGATAGTCTTAAACTATCTTTGGGCATTCAAAATTGGGAAAAGACCAAAATGCAAAACCAAGAACAATAAAACCCCAGCCAACGTGAGAAATATGAAGTAGTTTGGTCTGTTGCTATTGTTTATGCTCCTGTCATGATCACTTCCCTCTTAGTTAAACTTTGGTCAGAAAATAAAAAGGTGAATGTCTATCTCATTGAAAACCTGTTTTCTTTGCCTTGAAGCAGTAATCACTAAGAAAATATTGCAGAGTCTCAGATTCCATGATAAAGGGAGAAATAATAGCTTCGTTTTTTCAGAGACAGGATGAAATCATGATTTCCACAGAAACCTTGAACTGGTCTGTTACAACATAAATATTTATTTGACAACTGTAGCCAAATTCAGCTATAAAATTAATCTATCAATATATGTAACTTGCCCATCTCATCTCAAATGTTTTCCTATGGTAAGTATATGGTGGGAAAACATCTTGCTGCCTGTATTTGGTTTTAAGTGCCAATAATCACTACCTAACACTACCCAACACTACCTGGCACAAGCAACACCTAAAGTAGAAACAAGTCCAGTAAACTATGGAAATGGCCAGAATAAACAGAATCAAAATAGAGTCCTCCTCTGACTCCAGTGCTGGATCAAAAACAGGGACAGGGACTTCCTCTATTATAGACGAGGGGAGTCTGAGGGTTTAATAACCTTTAATGAATCATGATAATAAAAATAGACTCAACATCCTCTCCCAAACAACTGAGTATATGTTTTCTTTCACTTCATAAATTTTTTATTTTCCAATAAAGAAATGTCTTACCTCGGGGTAAAATTTGGTGGACCTGCCAAAATTCTGTCTGTATTTTTATGCATATTTAACAAAATAGTTTTGATCCATTTTCTTTAGTTTTTTTGGTGGGGCAATTGGGGTTAAGTGACTTGCCCAGGGTCACACAGCTAGTAAGTGTTAAGTGTCAGAGGTCGGATTTGAACTCAGGTACTCCTGAATCCAGGGCCGGTACCTTATCCACTGTGCCATCTAGCTGCCCCTCATTTTCTTTGTTTTTAAAAAAATTTTAATAGCACTTTTCTACATCCATTTCTTTAACAATAAAAATTGGCTATGTGAATTTGCTTCACATAAATTTCCTTTTCTTATCACAGTCCTTTAAAAATTTAATATTGATAAAAATTCTTTTTTTGTGAGAATTAGAATATTCACTGTAGTTCTAAGCACAATAATTTTGTCCAGACTCTACAAAGTATACATTACTTTCATTTTCCTATGTGAATGGTTTATTAAATAAGACCCTTGTTAGATTTTTATTCATTATAATAACTTCAAAAATGAGCTATAAAGGATGTTAGTGGTTATATTCCAGAAAGACATAAGCAGCTCAAAGTAACTCCCTAAAATCATTCTTTTCTTCAACTTTCAATTAGTCATAGTCATGGGGGAGAGGGACAGGGATAGCATGAGTAAGTAAAACTCAGAAATTCTCCAATTCACCTTTCAATTTGCTCCCCTACCAAGCACTCTCACAAGTAGCAGGGTTGATTGATATAAGCTTCATCTTTTTTTCCATTCTTCTGGTCCACATCTGTTGGAAATAATGAGCAGAAACTAGACCAAAAGAGTGGGAGGGAGCAACTAAGAAGAGCCAAAGAGCATATAAAATGCACCAATTAGATAATCAGCCTGGGAATGATGAAGTTCTCTTCTCTTTTTCTAATCTGGACTGCCTAAATCACTATATCTAGTATTTATACTCATCTACATACTCTCTTCCTCACCACAATCTCAAACAGTTATTTGCAATATGCTATGCACATGTTTCAGCAAATCCCCAGGCTTGGCAATTTACAATTTGCCCTGAAGGAGCCTTTAAATCAGACAAATTTCTATTTTTCTGCCCAAAGCAAATCTATATTTGATTGGCAGACTTCCCAACATGAATCTGATGTAGGCACAGCATCCTTTGCCAGCGAAAAATGGAGACAGCATTGTCCATTTCATAAGAGCATAGGATCGAGGTCAGGAAAGGCCCTTGGAGGGCTTCCAGACTAATCCATTCATTCTACCTATGAGGAAACTGAAACCAAGAATAAAGTTACCTGCCCAAGGCCACATAGGTAGCAAGGAGCATAGGCAGGATTCAAATCCACATCTTTTGACTCCAGATTCAATGGTCTTTCCATTATACAATGCTGCCTTTCAACATGGGGTATGTGTCCAGGGCATATCCTGTAGTGAAACAAGGGTTAGGGTTGGAATCTGTAAACTCTTCTCAGTACAGAAAGATTTCTACATCCATCCCATATTACCAATGGCCAAAGAGTAAGGATAAAACAGACATTTCCATCCTTGATTGACAATGGAACCTTGCATGTAAATCAGGAATAATCTAAACTGTTTAAAGAGTTGTCCACATCCAGGCATTTCTTGAATTACATGGGTAAAGCCATGTAATCTCCCTTTGGTTTTTTGAACACTGTGATTTGTCAAATATGAGAAGATACACTAGGATTTACTTGAAGTATTAACAAAATGATGCTATTCACTAATATGGAAAGAAGATATTCTTTGAGGCTTTTCTCCTAATAGTGATGAGGGATGTGTGCTGATGTATTGGTATAGTCTAGACTGTTCTCCCTAATGATCAATAATACATTTGTGAGGTGATCGTGCACACATTGTGGCAATAACCCCAGGATATATGAACCTCACCTCGAGAGCAATAGAGCACTGGCCCTGGAGTCAGGAGTAACTGAGTTCAAATCCAGCCTCAGACACTTAACATTTACTAGCTGTGTGACCCTGGGCAAGTCACTTAACCCCAATTGCCTCACAAAAAAAAAAAAAAGAGCAACCAAGCTCTAACTAATGTTGTAACTAGTGAAGATTCTCTTCCTCTTAAAACAGAAATATCCTGGTACCATGGGAAGAACACTGAAAGTGAAGTGAAAGTGTTCTAATTCTAGATCTCCAATTTACTCCCGTATAACCCTATATCTATCACTTACTTTCTCTGAGTCTCAGTTTCCTCATCTGCCAAAATAAGGTGTTAGACTATTTGAGAGCTGAGATCCCTCTTAGTTCAAAATCTATAACCTCAGTAGGTATAAGATAAAAACAGTAATAATTTTATAAAATCTATCCTTAGAGACAGATTTTTTTTTTTAGTTTTCAAGTACTAAAGGGCAAAGCCAAAATGGTAACCAAAGACAATTTTATTTTTTTTAAAGGGATCATAGCACCTGGATTTTTTTTGGGAGGGTTATTGGTATATTCAAGGGATCAATTCTCATTGGGATGAGTCAGTGAGGTCCTAGAAATGTTAAACTTCTTGTTCTCTTCTCACACCCTATTCTCTATTACCAAAAAAAAAAAAAATGTTCCTAGAGAATCCTAAAAAGAGCTCCTTCTTAGGACCAAAGGTCATTCATAATCCATTGAGGTTCTGTAAACTTTTCTCAATTTGGCAATGTTAATTCTGCAATTTTCAGTCCCACTGGTCCATGGAGTGTTCAGGTCCAATTTATTTCTCTTTTCTATATACCCACAGAGCAGCCTTAATTTTACTTTATTTATATGTACCATTATCCATTCCTAAAATTCATAACTCAGAATGCACAGAAGCCATTTTACAAAGCTTTATGATCCTCACCTTCTTTAGGTTTTTCATCCCATTCTAATCAACAAATGTTTATCTAAAAACCCTCTATAAGCAAGCACTATGCAAGGTATTGGAAAACCAAAAACAAAACACACACACACACAAACACACATACACACAAAACAGCCTCTGCCTGAAAGGAGCTTACATTCTACCAGAATACAATGTGCAGATAAATAAATTTTTTTAAAATAGATCAAAGTAATTTTAATGGAGGAAACACACACACACACACACACACACACACACACACCTGGGAGGATCAGGAAAGGTCTTGTAGCACCAGATTTGTGTTTTGAAGGGGGTGGTGATTTTTGGAGATGGAGGACAAGAGGAAGTAAGTTTCTAGTATATATCTGTCTTTGCAGAGACACAGAGGAAGGAGACGAAATGACCTATTATTAGGAAGTAGTAGACCAAGTGATATGGAACAGAATATGTGTGAAGGAGAATAATATAAAATTGAACTGGAAGAGTAATTGGAATTAGACTACTCTTACTAAAGATTATCATGATGATGGAGGAGGAGAAAGAGGAAGAGGGGAAGATGAAGAAGACAAACAAGAAGGAAGATGAGGAAGTGATGAGGAGGAGGAAAAGAAAGAAAGAAAGAAAGAAAGAAAGAAAGAAAGAAAGAAAGAAAGAAAGAAAGAAAGAAAGAAAGAAAGAAAGAAAGAAAGAAAGAAAGAAAGAAAGAAAGAAAGAAAGAAAGAAAGAAAGGAAGGAAGAAAGAAAGAAAGAAAGAAAGAAAGAAAGAAAGAAAGAAAGAAAGAAAGAAAGAAAGAAAGAAAGAAAGAAAAGAATTCTATCAAGGAATACAATATTGGCAAAGCAATAATTAGTTGACCTTACTCATAAGAGAGGAGACAAAGATACATGGTCTAATTTCAGAAATTCTAGGAAAGCTTATCCCATCCACCAAAACATGTTTCCCAGGGCAGCTAGGTGGCGCAGTGGATAGAGCACCGGCCCTGGAGTCAGGAGTACCTGAGTTCAAATCCGGCCTCAGACACTTAACACTTACTAGCTGTGTGACCCTGGGCAAATCACTTAACCCCAATTGCCTCACTAAAAAAAACAAAACAAACAACAAGAACAACAAAAAACCATGTTTCCCTCTCATGCCTGATGATGCCAGTACCAGATATCCTTTAACAGGGGACAAAGCCATTCATTTGACAACTAGAGCCAAGGGATTTTCCCTCTAAAAGTAAAACTTGTGAAACTTGGTTTGTTAATATTATGAGATACCCACAATCAATTGCATAGCATATAATTGGGAAATGGTACCATTTGGGAGGAATAGCAATGAGGCCAATGTCACTGGATCATAGTGTACATGGAGGAAAGTAACATAACACCAGTGGAAGTGATGTAGGAGGCAAAAAGGGGTTAACAGAAAAACCTAAGTTCCAAGTTCTAATTCAGATATGAGCCCTAAAAAGGATTCAGACCCCAGTTACTGGATAACTTACAAGTCAGGATGCTAAGTTCTCTTACCCACAGTAATCAGTACCCATAGTGGGAACAGAGGGAGAGAGGCCATGAAGACCTGAAACTACAACAATGAAAAAAAATTGACAAGCTATAGAAATTTAGACTAGAAATAAGTGATAAATGAAGATGTTTTTAAACTAAGCATGGGAACCAGAAAGAGACATGCACAGAAAAGGCCAAATTTGTCCCCAGATTCACCTTATGACGTGTAAACCCCAAAAACACACCTCCACAGAAAAAGGTACCTGCCTCAGGGGTTGGCTTAGGACCCCAGGAACTCCAAATAAGGCTAAGCCCTCCCCTGTAACTCCATAAGGTGGAAATTATTATAATGAGACTGATAAATCAATTTATCCATACTATAAATATAACCATCTCTTCTTTCACTATTTGAGAGATACCTTTCCACTTTTCAGGTTCTCTCCCTGTGGTCACTCAGAGTATTGCAATAAAACTTGGGAAACTGAGTCACTGAGTCTTGTAATTCTTTTGGGATGACTCATGATCAATTTGATGCTACTTCCATCCCACATCAGAAGGGAAAAAGAGAGCAGGTTATGAAGTAATATAGGTGGCAAGCAGAACATTTTCTCTCTGATCTTGGAGATCAGAGGGAGCCATTGGAATTTACTGAATAGGAAGAGATGACATAATGAAATTTTCACTTAGGGAAATCATTTTGGCAGGTGAGTGGAGAAGAGATTGGAGTGAAGAGAAGAGAAAAGAACAAAGTGGGTAGACACTTGAAGTAGGGAGACCAAATAGCAAACTATTGCTATTGTCTAGATGAAAAGTGATGAGGGCCTGCATCAAGATGGTGGCTATAAGAGTAGAACAAAGGGGCGGCTAGGTGGCACAGTGGATAAAGCACCGGCCCTGGATTCAGGAGTACCTGAGTTCAAATCCAGCCTCAGACCCTTGACACTTCCTAGCTGTGTGACCCTGGGCAAGTCACTTAACCACCATTGCCCCGCCAAAAAAAAAAAAAAAAAAGAGTAGAACTAAGAGGAACATATATACAAGACATACTGTGAAAATAGAAAAAAAAAAGACTTGGCAACAGATTGAATATGGGTGGTAATTAAGAATGAGGAGTACAAGATGACACCAACATTGGGAATTCTTTCAACTGCAGTTACTTAGTTCTTACTAATAGTCTGTTGTGGCACAGGATCATCTCTATGTAAAATTCTACTCTGTGTTCCCATAGATAATACATGTTATTTTGTCTCTTTATTTACTGAGGAAAAAAAAAAAGGTTCTAAGTCAAGGGCATATATGATTCTACTCAATTCCTTTCCTGTAATTATCACCAAGAGAAAAAAAAATATGCAAATAAAATCCTACATGGTTGAAAGATAGGAATAGAGTTTGGATTTGTGATTTCATGTAGGCTGTAGGGAATTCCCAAATGAGGAAACTCCCTCCAAAATACTGATCAACAAAGTCTTAATGAGTTTCCTCATTAGTACAAGGAGATGTTAAGTGACTTGTCTAGGGTAACATAGCTAGAATGTGTCAGTTGTAGAATCAAGTCATTTTCTCTAACTACAAAAAGCCAGTTCATGACACAATACAATAAACTGCTTCTCAATTTAAACCCTATGTATTACCACATTAGTGTATAATATTTAGCATCCTTACATTAAAATAACACTTAAAGGAAAAATATTTGTGAGGAAGTTAAGGTTTTTTTCACCTATTATACCTCTCAAACCAGGAAGAACTTAAATTACAGATTTGGGTTTGTTTTGTTAACAGAACAAAACTCCTTCTCCAATGCCTCAAAGTGGCCTGGCATTGACCTTGGTTTTCAAAAAGCTGAGCCAACAAAATACAAGCTAAAGCATGTTGAATCACATTAGAAAGGTTTTGAGGATGATCCCAGAGATAGACAGTCTCTGCTGTGTGAAGACTAGACTAGCTAAGTACAGAAAGACTCATAACCAGAACTTGATATATTAGGGGCCAGAAAAAGAACTAAACATATAATATAGTCTTTATGCATGTGACCTTAAAGGTTCTTAACCTGAAATTCACGACTTTTTAAAAATATTTTGATAATTGTATTTCAATATAATTTGTTTCCTTTATAACCCTATGCATTTTTTTTTACATATTTAAAAACATTATTCTGAGTGTTGTGGGAATGCAGTGAGAGCCCAAGAAACCTAAAGATCCCAGGCTCCAAGACCAAGGGAAAAGTAGCTCTCTCTCCCAACTCAAGAAAAAGATGTGGTCCAGCATAACCCTGGTAAGTTGATAAGCAATATCAAGTTCTGCAAGATGATATGCAGAATATGGATGGATGATGAATATCCTACTGATACCCCATTATTCAAAGATCCTCTCACAGTTATCTTGTCCTTCCCTCCCTTTCTTTGTTTTGTAAAGATACAAAAGACCAGGTCTTCTCTTACTCTAATGGGACAGCTCTCCATGGTGATCTGTCCCCCAGCCATATATTCCTCTCTCCTAATAAATCGCTTCATTTTACAAGATTGGTGATGAGTCTCCAATTCTTTGGGTGAGCTAGCCCTCTGAACCAGGTCGCAAGTCCCTCCAAACATGAGAATGGGTCCATAGGCTTCACCCGGCTTCCAAAAGGTTTGATGCCACAGAACATGTTAAGAACACCTGACCTATATGCATGCATTAACTGTTACTACTCTTAATTTAATATTTTTATCCAGTGTTGTCAACCTGAAAATTAATTTTAAAAAACCATTAACATAATATAATTAAGGTCTTTAATTGGGGCAGAGGCATTATAACCCATGATACAACTCATGATAGCAAGTGCTAGGAGTATCCAAATATGAGAACTCAAGACTGGGTTTATATGGAGTAATTGAACAAAGAGGTAAAAGGATGCCTATAGGTTAATTTCACCAGCTTAATTATTTTACCTGCCAAAATGAAAGTGATGAGATTACCTTCCTGAGGGTTAAATATATCATAAATTCTTAAGGTAAGTTGTTTTACATAACAAGCAAAAATCCAAAAAGAAAGCTTGGGAATCTCTAGAGTGGTTATCTACAAAATAATCAGTTTAGAATTGAAAAAGTCCAGTCAGCCCCAGGCAATTCATTGGCCTGAGAATGAAACTAGATGAAGTCAGTCAGTTCTCAATCAATTGTGCTTATCAGTTTTAAACATTGAACAATATCACTGAGAAAAATAACTATATTGTAACAAAGAAAAAATATTGGTTACCAACATAGAAGTCATTTTCCAATCAGCTGTCAATATGTGGTTAAATCATGAACTCCTGGAAACAAAAGGGAAAATCAATATCAAATGAGAAAAACAATGCTATGGCACTGTATGCATTTTTAAGTACTCATCACTGTAGTTCTAATTTAACTTTAGAAAGATTAGACTCCAATAAATGGACAATTGACAGATGTAAAGACACACTATGACCATTTGACCATTTCATAGAAAAATTTAACTGATAAAAAAAATTCTAAACAGCATGGACTGTAACAATTGGAATGATGCCACCTGCTGGAGACTTACTGTAGAAAAGCTCTGCCATGAGGAGAAGGCCTCTGAGGGCAAGCCATGCGGTCAAGGTCCTTGGCGTCAGGAAGTGATGTTTGCTCGTGGGTACTGTCTATCAAGGCTACTAGCCAATCAACTTGAGGAGCCTCCCATTTCTGGGAGGAGGACACGAAGTAGGAAGCAGATGCTGTTGGAGGGGTTCTGGCTCTTTTGGTTCTGGCTCGCCATGGTGGGTCGGCTAATGGGGTCTCTTAGAAATAGTTAGATTTTTACCTTTCTCTCTGATCCCAACGCTCTTTAATAAATACTTAAACACTTAAATGTTCTTACTAAAGCTTATAATTTATTGGTGACCACTCATTAGATTTTAGATAGTATAGCTAGAATTTTAGCCCCTTACAGGACACTGAAAAAGTCTAGAAACCACCTCAACCAGTAAAGGCTTGATGTCCTTGCCAAGCTAAATGACATGGTAAGTAGCCAAGGGCTACACTCCTTTATAGGACAAGCTAATGCAAAATATTACAGGGGGATATGGGGAAAGTAAATACAGTATTTCCTCATAAAACAACAAGAAGTTGAAGGAGAAATTAATTACAGAATGCTTATCAAGAGATACAGCTAAGCCAGATCATCCCAAGGTCATATGTAGAGGAAATCACTCCTATCCCTCTCTCTCATATTCAGCAATTTACCAAGTCAGTCACTTAAGAATAACAAGCACTTACTCTGTGCCAAGCATTGTGCTAAGTGCTGGGGATATGAAGAGCAAAAATCTGTTTTTTGCCCTCAGGGCACTCATAGTATATTGGGGAGACAACTTGGAGACAACTACTTATGTACAGAATATATACAATGTAAATGGTGGGGGTGAGAGGAATATCTGAGGTAAGACACTAAAGATGGGAATGTGCAAGTGGGAGTTAAGGAAAAAAGAGACCAGGAACTCAAAGAAGTCACAGTCAATTCCACCTATACAACACAACATGTCTCATATCCAATTCCTGATCTTTCTCTACTGCCACTAGTACAGACTCTTATTGCCACCATCCTGAGTGCTACAATAAACTTCTTAGTCTTTCAACCTCCACTCTTCCCTTTCTATTACCATCTTTAATCTATCGTTCATCATTCTCAAATAGTATTTCTTTACATAAATACACCCTGTCACTCTCAAAAGTCTTCTGGGTCTCCCTATTTGTTCCAGAATAAACATAATTATAAAGTGACAATGATAGATAGACAGCCTAACTTCTTTACTGGCATCCACAACACAGTAAAAATACCAAAGGAAGACCTATGTGTTTTTTAAATTAATTGCTATTGATATATACAACAGTTTTAGGTAAGCATATTTTAGATAATTAATATGACATAACAACAAATTATTGCCCACGTGTCTCCCTAATTTATCATGAGAAAGCAGGGAGAGAGCTTCAACATGGCAGTTACACCAAGAAGGAGAAAAGCTCCAAAAGATCCAAAAGACAGCACATGGTCTCAAGGAGACCCAAGAGAGTTCAGAAGACCTGCCAGACCTACTCTGATCTAAGAGGGAGAGTCAAGAGAACTCATGGTGTCTAAAAAGGAATTTTATCCTTTTTCAATAGTCAGGTCATTATACATTGATGAAAGCTAATTGGTTAGCATCATTCAATTCCATTGGTTGACATGATTTGAAGGTGGTCCATATTATAATGAACTCTACTGATGAGATCAGGAAAAGTATTTAAAAGACCCCCCCCCAATGAGGTAGCTCAAGGAAAAGTCCATAATCTAGGAGTGGTTTGATCCCATTAGTCCTTCACTGAGCTAGACAAAAGAGTCTATCTCCATTTCTTTTGTTCCTTTAAGTTTGTCCCAAATAAGATTTGATAGTTTCTCTAGGAGAACTGGAGTTTCTGGAGTGTGGGAGGGGTGTATGGGGAGGGAAAGACTAAGAAACTGACCTCTGTGCCCCACCCCAAGAAATCTTTATTTTAATACTTATCCTGTCACACCTATGTGTGATGGGTAGCACCTTCCTATGGATTTTTTGGGGGGGAAGATTGGAGTTAAGAAATGCATAGCATGAAATGATATGAATTAACTCATGCATTAGTACTAATATGCTCATCATTTCTTATACCACAGTAGTATTCCATCACAATCATATATCACGTTATTCAATCTTTTCCCTAATTGATAGGCATTCCCTTAATTTCCAGTTCTTTACCACCGCAGAGAGCTGCTATAAATATTTTTGTGCATATAGATCCTTTCCTTTTTCCCTGATCATCTGACAAAATAGACCTAATAAGGGTATCAGTGGATGATTGTTCTCCACAATGGTTGAAATAGTTCACAATTTCACCAAGAGTGTAATAAATGTGTTCCAATTTTTCCACATCCCTTCCACATTTCTCATTTCCCCTTTCTATCATTTTAGCCAATCTGAGAGGTGTTGATGTAGGATAGAATTTGGGGTCAAATTGATTGTGAGCCATCCCAAAAGAATTACAAGACTCAGTGGCTCAGTTTCCCAAGTTTTATTGCAATACTGTGGGTGATCACAGGGAGAGAACCAGAATAGTGGAAAGATATCTCTGGAATAAGGAAAGGAAAGACAGTTATATTTATAGTATGGATAAATTGATTATCAGTCTCATTATAATAATCTCAACTTTGGGGAGGTACAGGGAGGCCTGGTCCTACTCATTATAATATTCTCCACCTAGGGTGTTACAAGGGAGGGCTTATCCTAATTTGGAGTTCCTGGGGGTCCTAAGCCAACCCCCGAGGTGGGTACCTTTTTCAGTGGAGGTGTATTTTGGGGGTTTACACGTCATAAGGTGAATCTGGGGACAAATTTGGCCTTTTCTGTGCATGTCTCTTTCTGATTCCCATGGCTAGTTTCAAAATATAATCATTTTTCATTAGAATTTCTATAGATTGTCTTTTTCCTTTATTGTTATTTTGACCTGACCCACTCTGGTCCATTATGGATGTTGATCACTATGGGTACAAGAACCTAACATAAGTCATCTGTTAACTGGGATCTGACTCCCTTTTAGAGCTAATATCTGTATTAGAGCTTGGGTCTTAGGTTTTTCTATTAACCCTTTTTTGCCTCCTACATCAGTGTGATATGCTATCTCAAAATTATTTCAATTTTCATTTCTCTAATAAAGCATAACTTAAAGCATTTTTATGACTATAAAGCTTTGATTTCTTCTTCCAAAAATTATGTATTTAAGTCCTTTGACCATTTAGCAATTGGGGAATGACTCATATTCTTATAAATTTGACAGAATTGTCTCTATATTTCAGATATGAGGCCTTTATCCAAGAAATTAGAGTCCCCCCCCCAATTTTCTGCTTCCCTTCTAATCTTAGCTAAATTGGTTTTATTTGTACAAAAACATTTAATTTAATGTAATCAAAATTATACATTTTACATCTCACAATGCTCTCCATTTCTTGTTTATTCATAAATTCTACTTGTATCCCTAAATATGTATAACTGAAATTCAAACTCAAGTCTTCTGAATTCAAATTAAGCATTTTTCTAGGTTAACATCTGGATAGAACTCTCCACTGATGAAAAACTACTTTGGCGGCAATTACATTTATAATTTTACTTTGAAATCCACCTTCCCTAGGGCAAAGAAATAACAAGATTAGCTAAGGTATCAGAGGTGTCTAAATTACTGATTAGAAACTAAGATGAAGCAATACTGAAACATAAATAAAAAGAATATAATTTGATTTGCACAAATAAAAATCTATTTACATAAAGCATAATATGTTAGAACATAGCACAGATCAAAATCCATTATGGATGGCTTTTAATGCAAGAATTAAATGAGACCTCAGAGTTCATGTAATATCCCTGAGTTAACTCTGAAGCCTCCCCCCAAAAGTAGTCATCCAATTAATTTCTACCTAAACGTCTTCACCAGTGATGAAGTAGCACAATACACTCTAACTACTTAAAAAGCATTAGGACCTTTCCCTGCTATTAGGTGCTTGACATAAAGCTAGTGTTTAATGAAGGTTTGTTGACTGAATTGAAATAGTGTTTCTGTAGTTTCTATTCATTGCTAATCTCCTTTAGCATTCATTGTACCACTCTTTTGTTACTTATATTCTGCCTTTTCAAATAACCTCATACCAACACTGAGTCAGGAGTACCTGAGTTCAAATCCGGCCTCAGACACTTAACACTTACTAGCTGTGTGACTCTGGGCAAGTCACTTAACCCCAATTGCCTCACTAAAAAAAAAACAAAAAACAAAAAATAGTCCATGTATAAGGTGATAAGGGCCCTCACCAGAATGGTGGCAGTGTCAGAAGAGAGAAGGGGTCATATTCAACAGATTATCAAATTAGTCCTGGACAAGCACTGCAAGTGGGCTATGAGCTCATCATGAATGAGTAGAAGGAATAGATCAGGTTCCATTACACTTAGAAAATTGCTCAAGTGCTTGGACTTGACCTTAAAAACCATCTTCAAGAGCTCATTTCATCAACAACAGTATTCTTACAGGAATGCCATATGGCTACCATTCGTGAAACATCATGATCTTCAAAGAATTTAAAGTACAAATAAGCCAAATGTCAATGGCTTCTTATTACTTCTAGTACAAAATAAAAACTCTTCATTCTGGCATCATGGATCCTCTATAATCTGGCTCCAACTTACCTTTCCAGCCTGATTTCACATTATTCCCTTTCATATACTCCACCTTCCAGCTGGCTAGACTGCTAGATGTTCCCTTAAATTAACATTCCATTCCCACCTCCATTCTTCTAGGCAAATTGCCCCCTATACCTTAAATATATTCTGTTCTCCTCCCTATCTTTCATCAAGGCTCACTTTATCCCCTGGGTAACCTATCCTGAACAGTCTCCACATCCCTCCCCCATATATTAGTGCCCTCTCTGTCCTCAGAGGATCTTGCATTATTTACACACACACACACACACACACACACACACACACACACACACACACATACACATATTTGGGGGGTATATAAACATATATGATTGTGTGTGTATGTATATGTGTGTTGTATCCCTAAAAGAATACCAGTTCCTCTAGGTACAGGACTCTCTTATTTTTGTTTTGTGTTTTATATTCATGACACCTCACACAGTGCCTTACATATTAAGTACTTAATAAATGTGTGTTGAAAAAAATGGAAAAATATTTAGTGGGCTTAAGCAAGCTATGGAATATTGGTGATGATGATGGTGGTAGTAGTGGTAGTGGTGGTGGTGGTGGTAGTAGCAGTAGTAGTAGTAGTAGTAGTAGTAGTAGTAGTAGTAGTAGTAGTAGTAGAAGAAGAAGAAGAAGAAGAAGAAGAAGAAGAAGAAGAAAAAGAAGAAGAAGAAGAAATGATTTTCAGAAATAACTGTGCCAGAAAACAAAGCAGGACAGTCATGCACCAAGAATGAAAGATATAAGACTCACAGCCCAAGTTCTATATGGATACCCTAAATAGGATATGGAAAAAGAGAGGCCTCTAGAAAACTGGATAGAATACAGAAAATAATTTCACAAGTTTAAATAGGAAGGGTTATGAACTATGGTGAAATTACAAATCCATCAAAGTATCAAAACAAAGCATATATTCAAATGTCCTGATTTTTTTATTCATTTTATGTAATTATCCCTTGCTTGCTATTTAAAATGTAGCAATTTGAGGATAGGGATATATCTCATAAGTCCTTTTATCTGTATGCAACTCTGTTAGCTCAACACTGTTAGCCATTGTTAATAATGGTCATGGCTATTGAATTTAAGAGAGAAAGGATTTGGGGGCAGCTAGGTGGCGCAGTGGATAGAGCACCGGCCCTGGAACCAGGAGTACCTGAGTTCAAAACCGGCCTCAGACACTTAACACTTACCAGCTGTGTGACCCTGGGCAAGTCACTTAACCCCAATTGCCTCACTAAAAAAAAAAAAAAAAAGAAGAGAGAAAGGATTTGAGGATTCATCTAATTCAATTCCCTTATTTTACAGATGAAGAAACAGAGACCCAAAGAAATGAAGTAAAGACTCAACTCAGAGTGAAACTACATAGTTATAGGTCTAGGACTAGAACCAGTTTCCTAAATCTGAAGCCTCCTAATTCCTCCCTGATTTTTAAGTACTCATCCAACTATGCCACACTACCTTCTACTTCTAGAAATAGTATTTCCTGTTTGTTATACTGAAGCCCAGACTTTTCTCTATAATCAAATATGGTGAATGTTTCATTCTACATTTTGCTGAATTCAATGCACTATAGAACCCATTCTTTCTTCTATGCCCCACCCCCCACAATCCCCAAAAGAAAAATCTTTATTTTTTTCTCTTCCCAAAGACAATGCTAGTAAAGCCTGCCAATGACCCTCCTACTCTAGATAGTGGTTGGAAGTAACATAGGCAAATCAAGTAACTCTTCTTAGTGTTGAATATTAAATATAGTTGTTTGTTTTTTTTTTTGTGGGGCAATGAGGGTTAAGTGACTTGCCCAGGGTCACACAGCTAGTAACTGTCAAGTCTCTGAGGATAGATTTGAACTCAGGTCCTCCTGAATCCAGGGCCATTCTTTATCCACTGTGCCACTTAGCTTCCCCCTAAATATAGATTTCATACCTATCCTCCTACAAGATAATAAACAGGTCAGAGATATCAATAATATCTCCTATAATTTGTTCACCCAGATCAGAGAAGGCTATTTCTGCCTCTTTTACCAGAAGTAGGTACCTCACAGAAACCAGATCAGAGAATGGATAGGGAAAACATACTATCAATTTAATATTTTGTTCCAAGAAGAAATATATAACACATGACCATGTGGAGACTCCCCTTCTAAGAAGAAAGTTCAGAGACTCTCCATTTCTGAATGTATATATTTTTTTTGTCCACTGATTACAGGGTGTTGTCAGTTTCAATACTATGATACAGAAGCAAAGGCAGTTTAACAATTTCAGTTATAACAAGTATGGAGGAAATGCTGAAGCATCATGATAAGATTATAAGATTCCAAAAAAAAAACAAAAAACGGTTTGGCAAGGATAAGGGTGCTCAGATGTCACCATAAGATAGGGACTTACTATCCTGAGGGAAAGAAGCCACTAAGTAGGGTCTTTTATCTGTTAGCTATCTGGGTTCAGCTTGGAGTTCAGTTGAAGGACATTTGGCTCTTATTAACCCAGGGCTTCATAAAAAATACTTTTGGATAATAAGGTACCTCCATCAAATCCAGGTGATCCATATATTCATATTAACATTAGTTAGCCTCAGTCAAATATGAAAGCCTAAAAACAACAATGAGGGATAAACAAAGACAAGTTTGGGTGTTTGTTTTCTTTCCCCCAAGCTTTTCAACCCTTAAAAAAGTGTGATCTCGGTAGGAAACACTACATAAGGACTGAGAGAAGGCTGTCAAAGATGAATGGAGCTAGGTTTTGTTCCTGAAGTTTGACCACATTTTGTGGGGAGCCAGAGACCAGGGGAGAATCTGGACCCAGCCCAAGTGGGAGGCTTCAGAATAAAGGTACTAACAATAATCTATATAATTCCATAACATAGAAATCCTGAAAGTATGAAATACCACCCTAGAACAGTTGGGGTGTAGCAGAAGATTTTTCTTCTGAAACAGGCTATCACCATTTGCTGGTGACTGCTGGAACTTCAGGCAGAAGACAAGCAGCTGGAGAACATCAGAAAGTGAACACCACCATTTATAGAACAATGGCTTTAGATCTGAAAGGGGCATCAGTGGTCATTAAGTCCTATCCCTTCATTTTTCTTTTTTTTTTCCTTTCTTTTTCTTTTCTTTTCTTTTTTTTGGTGAGGCAATTGGGGTTAAGTGACTTGCCCAGGGTCACACAGCTAGTAAGTGTCAAGGGTCTGAGGCCGGATTTGAACTCAGGTCCTCCTGAATCCAGGGCCAGTGCTCTATCCACTGCCCTTCATTTTTCAGATGAGAAAACTAAAGCTTCTAGAGGTCAAGCATGGCCATACAGGTAATAAGTAACGGAATCATGATTTGAACCAAGATCTCCAAATTCCAAATCAAGCACTTCCCCCCGCCCCCGCATTGTACCACATTTTCTCTCCATAGGTTGGAAATTATGGGTGGGAGTGTTAGTGAGCTACCCCTTTTCGGGAGATGCAGTAGATTACAGGGTAGATTACAGCACTGTGCGATTATAATGTAAAACATTTACTAGAAACACTATTGAATGGCTCTAAGGGACTGAGGCTACCTAGGTCTCTGGAGAGGGATTTTTCATTAGTAAACATTGACCTTATCCATGGGATCAGATGAGAGTTCTGATTAAGTTCCCCTTAATGCCAGTGCCTTCACTCTATTGATTACTTCGATTTCATCCCATATCTGTATCTTGCTTGTACATAGTTGTTTGTATGTTATCTCCCCACTAGACTCAGTTCTTTGAGAGCAAGAACTGTCTTTTGCCTTTATTGTAGCAAGTAAAAAGAAATCCACACAATCAGGAAGTGATGGAGATATCACATTTTTTAATCCTATTCCCTTTCTTATCTAATATCCTGCATTGGAGAGGAGTTGGGGGAGAGCTACAAGTTTAGTTGTAAATTTGGAAACTCTGAAGTGAAAAACTATTAAAGAAACTGGTAACTGTTAAAACAGAAAACTATGAAACATTCAACTGTTTCTCCATCTACAGCTTTAACTTTTCCCATAAACTAACACATCAAACATATATGAGTGTGTACATATGATTTGTTATATATATTTAATATATATGAACTAATACATTATATATTTACACATAAACATGCATATATACATGCATATTTGTATAAAACATATGTAAATAAGATATATGTAATAGCATAGTGTTCTTTCATCATTCCTACTAGACAGAAATGGCCTGGAGAAAGCATTTGTTTTAGGCATTTTAGAGAACTTGTAACCATTTTAAGCATAACATTTTAGAAATTGATAAGATCCTAGTATAACCCTTCATTTTCAAGTGGAGAACTTGGGTTGAGAGGCAAAATAATTTACCCAAGCAATATAGTGGGAGCATGTTACTAATACTGGTCTTGCACTCAGACCCTGGGACTTCTAACCTAGGTTACTATGGCAATAACATAATTCATTGGGTATTTAAGAATAAATCAGAATCATTAGTAAATGTCCATCATAGGGAAAAACAATCAGAAAATGCATGAATCCCTGTCTAGTTTATAATTTAAACAAATAGCCTCATGCTTATTTAGCTATTCTTGGAATCTTACTAGATGACAAGCCATTAATGACCATTAGTAATGAAGCTTATTTTTTTAATAACCCACATCTTTCATTTCACACAAAGAATCTGAGCTCATTTATCACCAATAGGACCCTTCAGCCTCTCAGTCTAAGATGTCTCCATCATCTCAGAAACAAGTGACCAAATTTAGTCAAGCTAATACCTAAGAGTATGTATAGGAGAAATGAAAAACAAAGTAAAAAATTTGCCTTTTTATCTAATGTATAATTCAAATATTAGCTAATTGTTACCCCTTCAGTCTTTAGCATTTTCCACTTAACTATGTTTTCCTTTTTTTCCCCTTTTTGCCTCTAGCTATTCCAGAATCAAAATGTTCCTGGAATAGTGCACCAGAATTTCCTGAAGTAAACAAAATGTCAAGGAAATCCATGGCACAAAGTTGCATAAGAAATTTGCTGCTGATTCTTTTTAACTCAACTCAACAAATATGTGTTTACTTACCAAACACCTGCTACACAGAGCATGTTGCAAGGTTCTGCAAGTGAAATATGGATAAGTAAGAGAAGGCCCTCACCTTTAAGGAGCTCATAGGGCATGATGGACGATGGGGGGGAAGAAAACCAATGTACTGGTAAACAGAACAGGGAGAATATGGTAAGTACTAGACTGGATAGAAAGGTGTTTTAGAGGTTCAGAGGAAGGAACCATAATAGAAAGTGATTTCAAAATTTTATACATAGGGCCGGCTAGGTGGCACAGTGGATAAAGCACCAGCCCTGGATTCAGGAGTACCTGAGTTCATATCCAGCCTCAGACACTTGACACTTACTAGCTGTGTGACCCTGGGCAAGTCACTTAACCCCCATTGCCCTGAAAAAAAAAACACTTTATACATAAATATAAATATCATTCACTTTTTATTGTTGTTATAACTGACCAGGAGGAAAGGCAGATTTTATGAAGGAAGTAGCATTTGAGTTGGTCCTTGAAGGATGCACAGTAAGAACTTCACAGGCTATTAAGATTCAGAGTTGAGGGGCAGCTAGGTGGCACAGTGGATAGAGAACCAGCCCTGGAGTCAGGAGCACCTGAGTTCAAATCCGGCCTCAGACACTTCACATTTACTAGCTGTGTGACCCTGGGCAAGTCACTTAACCCCAATTGCCTCACTAAAAAAAAAAAAATATTCAGAGTTGAAATGTGCCTTAATGATTACCTAGTACAGTTCTCTCAAGAATTTTACATGCGAGGCAACTGAGGTCCATAGATCTCAAATGACTTGCTGAAAGTCACATAAGGATGGCAGTGATGAGATATAAAACCAGATCCTCTAACTCACCATATTTTCCATAAGCAAAAAGAGAGAGAAAGGTATTACAAGTAAAAGGAACAATAAAGACAAAAATAATGACCAGCGGATTCTAGGTTTAGAGCTAGAAGAAACTCTATAGGCCATCTAATTCAACCCCCACAATTAAAAATGAGGAAACTGAGGCACACTGAGGTGAAATCACTTGTCAGTGGTCCCCCAGAATGTGGACCAAAGTAAGGTTCACAATGAAAGGGACATAGAATAAATAAATAAATAAACAGATAGATAGGTAAATAAATAAAGAAAATAGAAAGGGACATAGGCCATCGAGACAAGGGCTTCTTAAGCCTTTTCCACTCATAACCCCTTTTTGCCAGAGAAATTTTTATGCAACCCTGGGTATATAGGTATATAAAATAATAGGTATCCATAACCTTTTACTGTTGCCACATTTTTTATGACCCCATGTGGAGTTGCAACCCACAGTTTAAGAAGTTGGGATCTACTCAACTTTATCATTTTACAGATTAAGAAACTGATACCCAGTGAGATTGGGAGCCCCCACTAAAGATCAGAAGTAGAATTTGTATCCAAGTCATCTGGATGCAGTGGCCTCTTCCACTGTAACATAGTGGAAAAATGAAGATATCCTCTAGGTAATGTAGTAGAAAGAGGAAGAGCCTAGGGATATGGGTTTAAATAACAACTCTGTTATTCTTCTCTGTGTGGGAATTTGGGAAAGGCATTTAATCTCTCTTGGTTTCCATTGCCTCATATATAAAATGAGGGGACTGGATTAGCTCAGGGATCTTAAACTTCTTCCATTCAAAACCCTTTTGCCCAAGAATTTTTTCCATCGTCCCTGGAATATAGGTATATAAAATAGGTATACATAGCCTTTTACTATTGCCAATTTTTTCACGACCCCCCCACATTCAGTTATTCGACTACATAGGGGGTTGTGACCGATAGTTTAAGAAGTTTTTTTTTTAATGTCTTTTTTTTTTTTTTGGTGGGGCAATGAGGGTTAAGTGACTTGCCCAAGGTCACACAGCTAGTACGTGTCAAGTGTCTGAGGCCGGATTTGAACTCAGGTCCTCCTGTATCCAGGGCCAGTACTTTATCCACCGCACCACCTAGCTGCCCCCAGTTTAAGAAGATTTTAGACTAGAAGCTTTGGGGTACTGTCCACTCTGAGTCTAAGATCTCTCTGATCTCAGAAACAAGTCACCACGTTTAGTCAGGCTGAAATCTAAAGAAATGTAGAGGAGAGATGGGAAATAAGGAAGGAAAAGAAAACATTGGGGGTCATTAACAACTTAATACTCTCTTTTTAATAGTATTTTTTAAAAACAATTCTACCCTCATGGACTCTTAGCTGTGAAACAGGAGCTTAATGATGTCACCTATTACAATTTTCACTTTGTGGCATTATTCACCTCATTGTTGTTGCTATGTCTGTCATTATCCTTAGTACATGCATGTGTATGTACATCTCTAGGCTCTCATGTCTATAATGGATTCACCCAATCTGTAGCTTTATTACATTCTGAGTATATATTTTATAAAGAGCACTGTTTCTCTGAGGAATAACTAAGCCTGGGATATTGTGTTTCAATTTTATGAAGAGCAAACTTCCAAATGAAAGATTTGTCTTCTAATAGAAAGAGTTGAATAGGAAAGTACTTTTTAAAAAATCCATCTGATTACATTTAAGGTTCCCAAAATACCATATATAAGAATATTATCTGGCTTGTGACCTAGCTCATTGTCACTGAATTGTGAATTATATTAATTTTCATTCATTTTAAGCTTCTCTTCCTCAACCTGACAAATTTCAAGGATATCCTAAGGAGCTTGAAAGGACTCAAAAACCAGTACTTGAAAGCTCCAAATTGAGTTCCAAAAAATGTTAAATGATTTGCCCAAAGATACACAGGCAATATGGGGCAAAGCTGAGAACTTACGACAGGTCCTTGACCTCAAAATATTTTCAAAAGGCAAAAAATAGGAAAGAGAACCCTGTAAGTAGAAGGAGCCACATGGATAAAGGGGAGGAGGTAGGGCTTTAAACTTCCTTTCTATTCTAAAACTATGATTCTATGAAAGCAAAGGGAGAGTACTGGGCAAGGGGGTGACAGAGGGGAGAGGAAAGAATTATTTACTCTTTAAAAACAATAACTTTATTTTATTGTTGTTGTCAGTATCTTTTGATGTCAGCAGCAGTAAAAATATTGAATAGTTAAGTCAAAAGCCAACTAAGATTTTTTTTTGGGGGGGGGGGTGGGACAATGAGGGTTAAGTGACTTGCCCAGGGTCAAACAGCTAGTAAGTGTTAAGTGTCTGAGGCCATATTTGAACTCAGGTCCTCCTGAATCTAGGGCCACTGCTTTATCCACTGTGTCACCTAGCTGCTCCCGCCAACTAAGATTAAATTCCAGCTTTAACCCTATATGACTATGTACAAATACTTAAACCTCACTGATCTCAATTTCCTCCTTACTTTCCTTTGATATAAAATGAAAGATAATAATACTTGTACTATGTACCTCACAGGGTTGCAAGGAATGCATATTTAAAAATATAAAAAGACATCATAAATATGAAATACTATTGACATTTTTAGTTTTATGTCTATATTATATTAATGAAATATAAAATGCATTTTATTAATGTCTGTGATGCATTATTTTATAGAAAAAATATAAATATTATTAGTATATCTTCTCTATATTATATATGTATGTTTACATATACATATACATATAACACATGTGTGTTGGTGATCAACTTCCAAAAACGACATCTACACAGAAGATTCAAGCATTTATATATCAATCCCTAATCTCTCTCCTGAGCTCCATTCCCATATCACCAACTCGATTATCTGCTGGACATCTTCATAATAGATATTCCATTGGCACCTTAAGCTCAAGATGTGTAAAAGTGAATTCAGCATATTTCTCCATAAATTTTCCCCTTCCTCCAAACTTTTCTATTTTTTTGTCCTTAGCTCTTCCATATTCCTCATCCCTGTCCCACATAATAAGCAATCATTTGCCAAGTTTTAAGCAACTGTCCTTGGACTAAATCTCTTGGATCAGATCTCTCCAGCCACAAGGCATCACCTCTTATTAGACTATTGCTTCCTAATTAATCTGTCGGTCTGCTTCCAGTCTAACCCCTCTCTAAAGCATTCTTCTTGTGATTACCAAAATAACCTTCACAAAGCATAAAGATGAGTGCCACTTCCTTACTCAAAAACCTTTAGTAGATCATTACTTCCTAATATAGAACAAAGTAAAAACTATTCAGTCTGGTATTTAAAGCTCTCTATAATCTGGTTCCAGGCAGGTAGGAGGTAGAGTAGATAGATCAGTGAGCCTGGAGTCAGGAAGAATTAGTTCAAATATGGTTTCAGACACTTACTAGCTGTGTGACCCTGGGCAAGTCACTTAACTCTGCCCAAATCTCCTTATCTGTAAAATAAACTGGAGAAGAAAATGACAAATCACTCCAGTATCTTTGCCAAGAAGACCCCAATGAGGTCACAAAGAGTCAAACACAACAGAAATGACTGAATAGCAACATAATCAGGCTTCAACTAACTAATTTTAGTGGATTTAGGGAAGCAGATTTAGGAGACCTGGGTGTGAATCCCACCTTAGCCACTTACTATTTGGTCCTCAAGTCAACAAATAGGCTCATAAATGTAAATCGGTCTCAGGCCCAAAAAGAATTCCTAGAAGATATCAAAAAGGATTTTAAAAATCAAATAAGGGAGGAGGCAGCTAGGTGGCACAGTGAATAGAGCACCGGCCCTGGATTCAGGAGTACCTGAGTTCAAATCCGACCTCAAACACTTAACACTTACTAGCTGTGTGACCCTGGGCAAGTCACTTAACCCCAATTGCCTCACTAAAAAAAATCAAATAAGGGAGATAGAGGAAAAGTGGGAAAAGAAATTACATTGTTGTAAGAAAATCATGAAGAAAGAGTCAACAGCTTGGTACAGGAGGAAAAAAATTATAGAAAACAAGTCCTTAAAAAAAAAAAACAGAATAGGACAAATAGTAAAAGAAGGACAAAAATCTAATAAAGAGAAAAACGCCTTAAAAAACAAAACAAAACAAAAACAGAATTGGCCAAATGGAAAGAGATACAAAAGTCTACTGAAGAAAATAATTCCTTAAAAAATAGAATTGGTCAAATGGAAACTAAGGACTCCAAGAGACATCAAGAAGCATTAAACCAAATCAAAAGAATGAAAAAATAGAAGGAAATGTGAAATGTCTATTTAGAAAAACAAATGGCCTGGAAAATAGACTGAAAAAAGATAATTTAAGAATAAGTCCAATAGACTACCTGAAGGTCATAATTTTTAAAAAGTGCCTAGACATTGCCTTTCAAGATATTATCAAGCAATACTGCCCTGATATTCTAGTACCAAAGGGTAAAATAGAAATTGTAAGAATCTACTGATCACTTCCTGAAAGAAATGCCAAATTAAAACTTACAAGAATATTATATTTAAATTCCAGAGTTCCTGGGTCAAGGAGAAAATATTACAAGTAGCCTGAGAAAAACAGTTTAAACATTATGGAGCCATACTCATGATAACGCAAGATTTAGCACTTTCAACATTAAAGGATTGGAGGGCTTGGAATAATATATTCCAGAAGGCAAAGGAGCTAGGATTACAACCAAGAATCAACTATATAGAAAAACTGTGTATGATCCCTTGGGAGGAATAATGGTCATTCTTTGAAACAAAGGACTTTCAAGTATTCCTGATAAAAAGCCCAGAGCTAATGTTTTAGAAGTTAGGTATGACAGAGTTTTTCCAAAATAAATTAAGATTTGCAGTATATTTCTATAAATAGTTTACAAAATGTAAAAAATCATAGATTTATATCTGGAAGTGATCTTATCTAATCTAAGCCTCTTATTTTAGAGATGAAACTGAAGATGAAGAAGAAGGAGAAGGAGAAGAGGAGGAGGAGAGGAAAAGGAAAAGAAGAAGAAGAAGAAGAAAATGAAAAAGAAGAAGTAGTTACTATGAATCATGCACTTTACTTATGTTATCTTATTTTGTCTTAACAATAACTCTAAGAAGTAGATAATATTATTATTCCCATTTCACAGTTGAAGAAACAAACAGAAGTTAAGCCACTTGTCCAAGGGTATACAACATGGAAGTATTTGAGGCTGAATTTGAACTCAGGTATTATGGACACCAGGCCTAGTGTTCTATCTACTTACTCCACTTAACTGCATTTAAATTGCCAAAGGTCACATGACAGTAACAGAACAGGCAGTAAGAAGTAAAGTCAAAATTCAAACCCAGGTCAAAGGTTTCCAAATTGACCATTCTTTTCCCTTCCCTATGCAGCCTTTCCAAATTAGGTGTTAAAATCTCCATAAGATACATGTGATATTCTAAACCTTATGAAAAGTTAAGTCAACTGATATGCATGATATATAATATAATGTAAAATATTGTTTCTATATTTTCTCAGGTAGTTTTATGCTAATTTTTAAAACCAGCATTTAATCTTCATTACTCTCAAATACACACATGGTTTTCTATAAGACAGATATACATATGTGTATTATGTATTTATGTATGTGTATATCTTTACATATATATATGTACATACAGTACATGCACCATGATATAAAATTTGAGTTGGTCCACATGTACAGGATTCATCACTTATATTCCTATCATTCTTTTGCTAGACCTTTTAAAAGTGGAGGTGGCGGGGCAGCTAGGTGGCACAGTGGATAGAGCACCGGCCCTGGATTCAGGAGTACCTGAGTTTAAATCCGGCCTGAGACACTTAACACTTACTAGCTGTGTGACCCTGGGCAAGTCACTTAACTCCAAATGCCTCACTAAAAACAAAAAAACAAAACAAAACAAAACAAAAAAAGTGGAGGTGGCACCTCACTCCACCAATGTAAATTATGTCTAGAATATATTAGATAGTCTAATGGAGTTATTGCTTGAGGTTCAGAGGTTACTAATTGCCCATTATCAGATATCTAGTGAATGTCAGAGGCAATTGGGGTTAAGTGACTTGCCCAGGGTCACTCAGCTAGTAAGTGTCAATCATCTGAGGCCGTATTTGAACTCAGGTACTCCTGACTCTGGGACCAGTGTTCTATCCACTGTGCCACCTAGCTGCCCCTCCCCCCCCATATACTTTAGCTAGAACATACTATCTGAAATCAAGCAAAAGAATTGGTGCTTTGGTATGAAACAGCAAACCCTGTTTGATCCCTTGGTTCTTCCCTTCCATGACATTGGGGGATGTAGGCATATAGAGTTCTGGATCAGCTGGAAGCTATCTCTATTCCTTCTTGGTTTGAACCATGCCTAGGATAAGCTAATCACCTGAAATATCATCATAAGGTTTAATTCAGCTTTGTATACTAAACACCTTCTGAACTCCTTCAGCATCTTCTCCCCTCTGACTGGAGGGCTGGATGGTGGACACTAAATCCCTCGCAAAGCTCCCTAGAAGAAGGATGGATCTGCAATCACCAGCTAACTCTCCATTTTCCATCTCCAGGTATGCTTGTTTTGAACTTCAAGGTGTAAAATGTCTCCAAGCACAGTGTCAATTCAATTCGACCATTTATTAAGCACCTAATATATGCCAGGAACTAATACATGGTGGTTACCATTCCCCTTTTCTGCTTCATTTTGTGTGTTTTCTTCCTCCATTAGATTGTAAGCTCCTGGAGGGGCAGAAACTGTATTTTTTTTCTTAATTGTATTCGAAGAGCTTTACAAAGTGCCTCTCAAAATGTTTACTGAGTTGACTTGAAGTAGCTTCCCCTCCCTGGACTTCCTGGGAGCCACCCTTCCTTAGCCCCAGCATAAGTAGCCAACTATGAGCAAATGCCTGCTCAAGCCCATGTTGATTTAGCAAGCTTAAGCCTGTGTCCTGAACCCCTGGCTGCCTCTTCTGTTTTATTTCTTTTGCTGAGCACGGATGACAGAAAAGCAATTCTGAGATTGGTGTTTCCAGCCTTGGAGGCAGGCAACCTCATGAGTTCTAGAGATCCAGAGATCTTCACCCAGAGTTGACTAGCTCCAAGAGGAGCTTCTATATTGGAGAGGCTGACCAATTAAAGGAGTTGGCCCTCCACCCTAATCTGCTTTCCAGAAGACATGAACCTGGATAAAATTATTTGGATAGTGAAAGTTAAGATGAAATGAAAAAGGCCATAGTTTGCTTCATATGCTGATGTTTAAACCTCAACCTCTTGAGAGTATTTATGATATCACTACTACTCTGGTAATTCTTTTGTCAATGGATGATTGTAGATTTTGTATGTGATAAGTATTTCTTTCAAGTGGAGGAAACAGCTTCCTTGCACCTAATTTTCATTGAACTCTTGATGGAGGAGGCAAAAAGGGGTTAACAGATAAACTGAGGCTTGGCTTGAATCCTTATCAATAGTACCTAAAAGGGGTAACAGAAAAACTAAGGTTTTTGTTTTTACAGTAACCAAGAGGGTTTGTCCTTATCAACCCTCACCATCAACAGAAACAGTAACCAGGGACCATTAACCATTTAAAGCCATTAATATTCTTAGATGACAAGACACCTAGAAACCAGACCTTAAGTAAAGAGGTATAAAAAACACAGAGACTCTCTGGGTCTGACAAGTTTAAGCATGTCTTTAGGAACATGCACAGAAAGGGCCAAATGTGTCCTTAGGTTTACCTTATGACATGTAAACCCTAAAAACACACCTCCAAGGAATAAGGTACCCACCTTAGGGGTTGTCTTAGGACCCCAGGAAGTCCAAATTAGGATAAGACCGCCTATGAACCTCCCACAGTGAGGAGATTAAGATAATGAGGAGGTAATTTACTTTTTCTAGCTATAAATATAACCATTTTCATCCCCTTATTTGAGACACTTATCTCCTTGGTGCTCTCCCAATGGTCATCAGTCTTTCGATAAAACTTGGGAAACTGAGTCACTGAGTCTTGTAATTCCTTTGGGATGCCTCACAATCAATTTGATTAATTAAACCCCACCCCCACATCATTCTGAGTATTTTTCTAGCCTCTTTCTGGGGAGATCCTAGAAATGAACCCAACCTAAGCAACAAGTAATTTTCCCCAAGGTTCTAGGATGGGCATATAAATAGAGAAGGAACCTAACCCTTCTCTTTAGAAACTAATCTACTCAAGGACTACAATCAGTCCACATCTGTGGGTCTGAAGCTGATAAAGACCCCTAAATGGCAGAAAGAAATGTTTTACCACCCTAACTCCCTGAGTCCAGCAATGATTCTTACCTTAACATTAGAATAAATCTGCTGACTAAATCAAAACATGAACAGATTTTATTGGAAGAGACTTGGGAGGGCTTTAGGGAGGAACAGTGACAGAAAGTCCTTCATTGGAAAAAAGTGCTTCAATGTGTATGCACTATGGAGAAAAATAACGAAGGATTAAATTTCATTTGGACAACACTTCTGGAAATATAATAGTTGGCATCATTATATTCTATTTAATGCTATCCTTTGAATCTATTTTACAAAAAGAACTATATGAACCACCACAGTCAATGAACCAAGTCATACTAACCATTTTTCCTACACAGTAAAATAACAACAGTTTTCTAACTATGGAAACATTGGAACGGCCTGATTATCCCTCAAACACAATTAAACATAATAATAAATGTTACTTTCCAATGTCTCTCCTATTGCTTTTAATACCCTCTCTCACAGCAAAGAAGTAGAACATGGTATAATGGGAAAGGAATTGAACTTGGAATCATGGGGACCTGAATTCAAATACTAGTTCTGCCACTTACTTTCTGGGAGATCTTAGTTATATCCCTCAACCCCTTTCTAGTTCTCAGTTTCCTCATATGTAAAGTGAGAGTTTTGAACTAGCCCATATATAACAATGTGTGCTTCATCCCACATCTATGCCTCTATTGCCTGTTTATTGGAACAAGGGACATTCTTTATCAATAATTAGCTGAAATCATCATTTGTTACAGGATTGATCAAAGTTCTGATGATTTTTCAGTGTTCTCTGCCTTTAGATTACTACAGTTATTGTGGAAATGGTTCTTCTGATTCTTTTCATCTCATTCTGTAACAGCTCACACAAGTCTTCAAAAACTTCCCTAAATTTGTCATATTTTGCATACTATATAGCACAATATTATTCCAATACCTTCATGTACCACAACTGGTCAAACACACCCGAATTGATGGGACACACCCCTCCTTTGTTTCTAATTTTATTCCAGAACAGAAAGTGCTGTTATAGGCATGTTTGTATCTATGAGCCTTCCCTATCTCTTTGATTCAAAGATACTTCTTGAGGTGTCAATAAGCTGGAAAAGGTAAAATAAAGTCCTGTTCTTTTGTGCCCTGTATTACTTTCACAAAATAAATAATAATCAGAAAAATTATTTCCCTTGTCTCCAAACAGAAATTCTAAAAATGAACGTTTTAGACACTAAATTAACTTAGACACCACTGACTCCTCTAAAGCCACAAATTTCCATTTTCCCCAAAACCCTTATAATATTCAATTTTCCTTAGATGTTATGCAAGCACCAATGTGCCTTCTTAGCAACAATCTTGATCTGCATGCATTTTCCTATTCTCCTTGAATTTGGTTTAAGTCCCATAACTAACAAAGAACTATTTAACTACCCTGTGATTCTTTACATCTACTACTGATTGGGGCAGCTACTCTGGGGTCCTGCTTCAAAATTCCTATTGTAATTTTTGTTGGTTGAATTTAGGAGAACCAAGCAATCAGGTCTTTCTGCTAAAGCATAAAGAGGAAGTAGGGTATCACCTAGATAAATGTAGGAAAATCTGCCTCTAACAGTAGATCATACATTTGAATAGGCAATCAGGGTTAAATGACTTACTTAGGGTCACACAGTAGATGTCTGAGGCTGATTTGAACTCAGGTCTTCCTGACCTGTGCTCTATCCACTACACCACCTAGTTGCCATTAGAACTATCTTAGGAAGATTCTGAAGATCACCTGTCAGGATAAGGTATTGGACTCTGAGGTCCTTTTTCCATCTAAACTGCCAAGCCTTTGAAATCTACTGAAGAGACCACAACTCCAATGGGCTCCAATGAGCTGTTCAAATGCCAAATGTATGCTTGCCTAAAAGACTATTTTATGGAGAACTCACACAAGTCAAGCACTCACATGGATGTCCAAAGAAGTGACACGGGGGCAAGCTAGATGGCACAGTGGATAGAGCACCGGCCCTGGAATCAGGAGTACCTGAGTTCAAATCCGGCCTCAGACACTCTCAAGGTTTCTCTGAAGAACTGTAGAATTGATTGTCTAACATGGGAGATACCAGAACAGGATGACCTAGCATGCTGTACCCTCATCAAAGAAGGTGCTGTGCTCTATGAGCAAAGCAGAATTGAATTTCAATCATACTTCAGCACTCCTCAGGTTTGAAACTCATCAAATTTGGTATTTGATGAATTTCAACAAGAAAAAAATGCTTCAGCACTCAACACTTGCTCGGCACTCCTTACAGTTGCTTAAGCCTGTGTAAGTCAAGATGCCACCCTGCATTTTGACTCTTTTGACAAAAGAAAGATGTATGTGGTAGTATCACAGTAGCTCACATTCATTACAGAACCAACAGATGTTGCTGCATACTTTCTTGTGCTTTTTTATTTTTATTTTCCCAGAATAAACAGAAAAGGGGGGGCAGAGCCAAGATGGTGGAGAGAGGCCAGGAAATTGTGTGAGCTCTCCCGAATTTCCCTCAGTATCAACATTAAATCAACCCTCTAAACAGATTCTGAAACTACAGAACCTAAAATATACAGAGAGGCACAACCTTCTACCTTGAGATAATTTAGAAGACTTCAGGAAAGGTGGATCTCACTTGGGCAAAAGGGGAGCACAGTGCAGCTCAGTGCAGCACAGCACAGAGGGGGTCTATGCAAGTCAGCAAGAGGCTCTTGGCATCAGTACAGCAACTGAGGCCTCTTGGTCCTGGCTCAGCAGGCTGGTAGCATAGCAGGCCAGTTGTGAGACTTGCCAGCCCCAGCTAAGAGGTCAAATTGCCAGCTAGAGAACCACCCATAGGACAGGCATGACATGGTGAAGCCATCCCAGCACAGGCAAGAAGCCAAGGGTAGTGAGGAATCCAAAGGCCACAGAAGTCTCAGAGAAGCACAAGAAGTTTACAAGAGTAACAGTGGTCCCTGTGCCCCAGGAGAAGACCTCAACTTTATGTTTAAAAATAGAACACAATATGAGTAAGAAACAGAAAAGGACCCTTACCATTGACAGCTTCTATGGTGACAGGGAAGACCAAAACACAAACTCAGATGAGGACAATACTCTCAAAATGCCTACATGTGAAGCCTCAAGGAAGAAGTTAAATTGGTCTCAAGACCAAAAAGCTTTCTTAGAATAGCTCAAAAAGGATTTTAAAATCAAATGAGAGAGATAGAAGAAAAATGGGAAAAGAAATGAGAGAAATTAGAGTTAAACAAGAAAATTATGAAAAAAGAGTCAACAGTTTGGTAAAGGAAGCACAAAAAATTAACTGAAGAAAACAATTCCTTAAAAAATACAATTGATCAAATGGGGGGGAAATTGCCAACTGGAAAAGGAGGTGCAAAAGCTAACTGAGAAAAATGATGCCTTAAAAATTAGAATTGGGCAGATGGATGCTAATGACTCCATGAGACACCAAGAATCCATCAAGCAGAATCAAAAGACTGAAAAAATAGAAGAAAATGTGAAATACCTCATTGGAAAGACTACTGACCTGGAAAATAGATCCAGGAGAAACAATTTGAGAATTATTGGACTACCTGAAAGCCATGATCAAAAAAAAAGAGTCTAGACACCATATTCCAGGAAATTATTAAGGAAAACTGTCCTGATATTGTAGAATCAGAGGGAAAAAAATCATCATTGAAAGAATCCACCAATCACCTCCTGGAAAAGACCCCAAAAAGAAAACTCTAAGGAATATTGTAGCCAAATTCCAAAGTTATCAGGTGAAGGAGAAAACACTACAAGCAGCCAGAAAGAAACAATTTAAATATCATGGAGCCACAGTCAGGATTACACAGGACCTGGCAGCTTCAACATTAAAGGATCAAAAGGCTTAGAATATGATATTCTGAAAGTCAAAGAAGCTTGGATTACAACCAAGAATCAATTATCCAGAAAAATTGAGCATTTTCTTTCAGCGAAAAAGATGGATATAAAATAGGGGAATTCCAAGGTTTCCTGTATGAAGAAAAGACCAGAACTGAACAGAAAATTTGATCTTCAAATACAAAGCATAGGAGCAGTATAAAAAGGTAAATGCGGGAAAAAGTTATTCAATATGGTTAAACTGTTTACATCCCTATGAGGAAAGATAATACTTTTAACTCTTGACTTCTGTATCTCTACTAGGGTATAGTTACTAAATATACATTTTCCCAGAATAGGGAAAACTCATGATCACAGCACCAAATCCCAAGAATATAATCATCAATCATCCCCTCCTTTCCCCTTGAGCTTGGATTTGTTCCTGAACAGACCCTTTTCACTTTAGATGTTAATTGAATCACTATGAGAAAATCAAGTTTATTCCCTGTTTGGGGGGACAAGGACTTCTCTCTGAGTAATCAAATGCCATGGTTAAAAACTCTCTGATCCATCCCTGAAGTACACTGGTGTCACCCTTCTGTTGCCTGAGGAGTGTGGGATTTCTAGGATTTGTGTAAGTTTCTTTTAGCATGTAAGCAGTAACAAAATGTTGGATTGAAAGTGGAGGCCAATTAGAATCATGGATATCTGATCTCAGAGGAAAAAGGGCCAACAGATCCTGAATGGTGATGCACAGAAAACAAGTGGTCTAGTCACCATTGAGATTCCACTTTCCCTAAGAACAAACAAGAACCAATATAGTCCAGGCTGCTGTCAGCTACCCAGGGCAGTTTCTGCTGCCCACTACCCACCTCCACCACAGTCTTTGAGAAGGCTTCTTTGCTTATCTTTTGAGCGCTGCCTCAGACCTCCCAAGAAAGGAAGCAGCAGTCTAGGTGTATTGTGAGTTGTTGTTTTTTTTTTGGGGGGGGGGGGACTTCATGCTGTTCCCTTTGCAAAACATCCTCAGGTGCTGTGAGTTCATTATTTCAGACAGCACAACAGTAACCTCTCTTCTATACACAACCCCACCCCATCCCCATGTCCCTGAGGGAAATGAATATCTGTACTTAAATCTGGTTTGAGGTCCCCCCTGAATATCCCATAATGAGTAGTCATCATGGCTAGGGGTGTGGGGATATGTGTGCAGGAGGGGATGACAGGATAGAGAGAGGGAATCTAGGGGCTAGAGAAATGAAAAAATAAGTTTCATTTTCAAAAATTAACTTGTTATTTTTTTAAAATAAAAAGAAAAAAACACCACCAATTTAAAAATTGTCAAGTAAAATGTGAAATTTCTGGGGTTCAGAAACAGATTGTTTCCATTTACATTATTCCTTATGGGAAAAAAAATTGTTCAGTACTGGCCACTTTAGCCACTCATTGTTCCTTCTGGAACCAATTAACAAAGGGTACTAAGGTACCACTGTAGCTCAAAGAAACATGAGATGTGTAGATTTAGAGAATCCACCCCAAATATTCACATGGCCTATTTGTGCCCAACCTGTGGTAGAGCATTCTGAGCTTGTATTGGTCTGATCAGTCACAGTAAAACACACTGTAACTTGATTCTAACATAGTGATGTCATTTTGGTCCTGTTCAAGAACAAAGGACAACAACAAACCTTTGTCTAAACTATCAGTTGCTACTAAATTGTAGCCTCGGTTTTCTCCTGCTCATTGGAAAAGCAACTTTATCAATTGAAGAAAGTAAAACTACCTACATAGGAATACCATCCATCAACATACTCTCACTTCTAAAAAAATAAGTGCTAGCATCAATATGGTGCCTTAAAGTTTGCAAAGTGCTTTACAAATATTATCTCATTATATGACTATGGCTGCACCAGTGATGTTTGACCTGACCCAGTTTCAGTCCCAGTGGAAGCTGCCACAGAAAGAAGCTCATTTCTTCCATGGCCAAAGATTCCTTCACAAAGATGGTGTCCGGGAGAGTAAAGGACATTATTGGGACCAAAAACTTTATAGATGTATCACAAATTATCAATAGATTTTAAAAATTACAAATAAAATAACAATAAACCATTAAAAGAGCATAATATCAATTTTAGTATTTAGGGGTTCTGTTGAATGTCACATTTTTGTTGTTGTTGTTGTTGTTTGGTTTTTGGGGGGTTTTTGTGGGGCAATGGGGATTAAGTGACTTGCCCAGGGTCACAAAGTTAGTAAGTGCCAAGTATCTGAGGCCGGATTTGAACTCAGGTACTCCTGAATCCAGGGCCGGTGCTTTATCCACTGTGCCATCTAGCTGCCCCTGAATGTCACATTGAACAATAATGGATAAAAAACCCCAAAAAACAAAGAATCTAAGAGGTAGAAGGGACCTCATATGCTATTAGTCAAGGATGTATCTGAATGAGTAATCCCCCATCTGAAAGTTCCAAAAAGTGGGATTTCTAGGATTCATGTAAGTGACTTTTAGCATGTAAGCAGTAACAAAATGTTGGATTGAAAGTGGAAGCCAATTAGAACCATGGATATCTGATCTCAGAGGAAAAAGGGCCAACAGATCCTGAATGATGATGCACAGAAAACATCTAATCTTTTCTTGAAGACATACATTCAAGGAGAAGCTTCCAAGACAGTTCATACCACTTTTGGATGACTTTAATTATAGCAGAGGTCATTGCTTTTTATTTGTTTGCTTGTTTCCGCCCCCCACACCCCCATCAAGCCTAAATCTATTTCACTCTAACTTCTACCAGTTATTTCTAGTTCTGCCTCTGGGGCCAAATAGAATAACTCCAAAGCCACTTCCATGTGATAACCCTTCAAATACTTGAGGTCATCTATCGTTTCCCAACCCTACCCACAAATTCCCTCTTCTCCAAGCTAAATATACCAATTTTTTCAACCTTTCCTCATATGGTAAGATCTCAAGGACTCTCACCATCTTGGTTGGCTTCCTCTAAAATGATCATATATGATATATGTGATAATCTCATATATATGAGATAATTTTAGAGGTATTTTTAGAGATAATTTTAATATATAACACATAGATAATATATTAAATCATATCATATATAAACATATACACATACACATACACATACATGCACATACATATACATATATGTATATGTACCAATGTCATACAGTATAAGGAAATCCATGAGGAAATGCCCTCTTCCTAAACAGTAACTATTTGGTAACAGTCTTTAAAAGTTGCCTGAGCTAGGGGGTGAAGTGGATAAAGCACCAGCCCTGGATTCAGGAGGATCTGAGTTCAAATGCCTCAGGCACTTGACACTTACTATGTGACCTTGGACAAGTCACTTAACCCCCATTGCCCCTCAAAAAGTAAATAATTCAATCAATCAATAAATGAATGAATGAATGAATGAATAAATAAAAGTTGCCTGGAACACGGAAAGGTTATATAACTTGCCCAGAATCATTCAGACAAGAAACAAAATTTGAACTCAGGTCTTCCCAACTCCATGACTAGCTCTCTATCTAGCAATCCATGCTGCCTTCATCCATGAATATCTTTTTTAAAATATGATACTGAGACAGAAAACAATACTCCAGATAAGTAATGCAATAGATCATTAGGAATGATCTGACCTCCAGTGTGAATATGGAGATTCCTGGCAACAGAGATCACCAAATTGCAAAATGGGTCTCAAATCAATTCACAACCAAAAATATTAAATAAAGGCTCCATAACAGTTATGATTTTTATTTTTTATCTAATGGTATAAATTATACCATACACTGTAACATAGCACTAAATATGTTCTTTAGTCCATATTTCTAGAGAAACATCTTTACTCAGCTTTATATGTAAGGAAATCATTTTGCTTTTCTCTTCTAGAAAAAAATGGGTTTTGATATTACTCTTCTGGAATTTTTCTATAGCTTCCTAGACATTGGATCTAGGCAACACTTTACAAATTTTCTCTTCCCATTAAATATGGATTTAAATGTGAGCTCTGATTCAACTTCATAAAATGAATTTATTCTGTATTCCTTATCATCCCTGAAGAAAAGGTAATTATCATGAAATAATTTTGACTACCTTTTCCACTGAATCAAATTCAGCAGTTCTGCTAAATTAATGTTATCTGGTTGCTCAGAACTGAAATTGGTGTGTGTCTGAGTATATAAACAACAGATAAGAAATTTAAACTCCCAGTTGGTGATAAGCACTCATTAGCAGCTCTGTTTTAAGTCATGTTTTATTCAGAAAATAGAATTTCTACTTTAATTTCTCTTGACTAGTGCTTTGTTTTGTGGAAATCTACTGTTCATTCAAGATCCCTCTGAAAAGATTGCTGCTCTAATTAGTTGTTATCTACTTCTATTAAGAACAAACCAAAAATAAATAAATAAATAAAAAGGATGTTAAAACATTAAGGACTTGGGTATTCAAAATAGAGGCAGATAGGTGGCATTATGTTTTTGGTTTTTGGGTGGGTTTTTTTTTTTGGTGGGGCAATGGGGATTAAGTGACTTGCCCAGGGTCACACAGCTAGTAAGTGCCAAGTGTCTGAGGCTGGCTTTGAACTCAGGTCCTTCTGAATCCAGGGCCAGTGCTTTATCCACTGCGCCACCTAGCTGCCCCAGATAGGTGGCATTATGGATAGAGTTCAGGACCTGGAGTCAGAAGGACATGAGTTCAAAATCTGCCTCAGATACTTGACACTTACTAGCTGTGTTAGGCTAGGTAAATAATTTAACCCTGTTTGCCTCAATGCCTCATCTGCAAAATGAGCTGGTGAAGAAAATAGCAAACCACTTCAATCTTTGCCAAGAAAATACCAAATGGGGTCATGGAAAGTCATACAGGACTGAAACAACATGACAACAACAAATAGTGTTGAATGAACTTAAAAGGACTATTGGAAAATTTTTCTTTAAAGGAAAAAAAACCAGAAAGAGAGAATTCCAGATAACTAGAACTCTGAAATGCTGTTTTTGTGACCTTGGCTCAAGATTCTGAGATGTACCAGGAAACCGCAAGTCTTAGAAAATACACATTTTCAGTATAAATATTTACCAGATGTGGAGTTAATATGATTAATCTAAGGCAAATAATATAAACACAGATATCTGTATCATGACATGTAGGTACTTCTTGCAAATTACTGGCTTTACAAACATTTAGTCAAGTATAGCTTGTGTGATTTTAGGAGTACTAAAGTCATCTTCTTCCCTCAAAAAAAAAAAAAATCCACCTGTCAGCTAGTACCAAAAATCTAGCAGATTTGTTTCTATATCCTAAGATTCTGATCCATATTAAAATACAAATCGCCTTGGGGCATTTATGACATACTTCATCATAAATATCTAGGTGATGGTTTCCATCCATGACTTTTCCAATGATTATAAGCATTGAATGCTTATAGTTGAATGATGAATGCACTATGAATGTCTGAACACACCTTTCTTATAGACTAACATATATAATTCAGTACTTTAGGCTATAATGGTCCTTCCTTACCTTTACCAGCATAAATGTCACCTATTGAAAGTGTATCAGTAGAGAAAACAATATTCAACTATTTATTATTTTAAAAACACACAGCACTTCATTCAGTTTAAAAAAATGTGGACTTAAATTCTCTCCTCCAATAAGAAGTTTTGCATCTACCTTGTTAGATAGCATCACAAAGATAACTTTGTTCTATTAATATCAATTGGGGGAGGGAGTGGTGGATTGCTTGGCAAAGGTTTTCACCACTGTCATTGACAATGTCCTACACAGTGTCCAAAAGAAAGATGAATTCCCTGTAGATGGTATTTTAGGAACTCTTGTTTATGAAAGACATTATGCTGATTGTATCAAGTCCTAAACTATAACAGGGCCTCATCACTGAGATTTAAATACACTCAAAAGAGATCAAGTCAACATTATACACGCAAAAAAATCTAAGTGAAAAAAAAATGTCTGGTTCAAGGAACATTTATAAAATTTATCTTGGACAGGCAGTGATGATACAAAATGAGGTAGGCCCAGAACTAAAAAGTAGGGGAAAGTATGTTTGGATTGCATTTGGGTCCATTAAATAATCTCATGCAGTTCCCAGATAGAACAGGAAAAAAATCAAAACATATTTTTAAACACAATACTTTTCCAATGTTGTTACATGGCTATAAATCATTGTCTGAAGAATGAAAATTGTGAATGGAGTCAAATGCAATGCAGTTGGTAAGTGTTGAGTAGTCTACAAGATATTATCAATGAAGACTTTCATTCAAGGAGTGACAGATGCATTCCACATACATCACTGGAAAAGGAGAAGGGTCAGAAGTGTTACCCTATTATCAACGAAGTTCTAAAAAGACTTATTTTTATAATTCTCCAGTATAGGTTCTTTCTAAGTCTCCAGTATAAGTCTTTTATAAGACTCCAGTATATTGGATAAATCTTCTATGGAATGCTTAGGGGGAAAATAAACTAGAACAATAAGGGATGAGAAGACATAAAGTCCCATACATTGATGAGGTTAACAATCCAATAAAGGATAAATATTAGTCATTTTATAAAACAAATCTAGGAAATAATAAAAATAATTATAATGCTAATATAATAGAATCAAATAAAATAATAAAATGTAGCATGGTGGCTCTATCTCTATGATCTTTAATATTTTCTTAACTTTAAACATTTTTTTAATACTGGTTTTCTATTTTAGCCTAACTTCATTTTAGGGTAAACTACAAAAAAAATTTTTTTTAATTATTTTCAAATTTACTCATGACTTTCATATATTTATTTGTTTGTTTGTTTATTTGTTTATTTATTTATTGTGGCACAATGAGGGTTAAGTGACTTGCCCAGTACCACACAGCTAGTAAATGTCTGAGGCTAAATTTGAACTCAGGTCCTCCTTAATCCAGGACTAGTGCTTTCTCCACTGTACCACCTACCTGCCACAACTTATGACTTTTAGATCATATTCATCAGCCATTCTGCTATCCTTACATGGATATGCCTTGCCTCAATGTTGTAATCTCAACCAGCCCTATTGTCTTCTTTTCATTCAATGTTTTTACTATCCTATCTCCTTGAAAAGATAGAAAATATTGCGGCAGAAACTGGACTCCATTTACAGAAGTATTTGCCATCTAGCCAGAGAGGTCACTTACACTAAATAATAGTACCATCTACCCTTCTAAAATTCAAGAGAATCAAGCAAGTATGACTAATTATGCTTAAAAGAATGGAAAACAACCCTCCCCCCCAAAAAAAACCCACAACTTTTCCTGAAAAATAAAAGTCTGCAGTTTTTTGTTTTCTTAACATATAAAGGGAAACCCTGAGTAGGAAAAATGATGAACATCCTGCATCTACTAAATAAAGGAAACAGTATCATTCAGTACTGTAATAGTGTTTGACTATAGGGACCTTTTAAAAAATGATGAATCACAAAACCTAATTCCTTCCTGGTATTATTCAGCACGGTGTAGCGGAAAGAAGAAGGCAAACCCACAGACTAGGGTCATGGGTCCATCCAGCTCTGTCACTCACCAGCAGGTAGGTGTGTAGTACCAGGAAATTATAATCTTTAGGCCTCAGGTCTCGCATCTGTTAAATTATAATAGAGTTGTAGAAGATGTCTAAAGTTCTTTTTAAGTCTAATATTCTATAATTTTATGTCTTGAAATATTTTAAGATATATCTATACTATCATGTATATGATTGTTTTTAAATTAAACATAATTCTAGATTTAACCTACTATCCTGAAAGACATTTTCCCTATTCCAATAACAAAATCTAATATATCTAAAAATCTTATGAAATACTATCCAACTTAAGCATTGCAAGTAAAATGTCAACATCTATTGTCACTGAGTTCAAAGACCTTTAAGGATATTTGTTAATTATTTCCTTGAAATATTCTGATGTTTTCATTGTAAAGAATTGTTTCTTCTAAATTTTTCAGGGGAAAAAACACATGCAAATGCTTTTTGTTTAAACAATCATCATAAAAATCAATAAAATAGTCAGGTCATGGTTTAAATACTAAAAAGCAGGATTACTATAGCAAACATAATAATCTTCACAATGGCAATATACAGTCTGAAACAAAAATGTGTTTCCGAAGAAGTCAACCAATCAAGTTTTGATTATCTGTTCACTGGCAGGGAAACTAAGCAGTAGCACAGATTATCCAGAGTGGTGTTTAATAGAAAACTTATTTATGATTGTCTGTGGAGTCTCTTTTGCACTTACATTTGAATAAGGGTGTGCCTGATATTCTGGAAATTCATTGCCTTGTAATTCACACTAAATATTTTTTTTTAATGAAGCTACTCTGTGACTACTCCCAATAAGAACTATAAAAAATTCCCTATTAACAAGGTAATTTATTCTCACCATTGGAAGTTGGGAAAAGGACTAAAATACTATTGAACATTTTGGTTTTAAAGATTTTTTTCCTCCTAAGTCTTGCTGTGCTAGAAGAAGGAAAGGCTTTAATTAAGCAGGTGTTGATGCCAACAAGAACTTGATGGCAAGATTTGTAACAGATAATCCATCTGGGAATGATTGGAGACTTAATGATGTATTGAAATAAATAAAACGTATTATAACTTTTTGGTGTAAGCCATCATTCAGCCCTTCATTTCTGCAAAGAAACAGTTTCTAAGAAAATTAGCTTAGTCATTTGGAGCCACATCCAATGAATGTTTCTGCTTGAAAGTACTTTCTACACAAAGGATATTTAAATGGTCATGCATTGGAGAATGGCTAAGCATGTAATGTTATATGAATATAATGGAATGTGTGAAATGATGAATATTATAAACACAGAGAAACAAGGGAAGACTTCTAAGAAGTCATGTAAAACAAAGTAATCAAAATGAGAAAGACAATATACACAATGACCAGAACAATGAAAGTAGAAATAACAACAAAACAGCTGAATGGTGTGAAATTATAATGATCTAGCTTGGTTCCAAAGAAGAGGAGATATAGAATGCACCATCCTCCATTCTTTTTTTTTTTCTTTTTCTTTGGGGCAGGGCAGGGAATGTGTCCAGGAGGACAAGAAGGAGACTATAAGTGTGGAGTTCTATCTATACTATTTAAACTGATTGACTTGTTAAATTGTATCCCCCCCACCCTTTAAAAATTGTTTTTGTAATAAGGCAGGGGTTTTTAATCTGAAGTACATTAACTTGTTTAAAATATATTTTGATAATTATATTTGAATAAAATTGATTTCCTCTGTAATCCTATGTATTTTATTTTATGTACTTAAGAAAATTATTCAGAGAAAGATTCACCAGATGGCCAAGGGAGTCAGTGTATATACACACATGTTAAGAATCTCTTTGGCTGGCCCTCTGGGAGGAGGGAAAGAGGCAAAAATATATTGGGAAATGTAGGTGACTGGAGAAATAAAAGATGTAAATAATTTTAAAGAGAAAAGATTTTAATAGTAATTATGTAATATACATTAAGCTAGTAATAGTATCACTAGATCGATCTCCTTGTCACCCTACAGTAAAATGAGAAAACTCAGTGGATTGTGTCCAATTCCTAAGGTAGGGAAACCTCCCCTTTCATTCCATTCTCCAAAGACAGCTGTTATATTCCCTGATAGAGCCTCCCAAATGAAATGGTTTGGAAGCAGTGACAGCTGTACTGGATGGAGTTCATCCTGGGAAAACTGACATTTCTAAAACACATGCCAACTACATTCTCAGAAGTACAGTATTTCAGAGTTTCTCAAACTGGAGATACTGTTATCTTCTGAAATGTCCAAATGCTCTTCTAAAGGAACTGCAAACAAGATCCCAGGGGTTATGTTAGACACGAGTCCAATAAAAGAACATGACAGCCATCTACATATTATCATAGTTGTTATTTCATGGTCCCAAAGCCAAAAATAACAACAATATCGCCACTAAACTAATCTGTTTCACTGACCAAGTTACATATTGTTCACTGGGTGGACTATGATTTTTCCTTCAACAGCTAAAGCATTAGGTGAGGAGATAATACCAGACCCGGCTCTTTACAGAATGAATAACAAAGATACATAGATTAATACATAGATAGATAGATAGATAGATAGATAGATAGATAGATAGATAGATAGATAGATAGATAGATAGATAGATAGGAGGAAGGAGGGAGGGAGGGAGGGAGGGAAGGAAGGAAAGGAAGGAAGGAAGGAAGGAAGGAAGGAAGGAAGGAAGGAAGGAAGGAAGGAAGGAAGGAAGGAAGGAAGGAAGGAAGGAAGGAAGGAAGGAAGGAAGGAAGGAAGGAAGGAAGGAAGGAAGGAAGGAAGGGAAGGAAGGAAGGAAGGAAGGAAGGAAGGAAGGAAGGAAGGAAGGAAGGAAGGAAGGAAGGAAGGAAGGAAGGAAGGAAGGAAGGAAGGAAGGAAGGAAGGAAGGAAGGAACTGTTTCCTGCTGACCTGTGGTGATGCAAGGAGATAGTTTTAATAACTTAGAATATAGAAAAGTTCTTAAATATAAAATGTCTATCCATTATTGTCAAACTAGCAGACAATTTATATTGCCTCTTCAATTAGTATTTTTTAAAAAATGTTGCTGACATTTTCTTGACCAAAAGTCTTTGTTGGGTGTCCAAGTATCTTAGCCCAGATATCTTTGAATGCTACCCTTTTCTCAGTAAACATTTAAATGTATCTTTGCTCATAATAAAGTAGCAGAAATTGGGTTTGGAGAAATGCACCCAAGAGAGCAAAAAGTCAGAAGAAAAAGGCACCAGTAAAACTACAATAGGAGGCTTTTGTTATTGACATGAATAATGATATGCCTGTTTCATTGAAAAATGACAAGACAGCAATAATGGGTAACTGGATTCCTTAAACATACCCCTCAGGCAAAATGTTTGGTGCTATCCTCTTGGAGGTGGGGTGGGGGGAGTAGAATGGCCCTAAGATACATTAACTTCAAAAACATCTAATTTTTTGCTAATTTTATCTTGTGAGAAAAAAAATGAATAAAACAAAAAAAGCATTCCATACATTGATTTTAATGTTATAAAACCACTGACATGCAAAGAACATAATAAAAATGCATAGCATGATAACTGATCTATTCTATTCATGGCTGCCTTAGGCCCAATGCCCAAAGCATGGCGTGTTATTGGAAGGGAACTTTGGAATGTTAACTTGGCACTCATTTCTAAAATGATGTAAAAACATTAAAAATGCAAAAAAAAATGATTGAAATACTTAAGCTAAGTATTTAATAATGTAATGGACCTGGCCAAAAAAAAAATGGACTAAATGAAATTGTACTATCCAGATAAAATTTTTTTAATCTTTAGTGGCATGACTAATAGAACCCAGATGAACATAAATGTCTGCAGCTATTTTGCATAATATACCAAACATTTAATTAACAGTTTAGAATGAATCTGAGATCATGCACACTCACACTTTATTTAACATTCTCAAAAGTGTAAACTAGGAAAAAGTGATTCAGATTCTCCCATCATCAAAACTGCTTCCTTCTGACAACTGAATTCAATTCAACAAGCAAAAAACCAACACAAAATCACAGAGAGAGAGAGAGAGATGTCATTGTTCAGTTCTTCAGTCATGTCTGACTCTTCTTGATCACATGGACCATAGCATACCAGACCCTTCTATCCTTTCATTATTTCTTGAAGTCTGCCCACATTCTTGTTTGTTGTTTCCATGATACCATCTCATCCTCTGTCATCCCCTTTTTCTTTTACCTTCAATCTTTCACAAACATCAGGGTATTTTCCAATGAGTCTCATTATTATATGCATGTGTGTATGCGAATATGTATATGTGTCTCGCATGTGTGTACTATAAATATGTGTGCATGTGTGTATATGTATACATGCATGTATGTGTGTATGAAGGGACCATGGGTCTTCTAGTCTAACCCATGCATAAATAAGAATTCCTTCTAGTACATACCTAGCTAGTAGTTCTCCAGGCTTTGTCTGAAAATCTCCAGTGATAAAGAGCTAATCATCTTCCAAGGAAATGCATTCAACTTTTTCATCTCAATTATTTCTATTTCTGATCTTTAAGGACAAGGAAAACACCTTTCATAGGGCAAGCCTTTAAATATTTAAGGAGAGTGAGTGATCTTTAGTTTTCCCTTGTTGAAGCTAAATATCTCAAATCCTTTTAACTGATACTCTATGGAATGATTCCTATTCCTTTTAGCATAATGGTCACCATTCTCTGAATTTATTCTAGTTTATTAATTTCCTTTCCAAAATGTAAAACCAGATCTAAAAACAATACTTCAGATATACCCTGACCAAGGAAGAGTATAGCAAGTCTTTCTAGACATTCTACTTCTAGGAATGCAGACTAAGATCACATTGATTCTTTTGGCTGCCAAGTCACACGGTTGATTGACTAAAATCTTCATGCAGAGTGTAATAACTACAGGCTTTGTTTTACTTTTTTTGTCAAAAAGACTTAGAATTCTAAATCAGCTTAATTCATTCAAGTCTCTGCCTGCTAAGATCTTGCATTCTACCCCATTTTCTTCTGCCCCTAGTACTGTCCTAAAGCATGCTAAACCTTAGTACAGCACTCCCCTTAAACTAATTTTAATTTCGGTTATTCGTGACATAAGCTTGGCAAACCTAAACAATCTCTTGCGTTTCTGATTTGGATTCTTCTTTGCCATGTCTGGTTCTCCTCAGATCCTGATCTTTATGTTGCCAAGCCAGTCTGTTAATCTATTTTTTGGTTACTGTTTTTGCTTAATTATTTGTCTTGATCAAATCAGCCTAGAATATTCCCCCAAAACTGGAATTTTGCAGTTGATTTTTACCACTTACTTAATATTTATTATAACATATTGCCCATTTATTGCAAATAAACTTTATCTTAAACATTCAGCTTTTTATTCTAACCTGTACATAGAGTTTTGATCCTGATTTAGATATCCAAGAAGTTAGCCATCCCTCCAATGTTTTATAATACCTAAAAATTTGATGTGTGCCACTTATGGATTCATCCAAGTAAAAATGCTGAACAAGTCCACGGACAGATTCTGAAATTATTGCATTACAGTCAGGTACTCAGGCTGACAATGATCCATTAATCACAGTTCTTTGGTTCTAGTTACTAAGAGTTCCAAATGAAGCTGCTATTATCAATTCGTATCTCTAAATCTCATCCATGAGAGACTTTATCAATGCCTTACCAACAGACCATGACTATAGCATTTTATTTTTTTAATAGTGTAATGACCTATCAAAAAAGTAGATTCACAGAAGGAATTTATGTAGGTTATTCCCTATATCATAGGTTTAGATAAAACACAAGTCTGAGAAAAGTATCCAAATAGCTGAACTCTGTTCTCAGGACCTGTGAGATATGTTTCAATGACTTCTGTTTCGACTCTACTTTTAGTTCTTCAACAAGCATTTATTAAATACCTACTAAGTCAGAGCTCAGTTCTCATCATCACCTAAACCTCAACATCCAAGATATTGAACTGTAAAATTCTCTTCTGTCTTCCACTTTACCCACTGCCTCACTTCTCCTTAACCCATTCTTCACTCTCATTGATACTTCCACTCTTTGTCCTAGCAGTCCATTATTCCTCATCTACTTTCACTTCCTCACCTTCATAGACTTAACTGTCTAGCCAATTATTTCAACAAGGTACTTACTGTTCCTTGTCCCTTAAAATATTCCTAGAGGGACAATCACCAGCTCTGCATAAGTCCCACCATCAGCATTTTCTGGTGCTGACTCCTCGAAAGTCACTTAACAGTGCCCAGATTCATTATAAATTCATGCTATCTAAATCCAGCTGGACCATCACCACAGTGTGGAAATTTCAGTCATCTCTGATTAACTCCCTATAACACTACTTACAACAACTAACCCTTTTCTCCCCTAAATTTCTTAACTTTAATCTACTCTCCCTTCCCATACTGAGGTCATCTATTTTGTTTCCCCACATTCCCTATTTCATGCCTCAAAAGTCCTGTTTAAAAAAAAAGTAAAAAGTAAAAAAAGTAAAAAGTCTTTACCCACTTTCTCCTCTTTTAACATCAGAGGATGAAGACAATTCCAAAGAACTCATGATAGAAAATGTTCTCCACATGCAGAAAAAAGAACTGTGGGTTCTGAATGCAGATGGAACCATACTCTTTCTACCTTTGGGCTTTTTTTTTTTCTTTTTTGAGGTTTTCCCCTTGTGTTCTGATTCTTCTTTCACAATGTGACTAATGCAGAAATGTGTTTAATGTGATTTTACATTTATTACCTATATAAGATTGCTTTATGTCTTAGGGAGGGGGGAGGAAAGGGAGTGAGGGAGAAAAATTTGAGACAAAATCTTATGAAAACAAATGTTGAAAACTATCTTTACATGTAACTGGAAAATAATAAAATACTTTTAAGATGAATTTTTTTTTAAATATCAGAGGATGAAGTATTCCTCTACTGTGTCACTGTTCATCCTTCTCATTCTGTTCTTGATCCCACCCCTTCCTCTCTCCTCCAGGACCTTGTTCCAGAATCATTTTCTTACTTGCATTTTCAACATCTCCTTCTCCACTGGTTTCTTCCCTCCCACCTACAAAAATGCTCAAGTTCTCCCTAGTCTTTTTTAAAAAAAGAAAAAGCCTTTTCCCTTGACTCTGATGCTCTCAAGCTTTATTCTCATATTTATCCTACCATTTAGAGCTAAACTTTAAGGGGGACACTCAGTGTCCCCACTTCCATATCACCCATTCTTTCCTCTACACTTATAATTTAGCTTTTCTTCATCATGATAAAGGAATTGTTCTCACTAAGGCCAACAACGACTTCTTCATTGATAAATCCAATGGAGGATTCTTCGTTTTGTTTTTTGTCATATGCCACCCAACTCCCTCCTGCCTTGACTCAGATGAACTGGTGTCTCCTGATTCTCCTTCCTGCTTCTCTTTTTCTTTTTAATTGCCTGTCCTTGTGGCTTTTCCTCTACCCATCCCCTGAATGTGAATTTTGTGCAAGGCTCTGTCCTAGACCCCTCTTCTGCTACTTGGCAAAGCTCATCCAACACAAACAGATTAGGTATTGGAGGAATTACACTGTGTGTATAGAAGGCAATATCCCATTTTGTCCTAGGCTACTTAAATTCTAAAATACTCTTTAAATACTATGAACTCATATGGATTCAATTATCATATCTCTGCAGATGATTTCCAGATCGATATATTTAGCCCTAATCTCTCTCCAGAGTTTCAATCACACATCTCCAACTGCCTTTTGTACATCTCAAATTCAACACATCCAAAAAAGAACTCATTATCTTTCCCTCCAAATTCTCCCTTCTTCCCAACTATCCTATTACTGTGGAGGATACCACCAATCTTCCATTTACACAGACTCCCAATTTGCTGTCATCTTTGACTCCTCACTTAAACCCACCCCACAGAGCTAATCTACTTTTAAGTCTTGGCAACACCTTCACAACATTTCATTTATTAACCCTTCTCTTCACTCACACAGCTGCTACTGTGGTGCAGACTTTCATCACCTAATGCCTGGAGTATCTTAAAAGTCCTCTTGTCGGTCTCCTTGACTCAAATCTATCCCCAGTCTAATCCATCTTCTGTTCAGTTGCCAGTGATTTTGTAAAGTGTAGGTCTGACCAAGTAATGCCCCCACCTTACTAAATAAAGTGGCTCCCTAACGACTCCAGTTTCAAATTAAAATGCTTTATTTGGAACCTAATGTCTTTCACAAGTCAGCCCCTTCCTACATTTCCAGTATCCTTACATGTTATCATATAAATACACTGACCTTCTTTGCCTTTTCATACACACTTAATAATCTATCTCCATGCTTTTGTACTCACTACTCTTCCGGCCTAAAAAGCTATCTTCTTCCCTCTCCCTCTGGGTTTCCCTGACTTGCTTCAAGACTTATGTCAGGGGAAGCTTTGTGGTGCAGTGGATAGAGCACTGACCCTAGAGTCAGGAGGACCTGAGTTCAAATCCGGCCTCAGACACTTAACACTTACCGGCTGTGTGACCCTGGGCAAGTCACTTAACCTCCAATGCCTTACCAAAAAAAAAAAAAAAAAAAGACATGTCAAATCCCACCTGTTTCAGGAAGCAAAACTTTCCTAGTCCTCCAGCTTCCCTTACCTCTGAGATCATCTTCTATTTACACTTTGTGTATCTTTTATACTGAGTTATTTGCATGTTGTTTTCCCCATTAGATTGGGACCTTCTTGAGCTGTGCTTTTTTTCTTTCTTTCTTTCTTGGTATCTCTAGCACTTAGCAAAGTGTCTGGCTCATATAAAGTGCTGAATAAATGCATGTTGACTGACTGACTTAACATGCACAGAAAGCAATAAATTGATTTTTCCATTTCATGAAAATCATGAATTTCATTTTAGGCTGACTTTACTATCTGTAATTAGTGTGCCTTCAGTACATAAAAGCACATCTGGCACAAGCTGGACTTTATGAAGCACAGTTAAGTTTCAGTATTAAAAATTTAACATCTGTACTATGACAATAATTATCCTTAATTTTTACATGAAATCAAACTGCCCTTTCAAAAATCTAGAGCTCAGAAAACACAAATTGAAATTATATTATCTGATTACTCTTAAACCATATCTGTTATTATTATCATTGTTATTATTATTATGGAGATGGAAAGAAACAGATTATCTAGACCAGTCCTCTCACCTTGCCAATGAGAAAGCTGAAGTCCAAAATATGGATATAATTAGCCCAAGATCATAAAGCGAACCAGTGGTAGAATTGTGACTCAGACCTAGGACCCCCTAATTCCTATGCCAAAGCTCTTTCCACTATGACTCAGAAAGCCTTATAATTGTCAACAAAATTTTAAGTGTTGAAAACATTAATGGAAAATTCAATATATCATAATGGTCCAAGTGCAAGCTATATTTCCCCCAAAAAATGATTTAAAAAACCTGACAATAGCCTATAGTGTTATTCTTTTAATGTATAGCTATATTTTTTCTTTTCATAGAAATATCATTTTAGGGGTATAGTAAATTCAGAAACAGCCAATATCTAGACCAATAAAGTAATTTACAAATGAAAGCAAGAGAATCATTTTGGGGGTTTTGTTTTTGTTTTTGTTTTTGTTTTTGTTTTTTGGGCAATGAGGGTTAAGTAACTTGCCCACAGTCACACAGCTAGTAAATGTTAATTATCTGAGGTCATATTTGAACTCAGGTCCTTCTGAATCCAGGCTGGTGCTTTATCCACTGCGCCACCTAGCTGCCCCCTAAGAGAATAATTTTTATAGGTAACAAGAAATAATAATTTTAAACTTCTTGCTTAAAGATCTAGTATCTTATTTCATTGCAGATATATTTTTAAAGAAACAACTACCTTTACTGTGAACGAGCAGGATGTTTTTAATAATACTATTTTGTTCAGTCATTTTTCAGTCATGCCTGACTCTTTATGACCCTATTTGAGGTTTTCTTGGGAAAGATACTAGAGTAGTTTGCAATTTCCTTCTCCAGCTTATTTTACAGAAGAGAGAACTGAGGCCAACAGGTTTAAGTGACCAGGGTCACATAGCTAGTGAGTGTCTGAGGCCAGATTTGAAGGAAGAAGAATCTTCCTGATTCCAGGCCTAGCATTCTAGCCACTGTGCCACCTCACTGCCTAGCAACATTTTAACAACAATGAATTATTCATTTCCTAGTCAATCAATTTTCTGAAGGATGTATTACTTTATGTTGATTTCAAAATTCTATTTATAATCTCCCTAGGATGTAATTCCTTCATGGGTTTAACAATGATTTCCATGTTTGTGATTAATAAGGAAAAGAAATTATTTTAGTGGGGAAAAAACCCTATACATTAATTGTATAGATACTCGCCAATAGTGGTATTTAAGCAAAGGCTGATTAGTCACTGTCAGTAAGGAAAGGTGACTACTACATTCCTGAATGGAAGCTTAGCCTATAACACTCAGTTGGTACTTAATAAACAGTACCTCTATTATTGTTATATACACAGCAGTAATAAGAAATTTTTGTACTAGACAGAAATATTATAAATTGTGCCTGGGCCAAGGAGCATGAGATGGACCTTTAGTTGAGTCAGAAGGGAAGGGCAGGGCATTGTCTCATGGGTAAAGACAGACATCCTAAAATTGAAGTCAATCTTGGAGAGGATGATACATGGAAGAGGGCAGGGAACAGGATGAGACAGGAAAAAGCATTTACTCCAGCTTGACATCTGCTTAACTTCTTATTTTATCTAATGTTAATTAATTACTTTCAATAATTAGGTACTAAATTCTGCTGTTTCTGTCTGCTGAAGGAATGAATACAAGTAATGTTGCTACCCTGAAGCAAAGGCCTAGTTACCCCATCCTAGTTATGACTGACTGTATCTCTTTAACAGAGGTGTCTAATTTTCCCCAACTAAGTAACAGGTTTCCCAATGGCAAGAACCATGTTCCAAAATCAAACCCATATCCAACTAATCTAACCCCAAATTTTACAGATAAAAGGAAGCATTCATTAGTGGATAGAATTCTAAAATTGGAGTCAGGAATTCCAGGGATGGAATCCTGCTGCAGGAATTGACCAGCTTTAAGAGGCTGGGAATGTCACTTTACCTTTGTGAGTATAAGATTGCTCATGTGTAAAATGGAAATAATTCATACTGACCCCACTAGGTTAGTATAAGGATCAAATTAGAGAACATATGTAAAGAACTTTGAAAATGTAAAAGCATTATATAAACACCAGATATTTCTGCTGTTGCTGCTACCACCAAGGAAAGTGGGAAGAGGGGAAGCTACTTGCCCAAATTACATTGTTAGCTGCCATCCAAAAACCAAAACTCAAATATAGCTAACTCTCAATTCAATGCTATTTCTACTTATCATCCGTCATTTTTGTAGTATTAACTTGTTAAAAAAAATCCTCCAGGTTTTCTTTCATCTCTGAAATTATGCCTCTTATCATTGTGCTTCATACATAGTAGGCATTCTGTTAATGATGACAGAGGGCCATTTGATGTAAGATTAAACATTTCTCCTTTGCAAATAAGAGATCTGACCCTGACTTTCCTCATTCATTCAGAGTTTCACTCTGATCCCTGCTTTGCCTTGGATGGCTATGTTGCCTATATGCACTAGGGAAAGGAAGGGAATAAACATTTATGTAGTACCTACTATGTACCAGGCACTGAACCTCTATACTCTTTTTACAAATATTAGCTCATTTGATCGTGATAATAACCCTGTAGGGTAGGTGCAATTATTATCCCCCATTTTACAATGTAGGAAGCTGAGGCAGAAAGAGAGGTTAAGTGATTTGACCAAGGTCACACACCTAGTGTCTGAGGGCAGATTTGAACTCATGAAGATGAGTGTTCATGATTCAAAGCCCAGTGTGCTATTCACTGCACCACTAACTGCCCTGTTAATTGTTGTTGTAGTTTAGTTATTTTCAGACATTTCCATCTCTTCATGACCCCATTTGGGGTTTTGATAGCAAAGATACTAGATTGCTTTGCCATTTCTTTCTCCAGCTCATCCTACAAATGAGGAAACTGAGGCAAACAGGATTAAGTGACTCCCCCCTGGATCACACAACCAATAAGTGTCCAAAGCCAGATTTGAACTCAGCTCTTCCTGATTTCAAGCTCAGCACTCTATCTACTGCACCACCTAGCTAACCCAATAATGCAGGTCATTGATTACAATTGTCTGTATCTTCTCTATTCCCCTTAACTGCAATGTTATCCCCACCTTTTCCAAACTTTGTACCAAAGATGTTATGGCTGAGTTTAGTCTATTTCCCATCTCTTTTAGACACTGAGAAATAAATGAGTCAAAAGACTGACATGACAGCAGGTGGAAAGGGGAACAGAAGAGTTGTTTTAACATGTGTATATATGTGTGTGTGTGTGTGTGTGTGTGTGTGTGTGCGTGTGTGTGTGTGTGTGTGTATGTGTGTGTATAATATATATAATGTATATAAAAAATAACTGAGTAACTAGGCCCAGAAACTATATAGTGTTTAAAGCTATCAGGATTTCCAGGAAAAATAATTTGTCTTCCTGGACAGTATCCCTCCATGGGATCATTTTTTCACTACTTGCTGAGACATTACTTAAATTCCTAGTCTACCCTTACTAAAGATTAGAATGCTATGGACAAAGCCCTACTAGCAAATAACATATGGAGGGAAAAATAAAACCAAGTATTCATGCTCTGGGCATTGGTTTATTTTTGTCATTTGTTTGTATGGGAGGCTAACACAATATTGTGAAGCAAAGGTTTCTGTGAAACTTTTGTTATATGAATGGAAGTTTTCTGCCCTAATATTTCTGATTGGCTATATAAAAATATTCTCATTAAGCCAGTTATATTTTACCCTATATCATCACAGATTTCTAAAGTGCTAAAAAAATCTAGTATTTTTTTCATGCTGAGAAATAAAACAATATAGTAGAAGAGGGTAGGCAGAATTGTTCAAACAATTCTGTATTATTAGAAAATTCTTGCCCAGAAATTATCAGACAGTAACTTTAACTGCTTGGTGCCCTACAACTCAGTAACAAGAGTCACCATTTATATTTTCTGCATGCACCAATTCTTGGGATAAATATATACTTTCAAAAATGTTTGAAGTGTTGGCTAGTAGTAGAGATGCTTTGTCCTAAATTTAAAATAATCTGCAAGAAAGTTGTGGGGGAGTCTCTGGGGGAGATGCTAACAGGGCATATGATTTGGATGGTTAAAAATAACTTCTTAGTTAACTTTTATAATTAAAAAATGCCCTCATAAAGCTCACAAGTGAGATTATTTATTTTTAAAAAGGAAAATTATCAATTACTAATATTTTCTTTTTGACACCAATAATGAGGAAAATAAACTGTTAATGGGTAATATAATACTGGAATCAGGGTTGAAGTGACCTAGATCAAAACAACACAGGCCAAAACAAAAACTTACCGAAACACCAAATCAAGTACAGCACCTGGCAAGGTTCCCAGAAGGTCACCAAACTTGGATTTGAAAAAAAAAAAGAAGTATCCAAGTTTCCTGAAATTTTTTTAAGATGTCTCTGAAAAAAGATTATAGGATCATAGACTGACAACTGGAAGAGAACTTACAGGCCAACTGAATCTAACCTCCTCATTTTACTTCATCTTACAGATAAGAAAACTGAGGCTGAGAGACTGAATGACTTGACCCAGATCACATTGATAGTATAGGTCTGAAAATCCATACTCAAATGTGAAATGGCAAAATAACAACAGAAATCAAAACCCAAGTTGCATAGTATCCAAAGTTAATGAAACACAGGTGGATAATTATTGAAAATGAAATAAATACACAAACCAAAGATACAATTCTACAACCTCCAAGTGTTTTTAAAAGGGCAGAAGTGTGTCATTGAGGAGTCTTTGAGAGGGTGGGTTGGGAATTGTTGTTAAATCAAGGAAAAAAAAAGGCTTGGCATTTTCCTCTTCTCTTTTCATTTCATCTATACTTGTATCCTCACTATCGTGCTGGTAGAGACCATTTTGTGCTGAGTTCCAAGAGAACTGGCTGTTTGACTACCTACTCTCTAGCAAGTTGTCCAGCAAGTTGGTTATGATCTCTAAGAAGTTATCTAAGTTCTCTAGCTCTCTAGTTCTCTAGTTCATCTGAAAGAAATATGAGGGGGTTTAAACAAGATCATCTCTAAATTTCATGTTGCTAAATCAAGAGGCTTATTTTGAAATACGTGTAAATAAACTATACCTTGCATCTAGGTGGAATAATGGAGTGATTGGTGAAACTAGAACTTGGATGACCTGAGTTTGACTCCTGCCTTTGACAATTCCTAGTTGTGGGATCATGAATAAGTAATGTGACCTCTCCAAATCTATTTCCTCATCTGTAAAATTGGGATAAAAAAAAGCACCTGGCTCACATGGTTGTTGCAAGGATCAAGTGAAATAATAGTTGTAAAGCATTTTGCAAACATTAAAAAGCAATACTATGGGGCAGCTAGATGGCGCAGTGGATAGAGCACCGGCCCTGGAGTCAGGAGTACCTGAGTTCAAATCCGGCTTCAGAGACTTAACACTTACTAGCTGTGTGACCTTGGGCAAGTCACTTAACCCCAATTGCCTCACTAAAAAAAAAAAAAAGCAATACTATAAATGTGGTTGAGCAGTTTCAATAGTGTCCTACTCTGTGTGACCTCATTTGGGGTTTTCTTGGCAAAGATACTGAAATGGCTTGCCATCTCCTTTTCCATCTTATTTTACAGAAGATGAAAATGAGGCAAACAGGGTTAAATTATGAGCCTAAGGTCACACAGCTATTAAGTGTCTGAGGCCAGATTAGAACTCAAGTCTATGAGTTGCCCTGACCCCAGGCCCAGTTTTCTATCCAATGCGCCACCTACCTGTCCTATATAAGTGCTAGGTATCATCATTATCTGTTTTAGGGGACAGTGGTGCAGTAGATAAAGCACTGGCCTTGGATTCAGGAGGACCTGAGTTCAAATCCAGCCTCAGACACTTGATACTAGCTGTGTGACCCTGGGCAAGTCACTTAACCCTCTTTGCCCTTCAAAAAACCAAAAACAATAACAAAAAAAATCATCTGTTTTAGAAGGCTATGATTATCATAGAGAGGCAACATAGGATGATAGACATTAAGACTGGATAAGGATGATATGGGTCCACGTCCCACCTCTCACATATGCTGATCATATAATACTGGGCAAGCCACTTACGCTCTCAGCACCACCTGGCCACTAAGATCATGAACTGAAAAGTTGGTAGTAATGCATTTCTGGAGAGTTTCCTCATCCAAAATTTTCTATACAAATTAAATCACAAGTCCAGAGGGGTTTAGGACAGGTGAAGGAATGGGAGGTAGCAGTGAAAGTTCATTACCATGTGATCAAAATTTACTACAGTTGTTTATTTCGGAATGCAAGAAAATCAATTTTCAAATAAATTTTCCAGAGTATTATTAAATTAGTACATGTTAGAAGGACATATACTGAAGTTGAAGTTTAAATACTTGGCCCCATAATGAGAAGACAGGACTCATTGGAAAATACTCTAATGCTGGGAAAGAGTGAGAGGAAAAGGAGAAGGGGACAACAGACAGTGAAATGGATAGTGTCATGGAAGCAAGAAACATCAGCATGGACAAGCGACGGAGAGGCCTGGAGTGCCCTTCATGACCACAGGGTCATGAAGAGTCAGACATGACTGAACAACAACAAATAGAAATCAACAACTATATGGCCTAAAAAGAGCCACTGCAACATTTTTGTTTTGTGGGGTAATTAGGGTTAAGTGACTTGCCCAGGGTCACACAGCTAGTAAGTGTCAAGTGTCTTATGCCAGATTTGAACTCAGGTCCTCCTGAATCCAGAGCCGGTACTTTATCTACTGACCTAATGCAACATTAAAGAATCCAAGTTACTACTTAGTGTCATTTACTCCCTACTTCACAAGGAAATTTGGTGAATTCATTTATAGATAAGGAAAACAAATAAGCTTCAACTTACAACATTTGCTTGTGGTTTTACATGTCCAGTAATGAAGCCAGGGTCTTCATAACTACACGTGCAATTCTGTTTCTGTTGGTCTATACTGCTTCAAGAATCAGAGGATAACAGATTGAAAGTTGAAAGAAATCTTAAGAGTCATTGAATCCAACCCTTCAATTTATAGATAAGGAAACCGAGATACACAAGAGGTTAAGTTACTCTTCCAGGGTCACACATCTAATAATTATCTGAAGTCAGGCTTGAAACTGGGTTTTCTTGACTCCAAGTCTGGAGCCATGATTTCATCAGTGTTTATTCCTTCCACCAAAGTCAATCACAGTTCCTTTATAATCTATTAAGTAATCTGCATGAGGTTGTTTTTTTGGCAAAAATAATAAACATCATCATCTAGTCATTAGCCTGTCCATATTTTTTCTAGACTAACCGTTCAGTCAACCATCAATCCACAAGCATTTATTAAACACCTACTGTATGCCAAACATTGTGCCAAGCACTAACCATATGACAAAAATGAAACAATCATCACTCTTGAGACATTTATATTCTATTAAGGACCACAATATTTTAGTTAAGTAGATAAAAAATATATACATAGTGAATAGGAGGCAATTTCCTAGAGGTGGGAAGAGACACTAACAGCTGCAGGGGAGAAGGAAAAATCAGAGAAGGCCTTTAGAAAGAACAGAATTTAGTAATTGTTGGATATGAGAGGTAAGTGAGAATGAGGAATTGATGATGGCTCAGAGGTTCCGGTCCTGGTGTGATTAGGAAGAAAGTGGTAACCTCAACAGAAATGGAGAAATTAGAAAGGGAGGGGAGTCCAGGGGAAAAAAAATAATGAATTCTGTTTTGAACATGTTGCATTTTAGATGGTTATGGAATATTTAAAAGGTAATTGATACTTTAAGACTAGAATTCAGGAGAAAGACTAGGTAGGGTTAGACCTATATCTATCTTTTGAGAGCTGATAATTGATCCCACAGGAGCTGAGATAACCAAGATTCTTTCATGCATCATACTTCATAGTGGTGAAAATGGTACTGGACTTACAAGTTAAAAAAACAAAACAAAACTTTGCATCAAAATCCTGGCTCTACAATTTCCTGGAAGCTGTGTGTGTATATGTGTGTGTGTGTGTGTGTGTGAGAGAGAGAGAGAGAGAGAGAGAGAGAGAGAGAGAGAGAGAGAGAGAGAGAGAGAGAGAAAGGCAGAAGACACAACCTCCCTCATTCTATTTTCATACCTGTAAAGGGAAATGGTGTTTTCTATAATACCTACTTCAGATGGTTGTTGTGAAGAAAAGCATTTTGCAAACTTCAAAGAGACAAATAAATGACATTTTAATCTATCACCCAGCTCATATTCAAAGCCTTTCCATTTAGGTAAGACTTGCCATCTTACACCACAATAAGGTATCACAGTATGAGTCAATACTAATATGCATAAGGAAATATAGCATTTTACCAGAGTTTAATGCAATTTATTTGTTCACAATAGTAATAATATAAGCAACACAATATTATGAGTTATATGAGAAGTATTTGAAAAAGTAGCATGATATAGTAGAAACAGCATTGAACTTGAAGTCAAGAGAGACAGATTACCCCAATTCTAGCTGTATAATAGATACACAGGAAAAAAGAGTCAGAGGTCCTGGGTTAAAATCCAATTTCAGTCATTCTCTTTATGACTTTGAGCAAGTCACTTACCTTCAGTTTCCTTTTTTTTCCATAAAATGAAAATTTTAGACTAGAAGATCACTAAGGTCCTTTGCAGGTCTAAGTCTACGATCTTAGTTACATTTCTATCATTAATCATTTTCCTCAAGATTTATGTGACCCTGAGGATTACTCAGGCCAATTACAATTAAATTATGTAAAAAGGAACTGCTTTTCTTATTTTTTTTTCATTCTCACATTATTGAAGGCATTCTAGAGTTATTACAAATAGGGAAAAAACCAATTTATTAGATGGTATCAACTAATAAAGGCAGCACTGCACAGTGAAGTTGAAAGAGTTCTCAGAGACTGAGAGACCTGACTTTAAAGTAATTGCCTCAACCAGGAGATGTCTGTGTGATCCTGAGCAAGTCTCTTAAACTGTTAGTGTTCTCAGGCAATTGTAAAACTACAAGAAGTCTACCAGCATTGGTGGGGGGACTTTCCTCACACAATGTTCCACATACCAATGGAACAATGGATGGATGGATTGATGAATGAAGAAAACTTCCCTTATCCCCCAACTTGGCCCTCATATGGATTTATTTCTTTCTCTGGGTCCTCATTTGCTTTCTCTTATATTGTCTTAAACAAATTGTGATATAAATATATCAACTTACAGTTCATTTTAACACTGAGAAGCCTGGGAAAACCCATAGTCACTTTAAAGCTAACTTTTTCATTGATGAGAGTATGCCATTTTATTACCCATTTCTTCATTTTACAGTAATAGTATGAATCAAAGTTAGCTTTCCTAACTATGTATTGATTTGGAACATAAGTTTCACTGCATTTATTAAATTCCACTTTGAATTGTTGGATTGACGTGGCTTGACTGCAGTTCACAACAGGTTCTGGTGCACATGCTGACACAGAGCACAGAACAATGAGCAAAATCTGAGCATGGCTAGAATTTTCCAATGCCCATATAACTGTATTCTGGCAGGACACCGGGATTTTATTCAGGTAATTAACTAAAGGGCATGTACAATATGTGCATGCATAAACTGATGCCTCAACCCATTATGCATAGGGGTTTTCAGAGTTAGTTAAATGTCAAATTGGTACCTCTCTCTTAACAGGTCTACTGGCATGAACAGCAATAGCTCTAAGAGTCATCTTGCTGGTCTGAACAAAAAGTCTTGGTACAGTTAGCACTGTGTTCACCACAGCACAAATGTGTTGTGACTGGACCAGTGCCTATTCAAGATTTGCTAATCCAGTTGTAGACTTTCTAATCCATTTAGGCCCATTTGCAGAAGTCATTTTTATCTATTTTTGTACTCATGGCTTAGCAACAGATTAAATGTTTAGCTAGCCATTATGAATTTCCAAACTTCTACAAAACTGGATTGAGTATGCCTATGTTTCACCTTTACATAGCCAGAGTTTCATCAGGGGAAGGAATTCCATGACTTCTCCTATAGACCTTAAAGCTCTAAACGCTTAATTAAAAAAAAAAAGTTATTCTGAACTATGAAGCCTAACATCTGCAGGCATAACAGAGATGCTGCTGGATCATCTAATCCATTGCTTGAGAGCATTGCCAGATTTTCATGTTACTACAACTAGATAACTAATACATACACCCCCTTTTCTGGCTTCATTTCCTTAGTTTAAGAGTAAAAATAAACAGGGCCACTTATTCCCACTGCACTCCCTAGGTAACAAATTTCACTATGTTAAAAAAAAAAAATCATGAAGATGGCCAGGTCTCCACCCCTCCAAATCTTTTCCAGGAAAAAATAGCTTAAACCTTAAATTCTGGAGGGTTCATAGATATGGGTAGAGGCTAGGCCAGTAGCACCTGCAGATGCTGGGAGTACCCCTCCCCCTCCCCACAGACACCTTGGAAGGGTTTTGTTTCTTTAAGAGTTTTGTTTATTTCTTTGTGCATTTGTTTTTGTAGGTGTCCAGTCTTTTAAGGAAGGAGTTTTTAACCAAGGGCCCCTGAACTTTTAAAAATATTTGGATAACTATTTTAGTATAATCGGTTTCCTTTGTAATCCTGTGTATTTTATCCATTTGAAAGCATTATTCTAAAAAAAGATCCATAGGCTTCACCAGATTCTCAAAGGGGTCTAGAATACAAAAAGGTTTAAGAATTTTTTCTTTTCTTTACTTTTCTTTTTTTTTTTAAAGTAGTGTCTTATCCACCTGAATTCCCAATCTTAGATCTTTTCTGCTCACTTCTGGTGGAAGGCAGAAAACGTGACCAAGGGATGTGAAGGGGGATCTCCAGCAAAAGGATCTCTTGGATCGCTTTAAAATCATGCCACCTTACCCGATGTTGGCACCTCTTCCCGTCCCCCACCCGCCGCGGCCACTACCCCCCTCCCCACAAATACACACCTCACCTGCAAAGACAGAAGGCTCTAAATCAGTGCCCAGGATGAAACCTTTTAATTAGCAAATGGTACATATTAATGCCCCTGCCCTGCCCTCTCTAGGCATCGGATTTCCTGGGGCTGCTTCATCTCCTTCCTAACTCTTCCTCCTCCGAGGAAGTAGAATGCGGGATGGAAAAATCAAGGAATGCATTCAATATTCGGCTTTGGACCCTCACCCCCACGCCACTGAAGCCGGCTGTCAGGAAATCCTGGTAGGCTAGGCGCGTGCCCTTCAGGGCTCTTACCTGGAGCGCTCACTGTGCGCAAAGAGCCAGGAGCAAGGAGAGAGAAGTCAGCAGCCTGCAGCGCGCTCCGCAGTTCTCACACCCTCAAACTCCTCTGAGCAGGTGAGGCCTCCAGGAACAAGCTTCCCCAAAGGGCACTAAGCAGAGAGACTGCAACCTAAGGCAGAGACCTGTGTTCCAGTCCTCCTGCGTCCCCCTGTTGCTTTTACAGCACCGTCCGCTCTTTAGTTGCCTGCTGTAGAAAAGGCTCACCAGCTGCGTTCAGAAACTTTCTCTCTGACTTGGGGAGGCGGAGCCTGAGAGATAAGGTCCCTGCTCACCGCCCCCCACCGTCTTTCCGGCTCTGAAAGCTTGAGGGTGGGTTTTGGATCAGTATCCCAGAGGGCCAACGCTTCCTCCAAGAGTCCCAAACCTGCCCCTGAGCATGCTCAGATTCACGGCTAATCCACCCAGGAGAAGAGTCCCAGATCCTGTATATCTGAATTTGGCGAGGGCAGAATGAGTACAGAGACGTTCAGAAAGAAAAGCAAAATACTGGCGGTTCCGAAATTGGACTCTGAGGCAGAAAAGGATCAAAGAGAATCCCAAAAATGGAGACACGAAACACAATGAGAAAGGGAATGCTATTTACCCTAGTTCAGAGGGGCTACTTGTGCCTATACTGAGACAACGATTAGGAAAAACCAACTGGAACGTTGCCCTTTTTCTGAGTGGCTTACAGAGAGCCACTCTGGTAGAAAGAAGATCTGTGCATTGCTTTACTGTGAAATAACAGTAAATGAGAACTCTTCTCAGGGAAAACCCTTCACAATAAAATACTAATTTTACTGTGTACTAGTTCCGCACAAATAAAATTCGAGCTTTCTTTGGTCACGTCAACATCAAAAATTTAATAGAAATCCTCCAGTCTCTAGATTTGGGTCAATATCATCGATTCAGGGTTGTTTCCATTAACAAAGGAAAATACAATCATTGAAGTCCCTGCCTTGGTACTCAGGTATTTAATTAATGTGGTGAAAACATTTTAGGAGTCATAGGGCTGTGTTACTAAATGGGGGTTCCTTTCTTCCTCAACATCTGCCTTCCCTCTCCTCTACTGCTAAGGTGAGCTGTCATTCCAAGCCAACTCAAGAAAAGCTTCTTTGTTTCTTAGTACTGTTCCCTACCTAGTCCCAAGTGACCAGACCATGCCAGAGACTTCCCTCAGCAAAGCCTTGCACTACACTGTGATACTAGGAGGGAAGTTCTTTTATCCTCTGCACCTGGAACCACTACATTCTCTGCAACTAGTCCAACACTAAGGAATCCATGCCTCCCAGCACCCTCCACATTCAAATATTTCTTGGGTTTTTGTTTGTTTGTTTTTGTTTTTTTGCAAAGGTAGTCATTATTCCCAGGAAATTAATTAATCAAAGTATGGTACTGAAAATGTTCCTTCAGAATGTTTGGCACATCCCTCCTTGGCTCCCCCCTCCACCTTTAACTTTTGGTACTATAATCCATATTCTACTTCCTTCCTCCTTTTCCCAAAGGAAATGGAAGTGCATGTCATACATATTGTGATGTGTTAGCAGTCAAAGTCATGGTCAGGACAGTCTAAATACTAAAACTGTATATTATCTCTGTGCAAGGAGCAATGACCAAAAATCACCATATACACAAAGTAAGTGTGTTTGAGTACTGGACCACATATCTCTTTTAGGCTGGCTACATCACTTGAGTAAGCCTTGCAGATCCTGAAGGGATTCTCTACAGCATCATTATTAGGGTGTTTCCAGATTCAGGGCAAATCACACTCTGTTTGTACCCTACAGCCATCACACCTTGCCAGAAAGTTATGTCCATGAAACATAATTAAAATTAATATTAAGGAGATCTTTGGAGGGGAAAGTAAGGAAATGGTAAAAAGAATAACAGCATGAAAGGCATACATGAAAGGAGGGAACAATAAGTTATTATCAGATAGTCTATTTCAGTCCATCTCAAGTTACTTTCATTTGGACATTTTAAAAATGCCTATGATAGGGGCAGCTAGGTGGCGCAGTGGATAAAGCACCGGCCCTGGATTCAGGAGTACCTGAGTTCAAATCCGGCCTCAGACACTTAACACTTGCTGGCTGTGTGACCCTGGGCAAGTCACTTAACCCCAATTGCCTCACTAAAAAAAAAAAAAAATGCCTATGATGGTGCAAAGCACTCCAGTCAATACTCAAGTTGATGAACAGGTAAGTTTCTTAGTGTAGAAGTTGTAGAATTGGGGGCAGCTAGGTGGCACAGTGGATAGAACACTGGCCCTGGATTCAGGAGGACCTGAGTTCAAATCTGGCCTTGGACACTTGACACTTACTACCTGTGTGACCCTGGGCAAGTCACTTAACCCCAATTGCCCCACAAAGAAAAAAAGAAGTTGTAGAATTTAGTGGAAAGAGAAATAGTATTGGAGATTGGAAACCTGAATTTGAGTTCTTACTCTGGCACTTACTCATTCCATGAATGTGGGCAAGCCACTTAAAACTCTTCAAGCCCTCTTTCCTTTACCTGAAAAGTGGAGATATAAATACCTGTACTCCCTGCTTCCCAAGGTTGTGTTTCATAATCTTTAAAGCACTAATTTTAAGATAAATTTATTACTTATTTTCATTCTTGTTGTCTCTCAGAAATGGCACTCCTCACAGAATCTCCTAAATCCTTCATGACTCAGCTCAATCACCACCTTCTACCTGAACCATTCTGCCCCTCCCCCAAGAACCAAACCCTCTCAAGCTACCCTATAGTTCCTTTGTGTTTAATTCTGCTTATATGGAGTGTTCCAAAAACCTTAGTCCATTTTGAAGCTATCAGATTTTCATTTTGTAACAAAGGATTAGCCAATGTGACCAGTCTCTACAAGATGAGCATTTAAAGAGAGCATCCATATGTTCAGATGATGCAGGTCCCCACAGGAAAGAGGCTAGAAAGCCTGCTTCCAAGATAGTTGTCATAACAGGTACTAACTTTGAAAGATCTATCAGCCTAGGCCTCTCTCTTACTGAACCTTCACTTTTGGTTTGTCTCATTCATTGTGACAAAGGGAGAGACCTTGGACATTCTCCCTCAAAATCCATCATTGTGGATCCATGCATAAAGACCTTTCTGCTCCTGCCTTGGTATTTATTCTTTGTTTTAGATGAAGGAAATTAAGCCAGAGCATAAGGACCTGCGAATTTTGAAGATTCAGGATAGTGAGCCAACAGAGGATTCAGGAGTCTGAGGAGTCTGGGAATCATGTCTATGCCCCCCAAGAATAGAGCTTCAGGACTTGGCTCAATAGCAGTAAAGACACATTTGCATCTAAACTTAGCGGAAACGATATGTAGAAACTGTCATCAGAGATGGGAGAGTATGCCTCTGAAGTGTTCGGGAATGGAAGGTGTTTGTACTTTTATTCTTGTAAGATCTTTGAAATAAATATCCCTTTTACCTTTAATTAGTAAAGACTAATTAAAGTTAAATGAAACTAGGGTGCCGGTCACTAGTGGCTAACAGTGTGGGAAAGAATCCAAGAATATATGGCTAATAACATTGGAAAAGAGACACCCCAACTCCTCAAGTTCCCCCCTAGACCCTGAGAGGATGAAATGGCAGCCTGACTAGGAAAGTGAGTCCAGTCTCTCCCCTCTCCAATGTATCATTCACAAAGATATCAAAATTACTTTGGGGGGGGGGTGCAGCTAGGTGGCTCAGTGGATAAAACTACCAGCCCTGGATTCAGGAGGACCTGAGTTCAAATCCAGCCTCAGACACTTAACACTTACTAGCTGTGTGACCCTAGGCAAGTCACTTAACCCCAATTGCCTCACTAAAAAAAAAAAATTACTTTTTTTAAATGTCAGTCAAGAGACATTTATTTAATCTTTATTAGGTGCCACACATATAAATGCTTGAGATACAAAGAAAAGCAAAAAGCATAGTCCTTGTGTGTGTGTGTGTGTATGTATGTGTGTGTATATATACATACTCATAGACATATATGCACACACATATATTAAGTATATTTAAAATAATATATACTAAGTCTAAGAATATTATTAAGTCATTATCTACTCAATCACATTTTAAAGTCTAAAATCCAAGATCCTATTGGGGAAATTCTGCTCCTATATCCACTACAGGGTCTGGCTCACACCTGGCTCAGTGTAATTATTAAATAAACAGATGCTGATCAACTAGGATTATAGTCTCCATACACATCCATGATGATTTCATACAAATTGCAGTCAGTCAATCAACAATCATGTACTAAATGCCTAATATGTGTCAGGCACTGTGCTTAACACTGGGGATATAAAGAAAGCCAAGGAAGCCCTTGCTTTCAAGGATCTCAGTCTAATTACTTACAGAGACAACATGCAAACAAATAAGATACACACATATAAAAATAGGGAAGAATCAACAGAAGAAAGGCAGTAGAATTAGAGGGGATTGGAAAAGGCTTTCTGTAAAAGACAGGATTTATAACAGTCTTACCTTTAGAAAGAATAACAAATCATGTATTATACTGTGACATTAAAATGTGGGTGATTTTTATCATACTATCGAACTGTCTCATTCCCCCCAAATATTTGACCCTTGATCAGATGGATGTTATTGGAATACAGGAAAGAAACAACAGATTGGGTAATTGCAGGGAACTGGGGAAAGGAACAGTGCTTTAGAATTAGACACAACAAATTGAAAAGAAATATGAGAAACAAAGTGAAACAACATGTTAGAGTGAAAGGAGAAAAAAATGGTAGATATAAAAAAGGGAATAGGATGACTAGGAAGAAAATGGAAAATGGATAACCACATTGAATACCCTGACCCTAAATCACTGCTAGATTACATATATTAAGATAATCAGATTCAAGAGTGAATTGAAAAGTGAATACTGAAGAAAAAACCTAGGAGAATGGCACACAATCAGCGACTGCTTAGATTGACTAGAAATTAAGAGTAAAAATAATAATTCAATTTCCTCCTGAGAATTTATTCAAATGGACCTGTGATCTCATTGATGTGGATATTTCCACCAATAAAGCAAGATGATACTTGGCCATAAAATGTGACTGTTGCCCATAAGAAGACCATAATAATTCACCCATTTTATAGAAACCTTTCTTGATTTCTTTTGAAATTTTTTTTCAATCTTAGATTTCTTTGTGACATTTCTTTTTTAAAATATTTTATTTAGAACTTTACCCAAGATACATGCAAAATTTTTTCACATTGATTTTTTAAAGCATTGTGTTATAAATTTTCTTCCTCCCTCCCTCCTCAATTCTCACTATGCATCAAAATGACTTTCTTAAATCATAGTCCTGACAATGCCACTATACCATTACTCAAAAATCTCTAGTGGCTCCCTAGTACCACTAGGTTCAAATATAAAGTCATATGTCCAGTATTAAAAGCCTTTTCTAACTATACTCTGACTTACTTTTCTGAACCCCATTATACTTGCCTTCTTTTTTCACTCTGTACAATTCAACGAAAGTGTGCTGCTTAATGCTCATCACACTCCATCTCCTGTCTCAGTGCCTTTGAAGAGCCCCCCCCTTGCCCAGGTCTCCTCTTACCTCTGCCTCTTAGAATTTCTAGTTTCCTTCAAGGTTCAACTCAACTGTTATCTTCTAAATAAAGCTTGTCTTGATTCCCCCATTTGCCAGTGTCTCTCCAAAAATTATCTTGTATTTATACATTATTTTGTTTATGTTTCATAAATACTTATATATTCATTTTTCTTGGCCCTCAGTAGAAGGTAAGTTCTTTGAGGGCAGAAATTGTTTCATTTTTGATTCTCTGCCAGAATATATAGTTAGCGCTCTAAAAAATAAAGTTGTTGATAAATAACTATTACCCAAAGTTGTTATTTTTGTTTGTCTTTTGTTTTCTAAGAGGACCAATGACATCACAGAGTGCTGTCTTGACTTACACATGAATTGGACTTAAGTGAGTCAGAGTTGCACAAAGTTGTCAGCCTCGTTCTCTCTTCCTGAGTAATTGAAGTCCAAGACAAAAATCAGGATGACTGGCCATGACCCAGGATGCAGTGGCTAACCTTAGTGTCTTTAATGTCTGACCAACCTTTAAACTTTCTCCAGGCTGTTGGAACAAATTGTTCTCATCTACTCATTCTCCTAGGGGAAGTCTTTACATGCTTGGGCTAGACATCCCTCTAACTCACCTACAGGTCAGAGGTTAGTCAGTTATCCTCAACCTGTTTAGCCTGTCTGCCAAGACGGTTTTACTGGGATGTGGCCAGTACACATGCTATAGTTTCTTGAAGGCAGAGGTGAGATCTGGTTGGCAGTTGGACACCAAAGGCGGCTGAAAAGGATTCAGCAAGTCCTCACACCAGAAGCGGTACTCTTCCTAAACACTCAATATATCCTATACCCAAAGTAGAACACAAGTATAGCATATAGTAAAAAGAACACTGAAAAAAAAAAGAACACTGACTCAGGAATCAGAGGACATACACTCAGATAACCACCTCTGATGCTTACTATTTGTATGATAGTCTCTTAAATTCCTTATACCTCAGTTTCCTTATCTGTAAAATGAGAAGGTAGAGCTGGATGGACTCTAAGGCCCATTTCAGGTCCATATCTATGATCTCGTGAGTCTAAGAGGTATAGAAAAGTTCTGTGAAAGTGTCTTAGTCCATTGTGTATTTTTTAGGACCACTTCTTTCTTCTTAGATAGGCTAGCTCTCTGAGTCTTGCATAACTCCTAACAAATAGGTATTCCAAAGATCTGGGCCAAGGACAATCTCCTAGATTTTCTAGCCTATGAATGGATTTGGTCACCTGAAATTGACCTTCCCAAGCAGTCTCTTGGAACATTTCTAAAATATATAATAAACTCCTAGTAAAAAATAAAATGGCTCTTTGCACAAGAAGACTGTCACCAAAGAGCATACCATTCTAGGGTATTCACTCTAAAAATCTAGATTTTGTCCCATTGATATTAAGTAGAAAGATATGAGAGTCTTTGCTCTCAGGAAGCTCTCATTCTAATTGGGGAGCATGCAAAAGAGTCCAGCTACAGGGAGGTTGGAAAGGTCCAGGAGTCTATAGGATGTCTTAGGAAGTGAAATGGCCCAAGTAAAAAAAAAAAAGACTGGTTATCAATCTCTTAGTAAAATTGATATCAATAAATTCATCAAAAATTAAGTGCCTAGCATATGAAAAGGAAGACACTGTGATATAGTAGATTAAGAGCTTGATATTCTCAGAATCAGGAAGACCTAAAATTTAAGACTTCCCTCTGGCATAATTGGCATATTACTTTGGGCAAGTTATTTAATATTTCAGTACCCTAGGCAATTACCTGACTACAATCAGCATAGAAGATATAGACTACACGATATCTTTTTTACAATGCCCCCTTATCTAATACTCTTTTTTGTTGTAGTTGTTTTGTTTTCTGGGGCAAAGAGGGTTAAGTTACTTGTCCAGGGTCCCACAGCTAGTAAATGTCAAGTGTCTGAGGCCAGATTTGAACTCAGGTCCTCCTGAATCCAGGACCTGTGCTTTATCCACTGGGCCACTTAGCTGCCCCTTATCTGCTATTCTCTTTGTTTGTTTGTTTGTTTGTTTTTTAGTGAGGCAATTGGGGTCAAGTGACTTGCCCAGGGCTACACAGCCAGTAATTGTTAAGTGTCTGAGGCCGGATTTGAACTCAGGTACTCCTGACTCCAGGGCTGGTGCTCCATCCACTGTGCCACCTAGCTGCCCCTATCTGCTACTCTTGATCTTTTCTTGTCTCCTTGAACCAGGCTCTTCAGCTCTTCTATGTGTTGTCTTTCCTCCATTAGAATTTAAGTTCCTTGGGAGAAGGGGCTGACTTTCTTTCTAGCCATATTAACATCTCCACTACCTAATATAGTGCCTCACACATAGAAAATTAGTAATTAGTTAATGGGGTAGTTAGGTGACTCAGTGAATAGAGTGCCAGGCCTGAAGTCAGGAAGACTCATCTTCCTGAGTTCAAATATGGTCTCAGATACTTACTAGCTGTGTGACCCTGGACAAGTCATTTAACTCTGCTGGTCTTCACTTCCTCATCTGTAAAAAAGGAGCTAGAGAAGGAAATGGCAAACCACTACAGTATCTCTGCCAAGAAAATGCCAAATTGGTTCACAAAAAATCAGACACAACTGAAAAGACTGAACAACGACAAGTGCTTAATAAATAAATGTTTATTGACTTGACTGAGGGAAATATAAAGATACCTTTCTCTCCTTCAAAAAGCATGTGATGTAGCATGCATGGGAAATAAGTCCTGTATACACATTATTATAATACCAAATAGAATATGGATAGGTTAATAAGAGTGATACTAACAAAGTACTACAATAGATACGGAAGACTACAGTTATTTTTTCCACATTGTGGCTTTCCCCATTGCAGTTTGAATATATCTCAGGTTGGCATAAGAAATTAAATGGAAATTTTTGAGTTTTGCAGAAGCCACAGACAAGACACAACCAGCAGATGTCAGAGAAAAAAGGTTTAGAAACTCAGAAATGTATAAAAATATTTTAGCATTGCATAATATAAACATATTTTATCTTTTAATACCATAATAATTGAGACATCATTTCTAGTACAAAAGGAGGACCAAAATATTTTACATGGATTTTCCAGATTACAGGGATACGGTGGAATAACTGTACTTTTAGATGAGACGATTAGGAACCTGTAGCTACTTAACTCAGTTGTTGAGAGCATGATGATTGTGAGACCAAGACTATTGATTTAATCTTTAGTAGATGTCAGCTTTCCAATTACATGGTCACTGCACGGTGATTGTTGTAGACTGCAACCATTGTCCAAAGCAGAAGATACATAAAAGGGAGTTAGGTAGATCAGTGTGAATACTTTTTCACTATTGGTTAAAAAACCATTTTCTGGTGTGTGTTACAGGTTGTCCAATAGTCATTCTGTTTAGATAGATCAGAGGACTAAGCATTTTTATTAGAACAAATCACGTGCACAGTTAAAAACCAAGAAGAGATTAAAGACATTCATTCATTAAAAGCAAATTTATTCTTCAACTCCAAACATGCAACAAATTCAAAATTTTAAATAGTGTTGAGCAGAGAATAAAATGTTCACATAAAATGATTTTGTTTCAGGATAACTTAGGCATTAAGAAATACTTTTAAAAGCTGAGAATTAAAGCTTTAGTATTAATGATGCATTATAATTAGATTAAGGAAAAGCCCACCCCCCCCAACCTCGTTTACATTATAATTATACATATCTTTCTGCTTTATTATTTTTTTACATTACAGTGACGCTTTTTGTTTTACACATCACGATCACTTTCTTATATCCCCCTCTATACATGTCTTTCCATTCTAAGCAAAATCAAAATTGATACAGGGACCATATGTGCATGTGTATATATTTTGCATTTGTAGTCACAGGTTCTTGATACAACTTAGGGAGCTATGTTCCTTTTCTGTCCTCTTAAGCTGATATTAGTTATTACTTTTAATTGAAGTTCAGGTAACTTTTACTATTACTTTCATTTACATTGATGTGCGTGTGTGTGTGTGTGTGTGTGTGTGTGTGTGTTTGATTCTCTTGGTTCTACTCCATTTTAGATCACTTCATGTACATTTTCCCAAGTTTCTTTGAATTACATGTGATGCTTTTGTTGAAATATTATTCCATTATATTATTATGCCACAAGTTATTCATCCATTCCCTAGCCAATAGGCACCCAATTTGTTTCTGGGTTTTCTTTGGGTTTTTTGTTTGTTTTTCTACTAATAAAAGTGCTCCTCTTAATATTTTGGTATGTATTCTTTCTGTCTTTGACTTCTATCTAGTCTGTGTACTCTAATGGGACCTCTGGTCAAAAAGTATGAATAGGGCAGAGATTTTTGCTGAATAATCTTTTTTTTCCTAATTGAGTCAATCAATTAACAGCTTTGCCAGTATCAGTGTGCCTTATTTTCCAGCATCCCTCCAACACTGAGTATTTATATCTTTTATCATTGTAGCCAAGTCGATGATTTTGAGGTGAAAGCCCAGTTGTTAAAATTTTTAATCTTTCATATCAGTGATTTGGAAGATTTCTTTTTAATATATATTGAATTTTTCTTTTAAAAAATTGCTCATATCTGTCCTGGATCCTAGGGAATAATTTCCTAGCTCATCAAGGTAATCAGATTTTATTAATTCACCAACATTTAGTGGTACATGCTTTGTAAATGGATGTGGTAAAACTGAAACAAAAAGAGAAAGCAGAGATCAAACTATAATTTATGTGGAAGAATGGGCTCAAACTTGAGAAATCTTTGATCACTGTGTGTATACATACACACACACAAATATACACGTGTGTGTCGTTATGGCTGTGGCTGTGGGTGTTTATCTGATGTAATGTGGTTAAAAAAGGGAAAGATAAACTTTTTTTTTTGAGGGGGAAAATTTGTTTTGTTCCATTACATTTTCCTTTCCAATTAAATTGCATAGAGGGGAAATAGGTTTCAAAATGGAAACCCTGGGGTATATTGAACCCTGGAATTTTTAGTTTTCTGGAAGAATAGCCTCTACATGGATTAAAAACTAGAATAAGTTTAGCTCTAGAAACAATGAAGGGAAAAATATTTTTGCCTCAAGCACCAATTTTCTGGAACATAGAGCAACAAGTTATTGTTCTCACAGTTAATTTCATTTTTTTAAATGAATTTCCCAGTTACTGGACCTTGGATACCAAGCTCAGCAAATGTGTATGTATGTATACATGTAAAATATATTACATTTATATATGCCATATGTACTATAATTTCAAAAATTAGAATTGTGAAGGCAATAACTTGCTGTTCTGTGTTTCAGAGAATTGGGGCTTGAGGTAAGGTCCAACCTTCTGGTGTGTAATACTTTTCTTTTTCCTTTTTTCCTTTTTTTTTTTTTTTGTGGAGCAATTGTGGTTAAGTGACTTGTCCAGAGTCACACAGATAGTAAGTGTCAAGTGTCTGAGGCCAAATTTGAACTCAGGTCATTCTGAATACAGGGCTGGTGCCCTATCCACTGTGCCACCTAGCTGCCCCCTGTGTAATACTTTTCTAACCAAGACTTTTCTAAGAAACAAAAAAGCAGCACTGAGTGGGACAAAAAGCTAGGAAGAAGTTTTGTTTGTTTTGTTTTCACTCACTAGACTCCACTGGTATTCTTCAACTGCCTTCTCTCTCTTCCCCAGCTGTTCCCTTCTTCCACTGCTGAGTTTCTCCAAGAACCAGCATGTTGAGAAAAGACCCAGGAAGCCATGGTTCACTCCCTAACTATGTCATCAGTTACATTCATTGATACTTCCTCTCACTCCAACACTATTCAAAACCACCAGGCTTTCCTTCACCCCAACTTTTCAGCTTTCTTTTAAATGTCTTTCCCTATTAGAGTGTAAGCTCCTGTAGGGTAGGAACTTGCCTTTCTTTTCTTATTTCTATTCTCATTATTCTCACAATGCCTGGCACTGTACTTAAATACTTAACAAATGCTTCTTAACTTGACATTTTTTTCTAGGAAACTTTTCTCACTCTAGTCATTTAGCTGAGTGTTTTAATGGTTTCTTCTTTCTAAAAGAACCATAGAATGTCTTGAGTTTTTAAAAGCATGTTTGTGAAGGGTCTTCATGTCTAATTAACTTCTAGCTCTGCAGAGAACAGAAATCATTTCTCTTTGCAGCCGTTCCTTATGGCAAAAGTACTCTTTCCCAGAATGTCAGTAGAGAATTATTTGTTCTTTGTTATCTATTATTGAACAAACTCTTGCATATGTTTGTATATATATATGTATGTGTATGGATGTATACAAATATATTAATCCCCACGTCTACTATCACTTATTGCCAAAGTTTTGCTTTTAAATTTGACCTTAAAGGCTTGGGGAATATTAAGTAGCATGAGTACAAATGAGTGAACTCAGGGAAGATACTTCTGAACTCATTATTGGTCTTTTGGACAGCTTAGGTTCAGCACACTTCCAATCAGGAAGTCTAATTAGGACTTCCTCTGTGGTCCTAAACATAGGGGCTATTATTTTTGATTGGGAGTAGTGCCTATTCTGGATTATTTCCCATAATTATCCCAAAGATGACAAACATTCATTCAGTAACCACAGGAAGTGATTGTTATCTTAGAGTAAGCAGACTGTACAATACTGGTAGGTGTTAATAGTTATCATGAAATTGCTCCACAGAGAAATTACTATTATCTCACAGTAGAGAGAGGAAGAAGATACATATGATATAGGGATATATTTTTACTTTACTCCTGATCTTAGTTTTAGTGTTATATACTTTTAGTGATATTAAGGAAATGCCATTGGATTTCTATGATTTTTAGTGTTCATGATAAAAATGGATGCTTTGTTTTATCAGGATTTTTTTTTCTAAATCTATTTATAATCACTTTTCCCTCATTAAGAAGATTTATTATATTTATAGTTTGGTGTCTTTTTTAAATTTGAAAACATTCTTTCTTTTCTGGTACAGATTTAACATGGTCATAGTAATTTTAAAAATGTATTACTAGTAATTCTGCTCAGTATTTTATTTTATATGTTTGAAATAATGAATGAAAAAATATAAACCACTGTACTAAAGGCTGGATATATATATGAACATATGTATATGGGCATATATACATATATGAATGTACAAACATCATTATATTTATATGTGTGTATATGTATGTGTACTATGTGTATGTATGTGTTTATGTATGCATGTATATGTGCATGTATGTATTGTGCATGTCAGATACTCCCTACTCTAAAGGAACTCACATTCTAATGGGAAAAATTACATACAAAAAGGTTTAGTTACAAGTCATAAGGGAAGGTTCCATGGTCCTGAGTGTGATGACAAAATAGATGATAATGCAACATTTTACTGTCATTTCTGCTAATTAAATCATATCAGTTTCTAATGTTGAATCATTTGACAGTGTCCAGGATGTTGGCAGCAAAACGTTTCATTTCTAGTCTTACTTTGTGGCTGGAGCACCCACAGAAGCAATTGCCAAGCCACATGTCCATGAAGTGTTGCTTGCCCAACAGACAGCTACCAGGCCTTGGCTGGAAGAAGTATTGTGGTCTTTGGGGTACTGCCACTCCCAGGGTTCTTGAGATTACCAGCTTGTTTATGGTAATTGCTCAGCAGTTACTGTTGGTTGTGGTGGGGGGCAGGAACATAGAGGCTTTGCCTCAATAACTTCTCCCTTCAATTACTTGGCTAGGACTGGAAATGGTACTGGTAATTTGAAAGAACTTCTAATCCCAAGGGTCTTAGTTTCAGGGTGCTATGTTTTATTATTCAAGGTCTAAGGACAGGTAATGGTCAATTACCCTAAAAGTGACCAAATAATCAATATTAAAATATTTATTACTTATATTGGTCTGAAGTTTTCATTGTTCTTCTTCTTTTCTCCCTGGGTTAGAGCATTAGAACTGGTGATATTAATTGTTCTTTAAATGTTTTTAAAAATTCAGTTGTAAACCTAATTAAATATATTTTTTTAACTTTGGGGGCTCATTTATGGACGTCTCAATTTCTCTTTCAAATACTGAGTTGTTATATTTTCTTTCTCCTGTTTTTCTAGTATATTATGTTTTTGAAAAACATATTTAAACTATCAGTTTGAATGGCACATAACTCAGTGTGAGTATGGAATTTTTTTCCTTTATTTCAGCTCCATATTTGCGATGTCACTTTCTTAATTTTTAAAAAAATCTTACTAATCTATTAAAGTAGTAGTCAGATGGGAGAGTGGATAGAACATTAAGACCTAAATTCAAATCTATCCTCAGAAATGTACTAGCTGTGTGACCCTGGGCAAGTCACTTACCCTTGTCTATATCAGTTTTCTCATCTGTAAAATGAAGATAATAATAGCACCTATTTCCCAGGGTTGCTCTAAGGATCAAATGAGATAATTGTAAAGGGAATAACACAGTGCCAATCACTTGGTAGCACATAATATAAGTTTGGGTTATTATTATTTTTAATTATTAATTATAATCATCAACAACAATAACAATAATAAAATTAGATAGCTTTTATAAGTTTTCTTGGTGTGAAAAAGCCTAGTTTTATTCATATTGGTAACTTTTTGTTTTCAATGTTTAAAAATCTGGTTTTTTAAAAAATTCTTTAAAAAATTTCTTCATGAAGAATAGGTAAAAGGACGATACAAGGAACTCTAAGTTTCTACTACATACTGTTTTCTATATCTATATAAATATAACCAAAAAGTAACAAATTGTCGAGAAAGAGAGAGACAGAGAGAGAGAGAGAGAGAGAGATTAGTCACTTTTAGGTATAGTTACAAACTATTTTCCAGAAGGGTTAAGCCAATTCACTGCTTTACCAACAGCACACTAGTGTGCCTGTCCTCCCACAACCCCTCCAACAATAGTTATTTTTCTCTGGTATGATCTTTGCCAATATGATGGGTGTGAGGTGGAACTTCAGAGTTGTTTTGATTTGCATTCCTCTTATTATTAGTAATTTGGAGCATTTTTTTCATGAGGTTGCTGATCACTAGCATTTCTTTAGCTGAGAACTGCCTTTTCATTCCTTTTTTATTTCTGTGATTTATATTTTTGTGATTATTTGAGGATTAATTTTTAGGTCTTTTTTAGTTGAATAATCAATTCATCTGCCTTTTCTTTTTCTCGTTTTTATATGATTTTATTATATGATCATGATATGATTTTTCCTAAGGGCAGCTTTAGTGGCAACCCATAAATTGTAGCATAGCATATAACTGTTTTCATTTTATTTAATGACCTATTCTAATCCATTCTCTAAAAAGCTGCCAAATTAATTTTCCTGAAGTTCAGACCAAATCATATCACATCCCTATTCATTAAACTCCATTGGTTTTTAATTGCCTTTAGGGGCAAATATATATACCTCTGTTTGACTTTTAAAGCTCTTCATAGTCTAGCCCCAACTTTTCATAAATTAATCATTGGGGGGGGGGGCAGCTAGGTGGCTCAGTGGATAAAGCACCAGCCCTGGATTCAGGAGGACCTGCGTTCAAATCTGGCCTCAGACACTTGACACTTACTAGCTGTGTGAACCTAAGCAAGTCACTTAAGCCTCATTGCCCTGAAAAAACAAAAACAAAATAAATTAATCATTGGTCTCCTTCTCATGTTTTATTATCTAGCCAGACTGACCTTCTTGCACTTCCTTACATGTGACACTCCATTTCTAAACTCCATGACTTTGCACTGACGCTCCCTCCTCCTCCCTGCCACCTCTAAGAATCTTTTATGGTCTTCAGAATTCAGACATTGACTACAATAAGCTTTCCTTGATGCTTTTCTCAAGATTTCAGCATTCTCCTCTAAAATTATCTGGAGTTTATTTTGTATATGTTGTATATACATGTATGCATATATTTTCATCCTCAAATATAATATAAACTCCTTGAAAGCAGGGGCTATTTCATTTTAGTCTTTGTGTTCCAAGTATGTAGCAAATAGCATGGTACCTAGTAGGTGCCTAGTAAATGCTTATGCATGATTAATGGTTTTGATGACTTGTTTTATGTCCCAAATTTTTGGGAATTGGTCTATATAATTTGGTCTATATTTAAGAAACTCCTATGCTCATTTCCCTTTTGATTAAGAATTTTATTGTATTATGGTCTATAAATTAATGCTTTCTCTTTTACTTATGAGTTCTTTGTTATTTAAAATCTAATCACTTCACTAACATTTCTCATTTATATTTCTTTTAAATTTACGTGTCTGAAAAGACATGCTAATTGAATTTTTTCCATTTGTCTTTCTTAAGCACATTTATTTTTACTGGCTCTATGTTTGATCTCATGACTGTTATTTTCAATTTGGGGGATTCAGTTAAGGTATAATAAATTCCATCCCAATTTCCTCATTTTAATTCTGTATACCTTTTTATTTTTAAAATGCATCTCCTATAAATATCAACTTGTTAGATTTTTCTTTCTAATGGATTACACTATGATCTTCTCTTTTATGGGCAAGTCTGTACATTTAGAATTATATCATTAAGGGTTTTTCTGCTTCCATTAAAACTAAAGTAACATTTCTTTTCCTCGTTCCTATTCTTTTTTTAGAATTTAAAAATGTGAAAATAATGGAATCAACATTAGATACATGTAATTTATAGGGTTTAGAATAATCCAACCTCAGTCTTCTCCCTGCGCCTAATCATTTCTGGAAGACCAGATTACTTGGTATTTCCCTTTTTTTTTTCCATCTGTAATCTGTCATCTGTAACTCCCTGAATATACCTTCAAACATGAATAGAAAAGGAAGAAGAGGGATCTGTGGTATTTGGCACTTGAGAGATCATTGGTAAATTCATAGAGCACTAGTTTTAGTTGAGAAATGGGATCAGAAATCAAATTTAAAGTAAAAGAACATGAATGCCAGGCAAGGAATAAATATGTTTGTTTATTTGTTCATTTTTCAAAGGTTTGACCTTGCAAAGGAGGAGAGATAGTATGATAGCCTGTAGGCATGATAGAATCAAATAAAGCTTCTTTTTTTTCATGATGGAAGAGAAGTGGGTATGTTTGTAGGCAGCAGAGTAGAAGACAGTATATAAGGATAACCAATAGCCTATAAATTCCATTGGTTTCTACAGGATAATACAATGAAAGGAAATTCTCTGAAAATATTAGTAAACACTCTATAGTAAACTTCTGGGAGGATATGGTCAAAAGTGGCACAGGAAAGATGGACTGTGATTTGCATTATTAGTGGGAATATCCCTATTGATTAAATATCTCCATTTGACTATTTGGGTATCTTTCCGAATCAGAAAGAAGTAAATTTAATTGTTGATTATTCATTTATTGTTTGAAAAGCTATCTATAACACAAAATTATACATTGACATTTTCTATTGTCTTACATTTAAAAATTAATGATATATTTCTAGTCACATGTCTCTTAAATAATGAAAAAAATGCAGCATTGTTTAAGAGAAAGTTGGAGCAAGAATAATGATTCAAATTTTCCCATTAGGCAAGTATTTAAAACATAATTTTAAACTCACTGCATGATTTATAAATTCCACAGAGTAAAATTTTACTTATTTACTTATGTATCAAGAAATGGAAGAGGAATTAATAGTTTATTCATTTCAGTTAAATTCAGCAAATACTTACTAAGAGCAAGTTACCTAAGATGCAAAGATAAAAACTGACACAGGGGCAGCTAGATGGCGCCGTGGATAAAGCACTGGCCCTGGATTCAGGAGTACCTGAGTTCAAATCCGGCCTCAGACACTTACCACTTACTAGCTGTGTGACCCTGGGCAAGTCACTTAACCCCAATTGCCTCACCAAAAAAAAAAAAAACTGACACAGTGCCTGCCTAGCTTCAAGAAGCTTACAATTAAATATAGGGGAGTAGGATGCGTGCACAAATAAATGTGATAGAACTTGAAATATGATAGTTAAGCATAAAGGAAAAATGCTAAAAAGAAATGGTTAAATGAAAATGTCAATTGTAGCTAGAAGTGCAGGAAAGGCTTATGGGAGGATATTACAGACAAAAGGGCTGTCTTGAAAAAACAAGAGACAGAATCAGACAGTACAATATAGGACAGCTACTAGCCCAGTCTGGCTGGAATGTAAGATGTATAAGGAAATCAATGTAGAATAAAGTTGGAAATGTGGTTTACAGTCAGATTTCTGGAGTGTAATAAATGCATTCAAAAATGAGGGTGGGGGCAGCTAGGGGGCACAGTGGATAAAGCACCGGCCTTGGATTCAGGAGGACCCTCATGAGTTCAAGTCTGGTCTCAGACACTTGACACTTACTAGCTGTGTGACCCTGGGCAAGTCACTTAACCCTCATTGCCCCACAAACAAAAAAAAAAATGAGGGTGAACTTAGAGGGCTTAATATAGACAGAAAATTTAAATATCATAAGTTTCACTAAGTCTCAGTAGAATATGAGCCATCCATCTTCGCACAGTAGAAACAGTATGCAGTTTAAAGTCATAGAACTGGGGCAGCTAGGTGGCAAAGTGGATAAAAGCACCAGCCCTGGATTCAGGAGTACCTGAGTTCAAATCCAGCTTCAGACACTTGACACTTACTAGCTGTGTGACCCTGGGCAAGTCACTTAACTCCCATTGCCCCACAAAAACAAACAAATAAAGTCATAGAACTCTATTTAAAATTCACATGACCTTGAGCAGATCTAGTAACTTCAATTTCCTTATGTGTAAAATCGAGATTTTTTTTTGTTTCATAGTATTTTTATTTATGTTGTTAAATATTTCACAATTGCTTTTTTGGTCTTTGGTGATATTGATTATCAATACTTTATTATCATTATTATTTTTCATTTTTTCAATTACATGTAAAATAATTTTCAATGTTCATTTTTTTAAAGAAAATCAAGATTTTGTACTACATAATGGATAAAATTAATTTCTTCTCTCATTACCTTCTAAAATGACCTTTCATCTATTCTGTATATATCTTGCATGTTCCTGGTTATTTACATGTTATTCCTTCTTGCCATTAGAATGTGAGCTCCTTAAAAACTAAGATTCTTTTTGTCTGACAGTCAGTCCATTAGTATTTCCTTAAGCACCTCCTATGAGCCAGACACACTGTGTGCTAAGTGCTAGGGATATAAAAAAGGCAAAAACAGTCTTTGTTCTAAAATAGTTTATGGTCTAATAAAGGAGACAACATTTAAACAACTTTATGAAAACAAGATGTATAGATATAGGTATAAGTATAAATATAGATGATATATAGACATGTAGATAATATAGATATATAGAATAAATTGGAGCTAATCTCAGAAGGAAAGCACAAAAAATAAGGAATACTTGGAAAAACTCCTTGCCATTCTTAACATTGATGTCTGACACACAGTAAATAATTATTAAATGCTTATGGTATGACTATGAATAGAATATAACTATTAAAGTTTATACCTTATTCAAAAAGAAAACTATAGGGGCAGCTGGGTGGCACGGTGGATAAAGCTCTGGCCTTGGATTCAGGAGGACCTGAGTTCTAGTCCGGCCTCAAACACTTGACACTAGCTGTGTGACCCTGGACAAGCCACTTAACCCACACTGCCCTGGGGGGAAAAACTTAAAAAAACCAAAAACTATATTAAAAAGCTGGGGGAAGGCAGTGAGGCAATTTTGTATATCAACATATTATGTTGTATAACTGCAACAGCCTTCTGACCAATCTTCCTGCTCATAGTCTCTGTATTCCAGTCCATCCTTCATATCACTACCACAATATTATTCCTTATGCATATGTTAGTACCTGTGATACCCTTCTTTCACATGTTGGATAGCTAAAATAGCATCTAATAGGTTCTAGTTACTCTATGAGTACTCATCTACTCAAAATGATGTGTTTCTACTCACGTGTTTACTTTTTTTCTCTACTTAGCTAGAGAATACACTTAGTTAAAAGCAAAGATGATGAAATACCATAGTAAGAAGTTTTGAAATAAAAATATCCTTTTTCCTCTTCTCCCCACCTCCAAGGCACATTCTCCCTTAAATATGGATAGCCTCCATGGGAAAAGTGAGCATGCATAGAGATCTACACATGAAGAGACAACTCACCTTTCTAACACTGCAAGATCCCTAATGTCTTCTGATGATGTTATCACCTTGCTCTCACTGGACCTTCTCTTCACTGGGCAAAATACTTGTGTTGGGCATGGTGTCCTGCTGAGCTCCCTGAGCCTGCAGTCCTTGGTGGGCCTACTCCTCTCTAGATGTGTTGTTATTGGGGGCTCTGCTTTTCTCATAATCTGCATTGGCACAGTCTTCTCTTCAGGGCCAGCTCCAAACACAAGCTTCAATCAGTTTGAGCATAATAGCTAAAATCTTCCCCCAATAAGGACAAGCTGACAAACCAGTAGTCATCACTACCATACCTAGCTAAAATAAGCCAAGCAGAGTGCCTCCCACTAAGAAGTGTTCCTCTTTTTGGCACCTATGTCTTAGTAGAGGTCTAAACATTTTGTTATAAATGACTACCTAATTTATAGTTTAGAAAACCTACCACACTCCTGAGTTGTTCTCTACCTCATTTGCAAATGAATTTGAGTCAGAGAAAATGGTAAGCTAGCTAAGGAAGCAAGGTCCACCAATCTACCCCAAATTCTCATGGTACAGGATCAGTTAGGTGACTCAGTGGACAGAACACTGGGCCGAGAGTCAAGAAGATCTCAGTTTGGGGGCAGCTAAGTGGCACAGTGGATAAAGCACTGGCCCTGGATTCAGGAGGACCTGAGTTCAAATCCAGCCTCGGACACTTGACACTTAGTAGCTGTGTGACCCCGGGCAAGTCACTTAACCCCCATTGCCCTGCAAAAAACAACAAGAACTCAGTTCACATCTGCCCTCAGTCAAGTTCCTTAACATCTTTTTGCCACAGTTTTCTATAAAATGGGAATAATAATAGCATTTACCTCCCAGAGTTGTTATTTGTAAAGCACTTATCATAGTGCCTGGCACATGGTAAGTATTATATAAATGTATTTTTATTATTGTTATTATTCATTACTATGCTTAGCTATTGTCAGCAAAGTCTGAATGTTTCTGGTGCTATGTTTTGGACAATTAAGGCTTCATCCTCCCCATATGTATGTCTGGTCATGTCATTACCCTGTTGAAAGACCTCCATTAGTTCTTGTTCCCTGGTGACTAATGTCCAAATCCACTAGCCTATTATTATTCAGTATCCTTATAACTTGGCATTGCTCTACCTTTCCATGAGTATTCTTCCATCAATTTTGCATTATTATATCCACCTACATTGGACTATTCCCTTTTCCTTTATCTTGCCCTGAAGTTTTCCAAGTACATATCTTTGTTCATGCTATTCTTTATGCCAATAATGTTCTCCCTTGCCCTATGGTCCACCTGTCAAATTCCCACTTATCTTTAGAACAAAATGAACACACATGTTATCTCCTTAATGAAGCCTTCCTATGGGATATATTTTGGTACAGTAGAAAAAGAACCCCGGTTCTCCAGGCAAAGGACTTGGTAGTTCAAATCTCACCTCAGATTCTTGGTATCTCTGTGACCTGACCAAGTCACTTAAATTTCGAATCTCAGTTTACTTATCTATAAAATGAGGAGATTGGAATAGAAGACCTCTGAGGTTTCTCTAAGCTTTAGCTTTGTGATCCTTCACAGATCAGCTCCACAGAACAAGAAGCCTCTCCCATGATTTCAGTCATTTTTTAGTCATGTCTGACTCTTTGTGATGCCATTTAGAGTTTTCTTGGCAAAGATACTGGAATGGTTTGCCATTTCCTACTCCAGCTCATTTTACAGATGATGAAAGTAAGGAAAAGTTAAGCAACTTTCTTAGGCTCGAACAACTAGTAAAGTGTTTGAGGCCATATTTGAACACAGGAAGAAGAGACTTTCTGACTCCAGGTCTGACATTCTATCCACGGAGCCACCTAGTTTCCTTGCTCTCATGATTAGATCACTTCTAATCTCTCCACCTTGCTGTTAACTCAGTGTTTGATACTACCTCTTTCAGCTTCCTCTCCCCTCTGATTGGCATGTTAGAGGGCAGAGTACTCCTCTCAAAAGCTTCCTTTAAAAAGGGTAGAAATTGGATTTCTAACTCAATCCATTTTCTGTCTCCCACCCTGCCTGGTTTCAATTCCATAAAACAAGATGCCCCAGAGTTGAGTACTTTCTGGTTGTCCCAGGCTCACTGCCCCTTCCCTACTTTCCAGCATTTAGCACAGTGCCTAGACACATAATGGTAGACACTTAATAAAGGTTTATCAAATTTAATTGATCTTCCTGGTCAGTAATGAACAAAAGAGCTTTCAGATTTCACAATATATCACTTCACTTTTTATTTATCCAATACACCTTTCATGTAGGATTTTACATTATATTTCTAACTCTGTGTGTGTGTGTGTGTGTGTGTGTGTGTGAGATTCTCTTCTACTAGAATGTAAGCCCCACAAAGGAAGGAACTATATCTTAACTTTGTATCTTAGGCAGAACCTAACATATTATTGCAGCATATCAAAGATAGAAAGAACCTTAAAGGCTCTTAGTTTCCTTATCTTTAAAATGAGGGGTTTAGATTAGAAATTTACTCCAGGAGCAGCCAGGTGGCACAGTGGATAAAGCACTGACCTGGGATTCAGTAGGACCTGAGTTCAAATCTGGCCTCAGACACTTGATATTTATTAGCTGTGTGACCCTGGACAAGTCACTTAACCCTCATTGCCCCCCCCAAAAAATGTTTAGTGCCAAAGTAGCTATCTCTGTTATTTTGACCTTATGACTATGATCTCTTTGTTCTATAAACTCTACCTTCATTAATAGGATCCAAGATTGCATTAGGGTTCATTTGGGTTTTGTTGTTGTTGTGGTTTATGTTGCCATATTCCTCTGTTATGCTTGCAATCTATTAAAACTCCCAGATATTCTCTATCCTATGCTTGCAGGGTTAATTTTTGAACCGAAGTTCAGGATTTTTTATTTATTCCTATTTAATTTCAATTTATTAGATTCAAGCCATAATTCTAGACTATTGATATCTTTTTAAAATTCTTACTTTGCCACCCAACATGTTAACTGTTCCTCCTAGCTTTGTAACATCTAAAAACATGAAAAACATTGTCATCTATGCTTTCATCCAAGTTGAGTATAACCATATCAAACAGCAAAGGACTAAGGAGGAATCCCTTGGGGGGCATACTCCATGAGAAACCTCTTTCCAAGCTGACATTGATCTACAATTTATTACTCTTTCTTTTGTTGTTTTGCTTTTTTGTGGGGCTATGAGGGTAAAGTGATTTGCCCAGGGTCACACAGCTAGTGTCAAGTGTCTGAGTCCTGATTTGAACTCAGGTCCTCCTAAATCCAGGGCCAGTGCTTTATCCACTGTGCCACCCAGCTGCCCCCACAATTTATTACTCTTAAGTACAATAATTCAACTAATTACAAATCAATATACAAACATTTATTAAGTGCCTACTATATATCATGCTAAGCTCTAGGGATACAAAGAAAAGCAAAAGGTAGCACCTGTCCTCAAGAAGTTCACAATCCAATGGAGGAAACAACATTCAAACAACTACATACCAACTAGATAAAATGCAGGAAAAAATAGGAAATAATCAATAGATTGAAGCTCTAGAATTAAGAATGATTAGAAAAGACTTCCTACAGAAGATGGAATTTCAACTGGGATTTTCAGGAAGCCAGGGAAGTGAAGAGGAAATATGAAAAAGGAGAGCATCCCAAGCCTGGGAGAAATCCACTGAGCTCTACTGTTGTTTAATCCAAAGCTCTTTATCTTGTCCACAAAGAAAGCATGAAAAGCTATCAGTGCTTTTTTGAAGTTGTCTTGTATTGTGTACCTACATCATTACTCTTGTTTAGTACTCTAGATGTCTAGTGATCCTGTCAAAAACGTCAATGCATTTCCTCTGCCATGACCTGTCCTTGACAAATTCAGGCTGGCTCCTAGTGATCATTATTTCTCTTTCTAAATACTCACAATCCATCTCTTTTATAACACATTCTACAGCCCCCCATCCCTTGGAAATTAATAAATGCTGAATTTAATTAAACAGAATTATACAACCAGATATGATATTAAACTAATTATAGTGAGTACATGATCATCTATGGTACTGGGAGAACAGAAAAAGCATGGATTTAGTGAAACTGAATAAAGACTGCCTGAATTTTATTTACCCATTATTTTTGCAGGAAAAAAGCAGTAAAAGTGTACTCAATCTATTTCAGAAAGATAGCCCACCCTATTCTTAAAAATCTCTGTAGGAGATTTCAAAAACATGTTGTGATAATAAGTTCTAGTATCTCACAAATTATGTTAAATGTTCTGCTCCTAAAGCTGCATTTTTGTCCACAGGGCCAACTGTATAAAGATATCAAATCTGCCCAGTAAGATGCATAGCATTTACTTGGGAGGGAATAAACCATGCTTGAGTTTCAAACTCCATTTATTATATAATATTCTACTGTAAAATACAAGTCCCAATATGACTCCACATCTGCAACTTTAGTGTTTTTCTTACATTAAACAACAACACAAAAAAATGAAGCATGGGAGAGGGGAGAAACTCTAACCAAACCTCCAAGGAGTACATGATACCAAACTTCAGGATGAGAGGGAGGGAGGAAAGCAGGCAAGGGAAAAGTATATACCACATTATAACTTGTCTCTGGTGAGTTGATTTCTTTTAAATTGGCCTGAACTAATACAGATACTTATACTGTGGTTCAAAAACTGAAAAAGATTTCCCTGGACATGTTTCTCACAAAATTCCAGTCCAAAAGAGAACATTTTGGGGGTCTGAAAAATTGGTAATAGTGAAAGATTTACTGAGCCAGAACACTCCTCTGGATCTCCTCAATGTAGGTTGTGTTCTTTTGCTTAGGGAAAAATAGAAAGTATTCCTAAGAGATTATTAATGAGTTATAGGCCAATTTTAACCTATCTCCCTATTAGTCAGTTAAATCATCTTGGACAAAGCCAAAAGAGCAACAGTGAGGTTTGTTCAAGGCATTTGGATATATTTTGCACTTAGAAAAATAAATGCAATGACACTCTAATCTCATCAAAGCTGGATGCATATGTTTTTGCAGATGGAATTTAGTTTACTAAAAATGCCAGCTGTGCTGGATTCATAAATAACTAAAAATACATGTTAATTTTTTTTGGCGGAAGTTGGGGGAGGGGAAGTTGTGGTTACTTTAATCCAAATATAAATTAATTATTGATGTGTTAACTGTTAGAAATATGGGAACGGAGAGGGGAAGAGAAGGGAAAGAAAGGGAAGAGGACAAGGTAGAGAAGAGGAGGAGAAAAAAGGGGAGGGAAGATGACTAAAAGGGAAAGAAGTATTCTGTGGGTAGAACAAAAGGATGGGCCAAGTCAAGGAAATCAGGGAACTCAAGGAACTCAGAGATGTTAAGTCAAGAAATGTAGATCCTATCTTACCCACCAATGCATGCATGTATGTATGTATATACAACTTATATATGTATATTTTGGAAATAAGTGTATATACATTATGTATGTGAACACTTATGTGTATTCATATGCATAAATATAAATACATATATATGTTCAACATTGATATGGTAAGCTCCCAGGAGTGGAGGTCCACTAGGCTGCCCAAGATGGGGCTAACCATTCCAGGTCAGGAAACAAACAGGTCAAAAACAAGGACAAAGTAGGAAAGGAAAGGAAAAAGAAGAAGAAGAAAGGGGGGGGGGGTTGGAAAGAGGGGAAAGGAAAGGAGAGGAGAGGGTTTAGAGGCAAAAGGGGTGATGGAATGGAAGGGAAAGTAGGAAGTGGGGAAATTTGAAGAAACAAAGAATGGGAAAATATGAAAGGAATAAATGTTAGAACAGGTAAGAGATCTGCAGCTTTTGCCTGGACAGAGTAGTATATTTGTGCCTGTGAAGCATGATTTAGCCACAGCCAGAAAGAACCCCTTGTCCCAAAATGTTTCGCCTTATTGACATAGGCTGTTGATATGTCACTATAAAAGATTTATGTCTTTGGGTTCAGGAGTCTTATTTTTAACCGCAAATATTACTTGAATTAGAATATATTAAGTCATCCTCAGATATGGCCACCTCAGCGTGGACTAGTTTATGAGATTTCTTTTCAAAGTAGGGTATAAGGACAGGAAAGGTAGGGTTTCCCCCAGTTCAGCATAGAGAACTAGATTTGAAGCATATGGTATAGCCCCAGGAGTTGGATAGACTGTCCCTTAGTGAAAGGGGATGAAGAGTTATGAAGCAGCAGGAAGGCATTAAGTCCTAAAGGTTAGGAGTATCCCTAGAGTAAGAGGAAGGGTGTTAAAGTAAGGGCTTAAAAAATAGAAGTCAATTTTCGGTTCCTACAAAACTTTGCTTAGGGTATTAATCAAGGCCATCCTTCCTCGAACTTGCTAAGGAGGAGCAAATCTTTGCCAACATTTTAAACAGAATCCTAGAATTTTCAAGTGGCAAAGGACCTCAGCAATCTATACACCAAAGGAATGTTCATTATAATGACCTGATGAGGGATCTTCTAGCTTTCGTTTCAAAATCTCCAAGGAGGGGGAACCTATTACCTTTCAAAGCAACCCATTCTACTTTTGAAAAGCTCTAAATGCTGGAACAATTTTCCTGACATCAAGTCATAATTGCTCTCTTTTCAACTTCTATTGATTGCTCTTAGTATTGCTTTCTGAAGGGCAAATTTAATCTATCTTCCACACGACAACCCTTCAAATACTGGAAGACAACAAATACATGTTCTCTGTCCTCTAGTCCTCCAATATTGGAAAAAGGTGTATGACAAGGGTGTATTTATTTAACTTATATGCGGAGTATATCATGAAAATGTCAGGCCGGATGAATCAAAAACCAGACTTAAGGTTGCTGGGAGAAATATCAATAATCTCAGATATGCAAATGTTACCATTCTGATGGCAGAAAGTGAAGAGGAATTAAGAAGCCTCTTGATGGTGAAAGAAGAGAGAGTAAAAGTGAGCTTGACGCTTAACATAAAAACACCATGAAGATCTTAGCAACTGGTCCTATCACTTCCTCACACATAGCAGAAGTGGAAGAAGAGTCAGATTTTTTTTTATTCCTGGGCTCAAAGATCATTGCAAATGGTGACTCAGCCATGAAATTAAATGACAATTGTTCCTTGGAAGAAACATTATGGCAAATCTGAACAGCACATAAAAAAGCAGAGATATCACTTTGCCAACAAAGGTCTATATTGTCAAAGCTATGATTTTTCTAGTAGCAATGTATGGTTGTAAGAGTTGGACTATAAGGAAAACTGAGTACCACAGAATCGATACTTTTGAAGTATGGTGTTGGAGAAGACTTTTGAGAGTTTCTTGTACAGTAGGGAGATAAACTCAATCAATACTAAAAGAAATTAATTCAGGCTATTTACAGGAAGATCAAATATTGAAGCTGAAGTTTAACTACTTTGGCGACATAATGAAAAGATGGGATTCATCGGAAAATACCCTGATGTTGGGAAAGATTGAAGACAAAAGGAAAAGGGAATGGCAGAGGATGAGATGGATAAATAGTATCATGGAAACAATGAACATGAGCTTGGATAGACTTTGATAGTGAACAGTAAAAAGACCTGACGTGCTATATAGTCTATGAGATCACGAAGATCCAGACATGACTTAACAACTAAATAACAACAACAAAACATTGTATGCTTCAAATGAACATCCTTGAAATCATGTTGATTGAATGAACATGTTTATGGGAAGAGAGTATGACATGTAGGCCCCAATGTCCAAGTCAGGATCCCCATCTCTCAACTCCAAAATATGTTAAAAAAAATTCCCAAACAAATCTCTAACAACACCAAAATACAATTAAAAATGGACCATTTTGGGGGGCAGCTAGGTGGCACAATGAATAAGGCACTAGCCTTGGATTCAGGAGGACCTGAGTTCAAACCCAGCCTCAGACACTTACTAGCTGTGTGACCCTGGGCAAGTCACTTAAACCCCATTGCCCTGCAAAAAAAAAAAAATGGACCATTTTGGAATTACTTTTTTAGGCAGTTTTGCTTCTAACCCTCTCAACAAGTCTGTCCTCCCATCCAATTCTGAAATTCTGAATATCTCTTTGGCTAATTTCAGTGACCTAGTTTAGCCCAGAGTTAAAATCTTGCCAGAGCTACATTTTACAGCCAAATCCCAAATCCTAAATATCCCAAATAACCTTTCTATTTGCTTATATCTCTCATTTGTATAAAATTTCCACCAACTTAAGAAATAGGAAATTACACACAGATAAATACAGGAATTCAGAAGAGTCCTATTAAAGCTTCAATGTAAAACAAACATTACTGTTTCTAAAAGATAAGTATCCCCCCTTTTTTTCCATCTGACTTGACCATCTGAAAAGGTGTTTGAACTAGAAATCCTGTGAAAACCTTCTTATGGTAAGTCTTCCACTTCCTGACAAAGTTGTGGTATTGGAATCGTATATGGGATTGAGTTCTAAAGCAGACTGAGAACAGTCTATTAGTCCAGTTGGAATTAGTCTTGCCTTGTCCTAGATCAATTCTGCTATGAAATGTTTCGAAGAATGTTAGCTCTAAATGTGTTTTAGGTCTTCTTCAAGCAAAAGATGAATGGATACTTACAATATCAGGTATTCTGTAGAGGAGATGCTTGTTCATGTAATAGATGGGAATAGGTGGGCCCTGAGGTGTCTTATAACTCTTAAATATTGAAATCCTGTAATAGAACTTGAATATTCTTTTGAAAGACCAAGGAGCATCCAAACTGAGAATGCCCAAAGGAATTAACTTCTGGGACAAATAATCCTACTTCAGTCTGGGTCTGCATTTCTGGTGAAGCCTAGGTCAAAACTGACCTCAAGAAATAGAGAATTTTAGAAGTAGATGAACCTAAAAGATGATCTAGTTCACTGGTCTGTAAAACAGTTACTGGGAATTCCTAAGGGACCGAGGCTTATCCTCTAAGGCCTACCTTCTTAAACTGTGGGTCCTGACCACATATGAGGTCTAATAACTGAATGTAGGGGTTGTGAAAAATTCGGCAACAGTTAAAGGTTATGCATGTCTATTTTATATAACTAGGGTCACATAAACATTTCTTGGAAGAAAGTTTAAGAAGCCGTGCTCTGAGGGATGTATGATCATACTCCCTTATAATTGGAGGGTGGGAAGATAAGGAATAGCTCACTGTTTCTAATCATAAGGCTTGCCTCAAACACAGCTAGGTGGCACAGTAGAACTGGCCCTGGACTCAGGAAAACTTGAGTTCAAAGCCAGCCTCAGACACTTGACACTTACTAGCTGTGGGACCCTGGGCAAGTCACTTAACCCCAATTGCCTGAAATAAATAAATAAAGAGATAGATAGATGAATGAATAAATAAATGAGTGAATAAATAAATAGATAAATAGAAAAGCAGATAGATAAATAAATGAATGAATAAATGAATGGCTAAATAAATAAATGAATGAACGAATAAATAAATAGATAAACCCACACATACAATTACAACCTCCTTCAACCATTATAGCTCAATCCTCTTCTATTCCAGGCCCCCCCAGAGCTTCTAACTGTCCTCTTCTGAGCTGATCATCAGCCCATCATGGAAGTTATAAAATAAGCTTTACTGTATCAGCTATGTCAGTATCATTGAGAAAAGCACTCTTTCCATCCCCATTCCTAACCCCTCATATCCTCTGTGGAACAATATATATTAATAGGGGAGCATGATTAAAATTTTTTTTTGAGACACTGACCTAGCCTACTCATTTTACTTCATACATAGCATATGGCTTACAAAATATGACTTAGGGACTTTTGCCTTACACTTGTACGAGATGCCTGATGGATTGCTTAGCTTACAATGAGGTTAAATTTTAAGGCTTGGATTTTTGGAAGAACAAAAGGGAAAGAAGCATCATTTTTGTACACAGATACAGAGAATTTTGCCACAACAGAGGAACTGTTCCCTTTTAATAAGTTGGCAGTTTATCTGTATAAGTTAGGCATGTAGCCAAGCAAGACTTCATCTCCACCCCAACTGCTCCACAACGCTTCCCAAATGGCCTTTCAGCCAGGGAAAATCCTCAGTAAAGTGGAAAGGAGATGTGTCTTTGCCTATTCCACCAGAAGGTAATATAGGAAGGTGACTCAGTTTATGAAGGTGAGTTCTGATGGTGTTACCTAATAAAAAAAAGCAGAATATCTTTGAAAAAAGCAGAATATCTTTGAAAAAAGATGAAATCTTTGGGGTTTTAACTAAGGAGAAAAAGTTGCCTCCTTTTAGGAACAACATATGGGTCTAAAAAAAGGCTCACTGCCAAGAGTGGAAATAAAAGCATGGTAAGGAGGAAAGGAAAGAAGGAATAAATGTAAGATGATTTATTTTATGTGAATGTGAACTTACTGAGTATGGGAAATGAGAATTACTTGAGAGTTTGATTCACAATCAAACTTTGTGATGTGATTAGTAGATTAGAATCATAATCATATAAAGTTAGAGCTAAAAAAGATCTTGGAAATCATTTAGGCCAACCCCACACATAGCTGACAGGAGTAGGCTAAATAGGCTCAAAATAGGAAATTGTTAAATCTTCAGTGTCAGCATTTATACCTCAGAAAAGAGGAAATAGTACAAATCGAGTCTTGATTTATTTTGTTTATAGTCTAGACTTAAAAAAGTATTAGAGAAAATGTTAATAATGTAGACTAAACTTGAAAGTATGTTCAGACAGCTGATTGTTAAACATTTATTAGCACACTCCTGATATAGCACAATTGTTTTCCTTCTCCAATGAGAATCAGAAAGAAACTCCAGATTCTAAGTAATTTGTGGTCACATTCTTTTCAAATTATACCTCACAGGCCCCCACCAATATGTTTACTTTTACTAGCCGGCCAGATGACACACTTAGTTCAAAGCCAAAGCATTTAATGAAATAGCATAGTAATAAAATAATGAAAGAACTTCCTCCCCCCACAAAAAAAAAAAAAAAAAAACCACAAACAAACCTAGAACTGACTCTCTCATAAATACACATGACCAGTGGGAATACTGGACATGCAGAGGGATTATATGCGTTCTTTTTTCAAATATGAAAAACACACATAGCCAAGGAACATAGATAAAGGGGCAACACATTCTTCTAATGCGACAGAACTGCCAGTGTCTATTGGTTATGTGATTTTGATGCACCTTCCTGCCTGGACTTGTTCCCCACGAGGTACAACATCTCCTTTTCAGGTATTCTTCAGTTATACAGTAATCTTCAGGGTCATCAAATAATTTATTAAATATCCACAAGGAATGCTGCAGTTAGTAAACCCTATCCTTCAGTAGAGTGCTATAGCCCTATCAACCACCTCTTTCAGCACCTTCACCTTCTAGAGTGTACAGTGGGGAAGAGGAAGGAGAGGATGCAATGATTAGCAAGGCTTTCCACTGCAGAAAAGAGCTATAGCCCTTTGTCTTCCAATTACTATTACTACTAATATCACCATTTCTAGTCATGACACTTTTTCTAATGGCTCTGACATAGCTGGGGCATGTTCTCTGTCGCTACTTCCAGATGTGTTCTCAGGCACCATTCTGTAAACAACCTCTCTTCTCTATGGTACAGCAAGGAAAGGGTTAGCCTTAATATCTAAGAACCTGGCCTTAAATCCTAGCTGTGTTCTAGTCTATCTCTTAGACACTTGGTAAAGTATTCAACCTTTCTAGGCCTCAATTTCCTCATTTGTAAAAATGAGGAGGTTGTACCAGATGATTGCTGAAGTTCTTTCTGTTCTATATCTGTAATTCTATAATCCTGTCATCTATTTCCAGTATCTTCTCCAGGTTGTTGTCCTTGATATTATCATTTACCAGTCCTATGATATTATATTCTACTTTCTTCCTCAATGGTTTCAGCACCTCTCTCATAGTCTTCCTCTTAAACTCACTCCCTGACCTTATCTTTGGTCAAGTCTCCATGACACTGAGGATCATGCTAAAATCTTGGCCTCTAAGTTCATTAAGTTACTAAATTCCTATAGCCTTCATTTCTTCTTTATGACAATCCTGCTACAGGGGATTGGATCCAAGTTCTGCTACTTCTTTGAACTTAAACACTGTAGGTTTTGGTTTTCTTCATCTGGAAAAGGAGATATTTAGACAATATTACTTCTAAGATGCCTTAAATTTTCCAGTTCTTTGATACTATTAAACTATTATTTCAGAAGTAATAATAACCCCCAAACTACTCTATCTCTAAGATCCTGAAATCTGAAATTCTTCTTTTTGATGATAACATTTTGTCTTTCAAACTCTCCCCTCCCATCCTAACCCCACCTCTTGACTCTCCATTTCATCTTCATTATGACCTGATCTAATCCCTCAATCTCTTCATTTTCTCCTATGCCAAGACTCCTACTTTGGTTTAATTTCCTTCCCATTACAATCCTTAACCCTACAGTAAGTTCTTCCAAGGAAGCACTAGTCTTCCCTCGAACTCTTGTCTTTCTATCATTGCTTCCCTGTTAATCCTCACCTCCTGAATAACTCATACCACATGCCTTCTCCACATCTCTTTAGCAATTTATCATTTATAGAAGTTATGAAACCATGCTGACTATCTCTTCTACAAATTTAGGATGTTTGACCTCAGCTGTACCGTCATTGCTGCAGAGCAACACTTTTCTTTATTTCTGATTCACTATGATACTTCCTACTGTAGCTATTCCATTTTTTTTCAAGTCCTTACCCTTTGCCTCTTCCTGCTCTCCCAGTAGATGATCTTTCTTCATACTCGACTAAAGATGAATGAGGTTTTGACTCCAAATATAGCACTTTCCCCACTGTACCACATAATTTTCTACTACAAAGGTAGTAATCATCTTCCTGATTGCCACATTTACCCAATTACCACTCTTTCCTACTTTATATTATACTGTTATCCATGGCACTACCCTACCCCTGTTCTCCTTCCTATCAGTCTGACTACTTATTTTAAGTCATTGGTTCATCTTTCTCACTCCCCTATATGTAGGCCTCCTCTATAACAGAATTCTCAGTCATCTATTACTTTTCTTGATAATCTTATCCATTGTCAATCCTACAATTATCACTGCAATGTAGATTACCTTAGTGTAGATTAATCCCAAATCTAGATATCCAATTCCATTTCTCTTCCAACATCCATTTCCTTATTTTCAACTCTGTGCTATAGTTTCTCACCTAGATGTATTAAAGTACTTTCCAATGCACCATCTCCAAAACCAAAATCCTTGCCTTTTCCCACCTTCTTACTTCTATTAATGGGGCCACAATGGAGCCACCATTTTCCAAGTTGTCCCGGCTCACAACCTAAGGTTCATCTTGAATTCTTTCTCCTCCTTCACATATGACACCTACTTGGTTGAAGTCTCCTGATGATTTTACTATTTGACATTATATATTTTAAATGTCATCTAGCTCCATCTTGGGACCTCTTCCATCATAAGGCAGGCATTAGTCTAGGGAAATAATGACCTGAAAAGGTAGAATAGGAAAAGATTGTTGAGACCCTCAAACTTCAGGCTCTAACATAGAATTTGTATGTGAAATTGTTGTAGAATGCAAAAAGTATAGGATTTAGAGTCAGAAAACCTGGACTCAGATACTGCCTCTGCCACACTTTCTACATATGAGGGTTTTAATAAGTCATGAATTTAGCTGGTCCTTGCCTTCCTCATCTGTAAAATAAGGATTTGGGATTAAATGATCACCAAGGGCTACATGCATGGGGAACTGGAGATCTCATTACACATGGAGCTAGAAGAGATTTGGATTTGAATCATGGCTCTGATGCCTTCTAGCTGTGTGACTATGGTAAAGTCTCTTCTCTAAGCTTTACTTCAGTTTTCTAAGAAATGAAGATTAGAAAATTCATAATATCTGCCTTGCAGGGATTTTGCGAACCTCAAATGAGATAATGCACATAAAGTGCTTTCTAAACATTAAAGCATTATGCAAATGTCAGCTATTATTAAATCTTATAATCCCATACCTCTTAGGAGGACAAGATTCTACACCACTGCTGGAAAGAACAAGTTGATTTGTGCTTTCAGGAAGAGGAAGATTTTAGATCTAGAGCTGAAAGGGACCTTAGAAACCTTCTAGTCTAACGCCACAATTTTACAGATGAAGAAAAAGAAGTTAAATGTCTTGCCCAAAATCACACATGTATTAAGTAATAAGGCTTGGATTTGAACCTAGGTCTCATGAGTTCAAATGCACTGCTTTTTATATTGTCATGTTTATTGTGAGAACCAGAGCATTTATCTATAGAAATGCCAGAGGACCATGTCCCTGAAGCCCAAAGGCTTTCTCTGAGTCTAGTCCCCATTCTTTTCACTGAGTAGTCCCCAATATGCCCTGCAGATTTTCCCCTCATCATATAAAAAGCATCATGTCTATGATATATTGCCATACCCTCTGGAACTGATTATATCACACATGGGCAATAAGCTGCTGAAGTTAATTATTGTTTAGTAGCACGACGTTTTCCAAATGTGTATATTATAAAATAGATTCTTAATGCTCTAATTTTGGTTCCATTTGGATTGCTTCTTCATTTTACCAATGTTTTTATAAGGAAAATAAAAATATACAATTTTGTTCAACATTTAGATTCTGACTTTTAAAGCCCTTCACAACCTAGCTGTCTCTTACCTGTTCAGGTTCCTTAAACTTTATTCCTCTTCATACCCAGTGACTCTGGCCTTCATGCTTTTTCTCTAACAAACACATGACCTTCCATCTCACTACTCTGTGCTTTTTTCCCTGACTGTCCTCCATGCACTTAGATGTTCCTCCTCTTCACATCCACCTCCTGACTTATCTGATTTTCTTCAATCCTCAAGTCAAAACCTACCTTCTTCAGGAAGCTTTCCCCAGAACTCTCCACTATTAGTGCCTTCCCTTGAAGATTACTTTGCATTTACAGTGTGTGTATCAATGTATGAATTTTTTGCCTGTGGTCTGGATCTGTACTCCACTCTCACCCCAGTACAACAGACTTTTCCTGCCAACCTTCTAAGCCATCTTTGACTGGAAAATTATCTCACCCCATCCTTTTGTGGGTTCTGCTGCTCCAGGAATTGTCTTATGGCATTTTTGAAGGTATGTGGAGGGATTTGGGGGAGAGCTCCGAGGAGTCACTGCCTTTCCTGCGATAACTTACTTTCAACAATGATAAAGTATTCCTGGACAGATAATGTAACCAAGAACTAATGTTTATTTTTAACTTAGTATTCTTATTCTGGTGATGTTTTGTCAAAACATTGCTCTTTCAAACCATTAGTCAGAATGACTTCTTGGGGAGAAAGAGAGGATCCCAAATCAGAACTCTAGGCCACAAGGGGAAACTAGTACTGATCCTAGGAACCCTAAGACCATATTTATTTCCTAGTTTGAATTTTGTTTTCTCCCAAATATTGTTGGACGAGTCAATTTGAGGACCTCTTCACATCCTGATTGTCAACATAGGAATCACTGGCATGTATGTTAAATTGTATCAGATTTGATGAGAAACCAGTGTTAATGGCATTCTGTAGGAGCTAGTTCCTAACGTTCTCTTACTCATTTTCTTTATCTGCCATAAGTCAAAAAGAGGCAAAACATATCTTAGGACAAATATTACAGTATAGTTCAAAAAGATTTGCTTCACATACACACTTCTTACTGCTGGGGAAAGCAGAAATAGATTTTTTAAAAAATCTTTTATTTCCAGAAGACTCTAATCCTGCCAATCTCAAGTCTGACTACTTTTGAAATACTTAATGATTACACCATCTTTTCAGTGCACATTCAACATGCTTCTACCTGCAAGATGTAAATAAATGGGCTCGTGTTCTTTTGCCAGCTGGCAAATTGTTGTTTCCTTAATAGCATTTGCCCTAGGCATTATTTCAGAGAACTTTTTCCACTTCCATGACTGTTAGTATCAGTTATATTTTCTTTTATTAAAGAAATCTAATGTCATTTTATACATGAGGAAACAGGATCTATATTTGAAAATTATTTGTTCAAAGCCTCTTCTATTCATTGTTTTAACCTTAAAAGAGCACTTATCCTAGCCCTCTTCTTCCCTCCCTATCTTTCCATTGGCAGTAGCCTTTGAGAACATTTTATCTAATAAGACTGTGCTAGCATCCATGATCTATAACTGATGACAAAAGAAATAATTAAATAGTCAAGTCCGTGTCAGCTAATGACTTCTACCAATCAGAAAGAAGGAGAAAAAGTTTCCAAAACCCTGCAGAGAAAAATAAATGTTTTGAACAAAATTAAGGCAGTATTAGAAAATATAATGTTTTAAAATTATTTTACATTCTACACAACTTGCAAAGTTCCCCAGTGATGCTGAACATTTGTTTTAAGGAGGAAGTGCCCTGAATGTCTTAATCTTTCCCTAGTGTAATATTTCTCACTGAAAACAAAAGAGCAAGTTTCTATGGATATGTGAAGATTTAATTAGTGGCCTCAGTGGAGGCCTAAGCCTCAGAACATGTGCAGTATGCTCTTCCTGCTGCCAACCCAAGTAGGGGGCTTGATGTGCCTGCTTCTGGACGGGCCTAATGATGTGTAATGGAGGGGCCCTGCCCCTGATTCAGAGCATGTGTACATATTTTCTGAGTTTATCCTGTCCACGTATTGCATGGTGAAGAAAAGCCTGTTAGATGATTGCTAAGCCAAAACTGAGAGTGCATACAAAAGGTTCCAATGAAGAAATCTGATCACTCTATTTTTTGTGGTGGTGTTCAAGACAAGAACGGCTGCAAGTCTCTCCACCTGGGCTAATGTATGGACATGAACACATGACACCTCTACGTCTTTACATCTTTTGCATTTTTTTTCTATCCTGGTCTCAAGTGAATGAGTACTGGAGATGGACCAAGTATGTGAGCTTCAAAAAGTCAGAGGAGCCATGAGAAATCCAGCTGAGCATGCGCCATTCCAGAAGACCAACCAGCTTGACACAGCCTAGAAGAGAGATGAGCCCAGTAGGCGTGATGCTGTGTCCTACAAGCAAGGGAACAGCTCGTCCATCCTCAAAGTGAACTCAGCAGCAGAAATGTTTTGTAGTCACCACTTTAAGTTTACATCTCTTCTTCCCAGAGACTAAGAAGTGTCTAGAGAGGAGAGAGTGCCCTTAGGTTCAGAGGTGATTGTACTTGGGTTTTTTGTTATGTCTTTTTTAGTAAATATCTTTGCATAGAAGCTAATTGGTGTTAAGCAGTTATCAGTGATATCAAGGAGATATCAATATGTTACATGATACAGGGGGCACTAGTCACTGATAATGATACTGAAGAGAATACAACAGAATGGCGATTCAAGCCAAGCATTTTAAAGATATTAGTCATTCTTTCATGGGGTACCCCTAGAACCCAAGGGGAGATGTAGCCAGTCATGCACTAGGAATACAAACTGCTAGCACATGTGTGGGCAAAGAGAGTAACTACAAAAATTTACTACATTCACATTGGAAGGGATAAATTAATTGAAACTTTTGCTTTGGAAAAGTAGAAAGAGCACTGGATTTGTTCTTAGAAAACCTGGGTTCTAATCCCCAGCTCTATAAACTTGGATAAACCAGATACAACATTGTGTGTTGGAAAGAGAAATGCTTGGCATCGTGAGGCCTGAGTTCAAACGCTATCTCTGATAGTAACTTACCTGTGTGATCCTAGACATGTCACTGAACCTCCATGGGCTTCTGCTTTCTCATTTGTAAGTTAAAAGGGTGAGACTCAATGATCTCTAATGTCACTTCTAGCTCTAAGGCTATAATCCTATGGCCTTATTTTCCTCTCATTATGTATGCTCTACTTATCCCATGGAGTTGTTATGAGGATCAAGTTGAATTACTTACATAAAGTGCATTGGATCCTTTAATACCAACTATATCTAGGACCTATGATTTCTTCATAGGAAAAACAGTCCTTCAACCAATTTCTACCAATATGCTTTAACTTAGTAAATACATCCTAGGAAGTTACTGAGGTATATAGAGATTGAATGATTTGTACAAGGTCACACGGCAAGTGTCAGAGATGGGATTTGAAAACAGTTCTTCCTAACTACTAGCTTTTTTGTTCTTCAGTCATTTTTTAATCATGTCATCATTTGGGGTTTTCTTGGCAAAGATATTGGAATTGTTTGCTATTTCCTTGTCTACCTCATTTTATAGATGAGAAAACTAAGGCAGAGGGGATTAAGTGACTTGCCTGCGGTCATACAGCTAGTGTCTGAGACCAGATTTGAACTCAGGAAACTGAGTCTTTCTGATTTTAAGATTTGTGCTCTATCCACTGAGCCAGAAAATCCCATATCTACTACCTATAGTACCTCATATAAACAGTAAAATGGCAGAGAGGTAAGAGTTCCAATTTCTACTTTGGTTCTTTGGGCTTTTTTATGTTTTCTTTTTTCTTTTCTTTTCTTTTCTTTCTTTTTTTTTCAGGGCAATTAAGTTTAAATGACTTGCCCAGCGTCACACAGCTAGTAAGTGTCAAGTATCTGAGGTCGGATTTGAACTCAGGTCCTCCTGAATCCAGGGCTGGTGCTTTATTCACTGTGCAACCTAGCTGCCCTTGAGCATAGTTCTTAAGAGCTGGAAAGCCTCAGTTTGAATCCTGGGTTCTAATATTTATTAGCTGTGTAACCCTGGGCAAACTGCTCAGCCTCTCTAGGGATTTGTCTCTGTAAAGTAAGAAAAGAATCTCCATACTACTATCTCACTGAGTTGTATGGAAAGTTCTTTGTGAATCTCAAAACATATAAATATGAGTTATGTTTACTTTAAAAAAAACCTTTAACTATGCTTCAGTTAAGTAAGGATGCCTGTCCTTTAGAATTCTTCCTACCTGGGGTCTGCATTATTTAAGCTTATTATCTACAGTGGCTGCATCTACCAAATGATAATATTAATGATCATAACCATAGTTTCCATTTCATTTTAAACTAGGCCTTGGGCAGTTACTACACGCATGACTTGACCAAGGCAGTCAAAATTTTGGCACTGATATATTTACAACAAATATAATGTTGAAAATTCTCATGTAAACTCTTTATCTGTGGAACTCTAATTTCAACTTGCTAATAAAAGTAGAGTAGCAGTCAAGTTCAGTGAAGTCCACCTCTCTAGAGAGATTTAAATTGTGGCTAGTTGAGCATGTTGTAAAAAGGTCTCATGACTTAGGAAGGGGTTGGATTAGATGACCTTCCTTCTCTGAGTACAGGGTTTTAAGAAATAGAAAATCCATTTTTGTCATCTTTCAAATCCTTGAGCCCAGTGGGTCCTAGGATCCCACAAACATGTTTTTCCTCATTGTCTTTCTGTAATGAACTTCTTCTTCCTAGTTCCTCAAATCCCTTCAATATTATGTCCTTATTATCCTCTCTTTTTTTCCCAGTCTCAAAGGAAGAAATGACCTTTCTCCTTGTTAAGACCAAACCTATACATGTGTTCTTAATTCTGTCCCTATTTCCTCTATAAGATAGCCCATTTCATATCCCCCCTGTCCAAATATTAATCTCTATTTGTCCCTTAGCTCTTTCCCTGCTTCCTACTAATAACCTCAAGTTTCACCAGTTCTTAAAAAAAATCATCTTCACATGGCCTTGCTTTTCATTCAAGCTATCAATCCCCTATTGAGCCTCCTTTTCATAGCCACACTCCCAGAAGAAAAATAAAAACAAACACACAAAACCATTTCATTACTTTCATTTTCCTTAGCTCCCATATATTTCGCAAACCCCTTGGAATCTGAATTTTAAGTTCACCACTCAACTGAAACTGGTCTTTCTAAGACTACTGATGATCTCTCAGTTGCTAAATCCAGTGCTCTTTTCTTAGTCCTCCTCCTTTTTGACTTATCTGCAGTATTTACACTATTGATCACTCCCTTCTTCTAAATATGCTTTCCTCCCTCAGTTCTCTCTTGGTTCATTCCTCCAACCTGCCCAACTGCCCCTTCTTCATTATCATTGCTGGATAATTGTTCATGTCCCATACCCTAAGCATGGATTTACCTTAGTTATCTTTCCCTGGGTTCTCTATTCTCTTTTTTACTCATTTAATCAGTTTCCATGGGTCCAACACTAATCTCTCTGAAAATGTCTCCCAAATATGTGTGTGTGTGTATGTGTTTGTGTGTGTGTAGTCATAGTCCCTCTCCTGAATTCCATTCCCTCATTACCAACTCCCTAATGAACATTTCCAGTATATGTTCCAAAAGCATCTTAAACTCAACACAGCCAAAAAAAAAAATAGAATAAATTTTTGTTCTCCCCATATTCTCCCTTCTTCCTGACTTCATGATTTTTGTTGAGGGTACCATCATTCTTCTAGTCACCCAGATTCACAACTTTGGAGTCATACTTCATTCTTTCCTATCTTTCAATCCCAACTCATATTGCCAAGTCTTGATGCTTTTACCTCCAAAATATCTCAATTATATTCTCTTCTCTCCACTTATACTTTTGCCAATTCAGTTCACTTCTCACCTGAATTATTTCAATAGCTTCCTAATTGGTCTTTCCTACTTCCAGTGTCTCTTCTCTAATCCATTGTCCACACAGCTGCCAAATAAATATGCCACTTGTAATGACGCCACCTGCTGGAGAGCTACTATAGGAAAGCTCGGCCATGAGGAGAAGGCATCTGAGGGCAAGCCATGTGGTCAGGTCCTTGGTGTCAGGAAGTGACCTTTGATCGTGGGTACTGTCAATCAAAGTTATCGGCCCATTAGCTTGGAGCTGTGTGTGTGTGTGTGTGTATGTGTGTGTGTGTGGGGACAGGACATTTCCAGTTTTCACAGGAGGCTTGTGGGATTGAGAGAGGGGTGGTTCACTCTCTTTCATGAGGACTCTCATGGAGAATGGAGCTAAAATGTGCTCTCCCTTTGATTAATAGATGAATCTAGGCCTTTTCTCTCTCTTCACAAAATTCTTACTCTCCTTAATAAATGCTTAAAAGTCTAACTCTTGCTAAAGCTTATAATTTATTGGCAACAACTCATTAGAAATTTTAGACAGACTAGCTAGAATTTTAGCCCCTTACACACTCCAAATAGACAATGTCACTCCTCTGCTCAAGAAACTTAAGTGGCTTTCAATTGCCTAGAAATCTCCCCTTCCCTCACCTCTTGGAATTTATCTTTAAGATTTATCTGGAGGCAGCTAGGTGGTGCAGTGGATAAAGCACCGGCCCTGGATTCAGGGGGACCTGAGTTCAAATCTGGCCTCAAACACTTGACACTTACTGTGTGACCCTGGGCAAGTCACTTTACCCTCATTGCCCTACACACACTTTTTTTTTTAATTAAAAAAATTTTTTTAAAGATTTATCTGAAAAACCATCACCAACATGAAGGATTTGTGCTTCATCCTAGCTGTGATCCTTCCTTCTGAGAACTGAACTATATTTATTTCAACTCTGTTTTGTATTTACTTATATGTGTGTGTGTTTTTCCTCCTATTAGATTACAAACTCAAAGATAGGGGAAGCTTGCTTCACTTTTGTCTTTGTACTCCCAGCACCTAGCAATGTGTGGCACATAGTAGGTACTGAATAAATCCTTTTTGAAATTAATTGAATCCCATGTGAATCACAAAAGTAATGCTGAATCGCTTTTCTTCAGGAGCAAATGAGGGGGAAAAAATGATGCCATTCTTTATTTTGACACCAAGAAGGACATTAAGACCATTAACATTGCAAGTTTTTTATTTTGTTCTTGACTTTGAAGCTGTTATAGAAAGGGAGCAGAAATCCTGGTTAGACACGAATGCTCCTGAGCATACCTGAGATTTCTAATAAGCATCCTAATGAACATTATAGATAAAAATCATGATTTATCTAACATGTTGTACCTAAGGTATTCCCATCTTGCTGAAGGCCTGGATTTGAAGTGATAATGACACTTAATGACTTCATTCTTACAGTTACAAAACGTCAATTCCCCGATAATAATTTTGGAACATTTTTATGTTGTTTATGGTGAAATTTTATTTGGCCCTTTGGCGAATTTTGGGGATATAGTGGGTGTGGAGGGGGGTGTCAAGAGTGCTTTTTGGCAACCAAAGGTATAACTCCAAGCCAGAATTCCTCATATTTCCTTTCCTGAACCACAAAGATCCACATAATCTCTACCATCCTTACTGAGTTTTAGTCCTGTCTAATTCTATTTATGTGAAGACCCTTGAAGAAATGGTGAGACATTTGGACAACAGGGAAAGCAACCCTCAAGAGGCCACATTTAATAGTCTCCAGAAGAATCTAAAACTGACAAATCATTATTATGAAGGAGCCAAAATAAATCAAGATGACTATAGTTAGAGCTGAGAAGACAGGGAACAAATTACTTTTCTTTAGGTGCTTCCTTCTTTATCTTCTCCTTCTCTAGTTTCCTTCCCAATTGTTGCAATGGATTGTACATCAAGGAGTTTGGAAAACACTGGCTGCCCCCCTCCCATTATCACCATCATTCCAACCAGCATAATCTGGTGGAAAAAGCACTGGTTGAGAGTCAAAGTATCTGGTCATAAATCTCACCTCTGACACTACCTATGTGAGTTGGATCAAGTCACTAATCTTCCAGAGCCTCCATTTCCTGAGTAAATCTGCAAAATAAGGAGTATGTAAAATAACCTTTCACTAATATTCCAATTCAAGATCTGTGATCCTATATGTGAATCGGATTTGTGATTTCACTATTGTATGGATTTTCTGATTAGGGAACATCTTCTATCATTGCAGGAAGACATTCAGTGCAATTTACAGACTTAAGTGCTTGACCTTAATGGCTTACTCACACAGCGAGTATGTGTTAGAGGTACTGCCTTTTATATAAATTTATATGAATATGACTTACAAGCTGTACTTTTCTGGGGCTAGCTCCAACCTAAGCCAATTGTAAAATTTTCAGTGTAATTATTTGCATTTGGAATTCAACAAATGCTACAAAACAGAACTTGATTTATTGTTTTGCTGATTATTAAGATGTAATAAAATGTTGGAGAAAATGCTAATAATGCAAATTAAACTTAGATGTGTGTTATGCATACATTTCCCTTCAGAGAGTCAGTTGTTAAATATTCACCAGCATATCCCTGCTTGCAAACCAAATAAAAGCTCTATGTGCCCCTGTCCCTTTCTTTTGGTCAATGCTATCATTCTATTTTTGAAGTGCTTAAATGAGAATCGAGTGGCTTCAGTTTAAGCTGGGAAATAATTCACTGGAAAAAAATGACAAGTACCTACTATTTGTGAGCATGAATCAGGTGCTGGGAGAGACGATAAATAAGACACCTAGTTCCTACCCTCAACCTTATTTGCCATGATGTTTGTCATTCATGATCTATGTCTGGCCCCCAACTGTTTCTGGAATCTCAGATAGCAACAGGAATGCCTTTCTCTTGGCAAGAAAGCGGTGACCTCGCCTCTCTGATGCAGCTCTCAAGAGATCCAATCCTTTCTCGTTGCCAGATCTGATAACTCCAGGGTTATGCAGGAAAAATACTGAAAAGCGGGGAGGGGGAGGAACCACTTAACAGTCACTTAGAAACCTCACCAGGTGCAAAATTAAGGCTAGAACTCATTTAGTGAAAGGAAGTTAAATGAGGCTCTTTTCCTTCTCATAGTTTTACACAGGTTAGTAAACTACATCTAAAGCACTGAGTCATAACGTCAGGCTACAGATTGAGGTTATACTTTGCCTACCTCCCACCCACTTTGGGCAACTCCATATCTAAAGCACCCAAGACAGATAAGAATCTCTCCTGATTTTAAGACTTCCAACCTCCCTCTGTAGTTGATTCCAAAGTTCAACAATCCTGGTGGGAAATATACCCAGATATTATCTATATCTCTCAAGTAGTCATTTAAGTATGCCTCCCCCCATTCGCCCCACACACAGACTTATTTTTTTGGCTCTATCAAACAGTGGAGAAGATATTGTTACAATCTTTTATACAATATTGTTTTTTCTTAAAGCCTGCTCAAAAAGGCTTCTGTCCCCTAGGATCATATTGCTTCCATCGATCTTTTTTTTTTGGTGGTCTCATTTTCATAGTGACGCATCATTTGGGGAATTTAACAAGAATTTACTATATGATGTAGCAGAAGGAACAATGGACTGGGAGACAGGAAACCTGAATTATGATTTCAGTTTTACTATTTGACTAGCTGAGTCATTTCATTTCTCTTTGACTCCATTTTCTCCTCATTTTCTCGTCATCAGTAGGATGCTTGTCCTGCTGATCTCACAACACTATCATGAGAATCTCCTTCATTCTTTTATGCTATAAACAGAAGTGTGCTAGAGTCAATTTGAATTGGCTCTGGAGAGTTGATTGTTAAAGTTTGAGGGTGAACATTTACACCTCAGAAAAGACCAAATACTGCAAATCAGAGATTGATTGATTGTTTTGTTAATTGTTCAGACTTAAGAAAGTTATGGATAAAATGCTAATAATGCAGGTTAAAATTAAAAGTGCATTGTATGTTTTTAATTGTTGGAGGGCTAGTTGTTAAACATTTACAGCATATTCCTGGATATTAATGATTATGGTCCAAAATGAGTGATCCAGACCATATGTGTACGTGATTTCTGAGGCTGGAAAAATCATTGTGTATTGCTGTCATCCTAAAAACTGACATATATATATATATACATATATATATATATATATATATATGTATGTATGTATATATGTATATATGTATATATATGTGTGTGTGTATATATGTGTGTGTGTATATATGTATATATAACACTTTAACACTTATTAAACATGTTGCATTCATTAGCTAATTTTCCTACTCATGATAAAATATTACAGGTACTATTACTTCCATTATACAGATGAGAGAATCAAAACACAGAGGGATATTGAGTGCCTCATGGTCACCCAGCTAGCATGTATCAGAGATTGGCATTAAAACTATCTCCTCTCTCCAAGTCAAGTGCCCTTTTAGTGTACTGTTTTCCATCTCATGAAGGAGAAATATTAGTCATGACTTGGAAGCAGAAATGAATATGGGATGTTGCTGAAATAGGATAGATGTTGGAGAATAAAGATAAGGCAGAAAGATAAAGCAGGTTCTGTTGTTGTCCTATTTTCTACAAGTTCCTTATATTTCTGTTGGTCCTTATACACAATAAATTTTTTAATGAAGTTCCAAAATGTTGAGAAAGTTACTTTTTATTTTTGCACTCTCCTTTTTCCACCACATTTATTTTATTTTTAATTTATTAAATAAAACAAGCATTTCCCTAATGTAGTATAATAAAGATGATTGCATAAGAAACTGCAAATCTATTATGTAAAACTTCCTATTCCTTTTAAATAAATAACAAAGTTATCATGGATTTTTTCCCTTTTTTTTTCTTCCCTCTCCTTTACCCCCACTCCACCCTAGAGATGGCTACCATTAGTCACAAAGAGGTATACATGAAAATTATTCTATATATACTTCTATTTATCAGTTCTTTCTCTAGCTGTAGATAGTATCTTTCTTCATATATCCTTTATAGTTAATTTGGATATGTATATAATCAAAATGACTTATTTGCTCAAAGTAATTCTTAAAACAATATTGCTATTATTCTAAACAATGTTTTCTTGGTTCTGCTCGTTTTACTTTTTTTCATTTCATTCAAGTCTTTCCATGTTTTTTCTAAGGTCATCAAGTTCATCATTTCTTTTTTTTTTTTTTTGGTGAGGCAATTGGGGTTAAGTGACTTGCCCAGGGTCACACAGCTAGTAAGTGTTAAGTGTCTGAGGCTGGATTTGAACTCATAACCTTCTGAATACAGGGCCAGTGCGCCACCTAGCTGCCCCTTCATCATTTCTTATAGCACAGTAGTATTCCATCATAATCATATACCACAACTTGTTCATCCATTCCCCAATTTATGGGCATCCCTGCAATATCCAGTTCTTTGCCATCACAAAGAGAGTTGCTATAAACATTTTAGAACATATAGGTTCTTTTCCTTTTTCCTTAGTCATCTTTGGAAATAGACTTAGTAGTATTATACTGTCTTCTCTCATAGTATGATGTAAAGAGAAACCATATAGAAGGTCAGGTGCTTCTTGGTCTGCTCAATGAACACTTAACAAATACTAGAGGAAGGGAAAGAGAAGAGGATGGACTGAGGAACATTCTTTAATGAAGCTAATTTGTCACTGAGGAGAAAATGAAGGAAAATAGAATGACTCATCACCATTTTTAAAAAAGCTATAAAGCACTTCTAATTAATTAGATTTTATGAATTACTTTACCTAATAAAGTATATGTTGTTGTTAAGTTGTTTTCCAGTTGTATCTAACTCTCTGTGACCACATGTGGATTTTCTTGGCAGTGACACTGGAGTGGTTTGTCACTTCTTTGTCCAGCCCATTTTAAAAACCAGGAACTGAGGCAAGTTGACTCCAGGCCTGGCACTCTATCCACTGTACCACCTAGCTGTAATTGGACCACTTCACAAGATTCTTTTTGTTTTCATTGAGACCTAGTTCTACTTTTTTTGTTTGTTTTGTTTTGTTTTGTGCAGGGCAATGGGGACTAACTGACTTGCCCAGAGTCACACAGTTAGTAAGTGTCAAGTATCTGAGGCCAGATTTGAACACAGGTCCTCCTGAATCCAGGGCCAGTGCTTTATCCACTGTGCCACCTAGCTGGCCCCTAAAATTTCCAATTTGTTTTTGTTCGTTTGTTTGTTTTGTGTGGCAGTGAAGATTAAGTGACTTGCCCAGAGTCACCCAGCTAGTAAGCATCAAGGGTCTGAGGCCAGATTTGAACTCAGGTCTTCCTGAATCCAGGGCCATTGCTTTATCCACTTCACCACCTATCTGGTCCCTGGAGACCTAGTTCTACTTAAAAACCTCAGATGTTGTCAAGTACATCTGTCCTGTTCCCTAATCCCTAATCTTTGGACAGGATTTAATTAAACTATTTCAGAAAAATTATTGGCAAACTTTTTCAAGATTTCCTAGGAAATCTCTTCCTAAACCAAAGACATTCACTGCTACTCTAGAGAAGAAATCCCAAGACTGAATACTCAGTCTCAAGGAAGTTTCCTTCCAGTAAATTAACAAGACTTTTTAAAAAAGTTTATAAAGGAGTCTATTTTTTTCCTCCTTAGAATTATTTTAATACTTTTTTTTTTGCACATCTCTTATTCATGGATCACTTTCTATCTTTTTTTTTTTTAGTGAGGCAGTTGGGGTTAAGTGACTTGCCCAGGGTCACATAGCCAGTAAGTGTCAAGTGTCTGAGGCCGGATTTGAACTCAGGTCCTCCTGAATCCAAGGCCGGTGCTTTATCCATTGTACCTCCTAGCTGCTCCCTTCCCCATCGCTCTTGTTTTTTTGTTTTTGGGTTTGTTTGCAGGGCAATGAGGGTTAAGTGACTTGCCCAGAGTCACACAGCTATTAAGTGTCACTTGTCTGAGGCTGGATTTGAATTCAGGTCCTTTTGAATCCAGGGCCAGTGCTTTATCCACTGCACCACCTAGCTGCCCATTCCCCATCACTTTTAATGGATTATAAACACTTGGAGTACATTGGACAAATCTTATTTATCTCTGCATTTTTATCAATACCTAGCACCATGTCTTGCACATAGCAGGTACCTCATAGAGCTTTGTTATATAAAACTAGTCTTTTGGGAAGAGAGAATTTGATGTTTTCAAAATAAAAGGTGAAGCATAGATTAGATGCTCAACACATAACTGATTTCTTCATGCCATAATCCAAAAGATATGTGTGAGTAATCTGTATGCATGTATGTGCATAATATATATGCACATATATACATATATATTGTGGGTATGTATGTTTCTACATTATTTGAATGTTGTTTACCCATTATAGTGTGAGTTCTTTAAGGGTAAGGACTATTTTTTTTGCTGTTTTTCTCTGTATCCCCTGCACTTAACACAATGCCAGCCACATAGGACTTTATAAATGTTTATTGACTTGATTTGCAATTTTGTAGAATTGCCTATTCTCAAATGTCATTTCCTCATCTCTAAAATGGGGAAAATACTAGTTATCTGCCTTCTAGAATAAAAGAAGATGACATTTTAAAGCACTTTTGCAAAGTTCGATATACTATATAAATGCTAGCATTCATCACTATTATTACTAATATGAATATAATTTTGGAATTATGTTGGGGAAGGAAAATAAGAACACATAATATGTTTTATGTATATATTATATATGTAAGGTACTATGTGTATGTGATGACATAGTGAAGTACAGGCCTCAGAGTCACAAAGACTTGATTCTAGTCTCACCTCTGATAGCTACAATTGTGTGTCCCTTTGCAAATAACTTAACCTCATGTAACTCTCCAAAATCATAAAGTGTTAATATGCATTGGTAGAAGAAATTCCTCATCCAGAAACCCCTATACTGATGAAATCATAGGTGTGATCCAAAAATTAAAGTTGCAAATATATAATTACATAATATTTAATATTTATATATGCAAATATACAATGAATGAAATGTATCATTACTTTTGGCATAAACATCCTTTTAAAATAATACAGATGTTTCTTGCAAAACAAAATGGCTTTTTGCCATAATGAAAGAAAATAATTAACTTTAGAGCAAACATTCCCAGGGAAAAATAGCAAATTGCAGACAAAGGTACAAAGAATAAAGCCACATTGGTATTGTTCTCTTATAATGAGGCATGTGCAGTCACAGAGAAGAGTTTCAGATGCCAGATACATCATTAAAAAGATCCAAAGAATCTACAGCATAAACTTATGATGGGAAAGCTCCCTTGTGGTCAAAACAGCATACAGAACATTGCACAGGATGAAGACTTTTTCCAGATGCATTACTTGTTTGTTGTATTTAAATAAACAAAATCCAGAAAACCAACTCACACAAGGTTTTCATAGAAGCAGCTTTCCCAGAAAATGGAAGGTATAGATAACTAAGAAAAGAAGAAAGGGGGAAAAAACTTCTAATACAATTATTACAGAGCTAACTTCCAATTATCCACATGTGATTTATCCATATTACAAATTACCTTCTGTAGCTCATTTTATAGATGAGGAAACAGGGAAATAGGGTTGAGTGACTTGCTTAGAGTCACACAGCTAGTAAGTATCTAAAGCCAGATTTGGACTCAGGTCCTCCTAATGCCAAGTCTGGTGCTCTATCCACTGTACCACCTATCTGCCCGTACTTAAGCATTTACTGAATTAATTTACTATAGCCGGGGCGGAGCCAAGATGGTGGAGGAAAGACATTAAGCTCACAGGGCTCCTGATACAATAACCCCAAAAATAGCAATAAAAGAACCCTTGGGGCAGAAAAACACACAAAAATACGGGCTAAGAGTTTTTTCCAGCTATAGATAGATTTCAGGGGGCCGTGCTAGGCCACAAATAAAGCCTAACCCCACAATCGGGCAGACACACCAGACACCCCCCAAAGGAATTTGCTCCAGTGCCTCTGAATCGGCTGCAGCACTGGCTTCTTCTGTAATGGATCGCGTGGTGGGACTGAATGACTGGCCTGGGGGGGAGGGGGGTAAGTGCAGGGGTACCAGTGGATTGGGGGGAAGGATTCGACTGTCCCACCCCAGCGGGCAACCAGGAAGAAATCCTGAGTGGTGGGAGAGGGGAGCAGTCTCATCTGAAGCTGAGAACCACACCACAGAAAGCTTTGCTGGTTGGTTTCTTAGTAAATAGGCCTGAGGTTATCTCCGGACCTGAGAACAGGCCAGGTGAGATTAAAGTCTGCCCCCCCCCTCAACCCAAAACACCTGGGACCCTCTGAAGCTGAGAATAGGAGCAGAGCCGAGAAGCAGGCCCGCCCCCCCCCCCCCCCCCCCCCCCCCCCCCCCCCCCCCCCCCCCGCCAGTGGAGAGTTTAAAATCAAGTGAAAGTGAGGCCAGGCAGGCTGAGAAGAAGCCCAATCATCCTCCAGGCCACGCTGTAGCTTGAACAGTGTGTCCTGGAAGCAGCACCACACTTAAAGAAGGAGTTAAAAGCCAAGAAATAGTAAGCCAGGATGAGCAGGCAGAGAAAGCAGAAGACCATCGAAAACTTCTTTGGGAATAAGGTAGACCACAATACAACCTCAGAAGAAGAAGATAATAACAGGGTCAAAGCTCCAACATCCAAAGCTTCCAAGAAAAATATGAACTGGTCTCAGGCCATGGAAGCTCTCAAAAGGGACTTTGAAGAGAAAGTAGGAGAAATAGAAAGAAGATGTAGAGAAAAGGAGGAAAGAATGGAAAGGGAAATTAGAGTGATGTAGGAGAGTCATGAGAAAAAAGTCAACAGTTTGAAAAGCCAAATGGAAAAGGAGATTAAAAAACTGGCTGATGAAAATAACTGCCTAAGAATTAGGATTGAACAAATGGAAGCTAGTGACTTTATGAGAAACCAAGACACAGTAAAGCAAATCCAATTGAATGAAAAAATAGAGGGCAATGTGAAATATCTCCTTGGAAAAACAGCTGACCTAGAAAATAAATCTAGGAGAGAGAATTTGAAAATCATTGGGCTACCTGAAAACTATGACCAAAACAAAAGCCTAGACACCATCCTCCAAGAGATTGTGAGAGAAAATTGCCCTGATATTCTAGAAGCAGAAGCTAAAATAGAAATTGAAAGAATCCACCGATCACCTCCTGAAAGAGATCCCAAAAGGAAAACCTCCAGGAATTTTATAGCCAAATTCCAGAACTCCCAGGTCAAGGAGAAAATACTGCAAGCAGCTAGAAAAAAGTAATTCAAATACTGTGGAACTCCAATAAGGATAAAGCAAGATCTAGCAGCTTCTACATTAAAGGACTGAAGGGCATGGATTATGATATTCCAGAGGGCAAAGGAACTGGGACTTCAGCCAAAAATCACGTACCCAGCAAAACTGAGTATAATTTTTCAGAGGCAAAAATGGGATTTCAATGAGAAAGAGGTCTTTCAAGCATTTATGATGAAAAAACCTGAATTGAATAGAAAATTTGACTTTCGAATACAAGATCCTGGAGAAGCATAAAAAGGTAAACAGGAAAAAGACTTTATGAGGGATATTAAAAGATCAGACGGTTTACATTCCTACATGGGAAGATAATACTTTGAAATCATAAGAACTATCTCAATAAGAAATTCAGGGGCTGCTGGGTGGTGCAGTGGATGGAGTGCCGGCCCTGGACTCAGGAGAACCTGAGTTCAGGTGTGACCTCAGACACTTGACAATTAATAGCTGTGTGACCCTGGGCAAGTTGCTTGGCCCCGGTTGCCTCACCAAAAAACAAAACAAAACAAAACAAAAATTCTTCACAAGAAATTCACAGAAGACAGGACTGAACTGAATATGAAGGGATAATATCTGTAAAGCATTTATGTTTTGTTCTTTGTAGGGCAGACAGGGAGGGGTGTCTTGTGTGTGGGGCTGGATTTGAGTTTGGGGGGCCTCCTGGGTCCAGGGCTGGTGCTTTGTCCACTGTTCCACCTAGCTAATCCATGATGACATCATTAAAATAGGGTTGAGGTGTAGGAGGAATAAACTGGGGGAGGGAGAAGGGGAGAGATGGTCTGGGGAGAGGTATTTCACATGAAGGAAACAAGAAGAAAGCTTTTATAGAGGAGAGTAGAAGAGAGGGAAGAAGTTGGGGAGTGAGTGAACCTTAATATCATCAGAATTGGCTCAAAGAAGGACTAACATACATACTCAAGTAGGTATAGTAATATACTTTTGCCCGGGGTGGTGGAGGGAGGGAGGGAGGGAGAAAAGGGGGGGAAGGGAAGGAGGAAAGGACAGATTGGGGGAGAGAGCAGTAAAAAGCAAAACACTTTTAAGGAAGATGAAGATGTTCTGCATTACTGCACCAGTATGACATATGGAATTGCTTGATCTCATAGAGAGGGTTGAGGAGGGAGGGAGGAAGAAAAATTTAGAACACAGAATTAGCACAGTGACTCTGATCTCATTGGAGTGGGCTCATGGAGGGAATAGCTTTCATACCCAATTGGGAGGAGCAATCTATTTAACCCTGCAGGGAAATAGGAGGGGAAGTGGACAAGGAAGGAAGGGTGAAAAAAGAGAGTGCAGAGTGAGGGAGAGGATAGTCAGAAGTAAGGCACCTCTGAGGAGGAATAGGTAAAAAGAAGATAGAGTAAATGTCATGGGAAGGGAGTGGGATGGAGGGAAATAGTTATGATGATTGATTATAATGGCAAAATGTATGATACCTACTTTGCTGGGCTTTTGTGAAGAAGATTCTCTGTCAAGCTTAAGGTACTGTGTAGAGGTTGTGATGAATAGGATGCTATCGGGAAAACCTGGAGAGACCTACATGAGCTGAAGCAGAGTGAAATGTACTGTATACAAAATAACAGCAATAGTGGGGGGATGATCTGCTGGGAAGCATCTGGTTGTTTTCAGGAACGCAATGATCCAATGCAACCCTGAGGGACTTATGAAGATTGCAGCCCATCTGCAGAGAAAGAACTGATAGTATCTGAAAACAGATGGAAACACATTAAAAAATATTTTTTTTATTTCCTCTTTGATAATTCCTTAATCTGAAGTCTTGGGTTTTTTGACTGTTTTCTCTCACAACTAGCTAATATGGGAATATTTCCATGACTATTTATGTATAACTTATTTTGAATTGATTGAATTCTTGTGGGTGGGGGACGGGAATGGAGGGGGGAAGAGAAGTTGGAACACAAAGTTTTTAAAAAATTGATTTTAAAATTTTGTTTTTACATATATTTTGGAAAATAAAATTCTATTCAGAATAAAAAAAATTACTATAGCCAATTTATATTTATTGTATTTCCATTGTTTTCTTAGCAGAAATGTATTTAGTTTAATCTATGATCCTTCTCATCTTGTTTTTTTTTTCAAGTATTTAAGGTAGATCTGAACTTAAAAATTAATTGTTACCACAATTATATTCTATTTAGGCATACTTTAAATACAAAATATTGGAAAATTTACAACAACAAACTTATTAAGTGTTTACCAAGTGCTACATGCTGTGGTAGGACTGGAAGAGATATAAAATTTAGATAAGAAATGTCCCCTGTACACAAAGAACTTGCAGGTTATACGAATTGAATGGTATAGTAGAAAGAGTGTTGGATTTACAGGTATAGGACTTGGGTTTAAATTGTGACTGTCACTTCCTGTGTGTGTGTCTTTGACTAAACCTTTAACCTCCATGTATCTCAGTTTCCTTATCTGTTGTTGTTATTGTTATTGTTTGCCCTTCTTCTGGAAGAGGACCATAACATCAGGAAGTGATATCCTGGCTTGCAGTTAATTGAATTTTTAAATGGAGGGCTGTGCAGAATCACCAGCCTCATTCTCCCCTCCAGAGCTATCTGGATCCAGTGGCAAGATATACATCAGAATGACTGGGACTGGAAATGCCCCTGGATGTTTGAGGCAATCCAGGTTAAGTGACTTGCCCAGGGTCACACAGCTAGTAAGTGTCTGAGGCCTAATTTGAAATCAGGTCCTCCTGACTCCAGGGTCAGTGCTCTATCCACTGTACCACCCTGCTACCTTCCTTATCTGTAAAATTATGTGATTAAATAAGGTGATCTCTAAAGTCCTGCTAGCATTAAATCTTTGATTCTATGGCATATATGAATTAGTAATATAGGGGAAATCCTAATGTTTAATAAAGAGGGGAAACTTTAGGACATTTACTGAGAAATCAGTATCCTGGTTACCATAAGCACTAACAGAGATGAATGGTCTTGATTTTTATTAACAATAGGTCTCTAATTAAGTGAAAGGGACTAGAACTGTGATTTCATTCATACAGGAAACTTCCATTTGAAGACATTCTCTTTACCAATGAAGATTGTCAACTTCTCTAAATTTTACAAGTCTTACAAAGTTGCCTCATGATGTTATTACTCATACTGGGTTACACAGCCAGTATATGTTGTCACAGGTGGGACTTGAAGTCTGGCTTGCTATTAGTTGAGCTCTCTAATTACTTCTACCATGCTTTTGATTCAAAGTTTGGGGTATTTATTGGTTAAAATTAGATTATCAGTTAAAATTCAGGAGGCAAACTTTCTATGATTAGGAAGAAAATATCTTTTTGTCAAAGTTTATAGCCAGAAGAGATCAGAAAACTACAGATTTAGACCTAGGAAAGACTTTGGAGATCTTGTAGTACAACACTCTCACCTGAGAAATGAGGAAACTGAGGCACTGGGAGGTAAAGAAACTTACCAAAAACCACACAGGAAGTAAGTGGAATAGCCTGGGCTCAAACTCAGGTACACTGACTCTAAATCCCGTACTCTTTTTACTGTGTGATTAGAGGAAGGATGTTTCAGAGGTCTTATAATGCATAACTCTCATTTCTACAGGCAAGGAAACTGTGGCTCAGAGAGATTGTAACTATCCCAAAGTCACACAACTGATAACAGTTAAGACCTGAATCAAAGTCCTTTGAGCCAAATCCATTGCTCTTTCCACTTCGCTTCTTAGATAATATTAAAGCAAAGCATTTATTAAGCACTTACTAGGTACCAAGGACTATACTAAGTAGGCTCTTGAGAAACCAATACAAGTTAAAAAAAAAAAAAAAGACAGTTCCTGCCCTCAAGGAGCTCACATTCTAATAGGAGGAAGACAGCACATAAAAGGAAGCTGACAAAACGGGGCTGGTACATCAGTGGGATATGGTGGTAAATTTCAAAGAATCAGAGCCAGAAGAGGAAAGACATGGCAGATGACTCTAGTCTCAGGCCTTCTTCAAAGTGTAGGTTCCAAGTGGAAGGAGGCCACAAAGACAATAGGTTTTTTGTTTTTGGTTTTTGTAGGGCAATGAGGGTCAAGTGATTTGCCCAGGGTCACACAGCTAGTGTCAAGTGTCTGAGGTCAAATTTGAACTCAGGTCCTTCTGAATTCAGGGCCAGTGCTTTATCCACTGTGCCACCTAGCTGCCCCCAAAGACAATAGTTTTTGAAAGAGAATTGTTTGCAAATATCAAGTGAAGTAAGAGTTTATAATCAATTGCTTGGTTTCCCTATTTTCAAATGGTAAACCAAAGCAGACATGATTTGCACAAATGTTAGAATCCTATTCCTATTTTAATAATGACATAGAATTGTGGAACTAAAAACTATAAGTAACCTTGGAGCTTGTCTAGTTAAAGCTCCCTTAATGTTAAAAATGATTCATTGATATTAAGTAAAGCTTGTTATGAACAGCATAACTTGTACACTATGCATAGTAAATATTTCAGAAACTACCTCTAGATTTTAATCTTTGTACATATAGATTTCAGTAGAGACTCGGTCTTCCTCTTTTTTTTCCTTTTTGCTAATAATAGGGACACAACATAACAAAGCATGAAATGTGACTTCTATAGGGCTTAAAGGAGATGTATAATTTTCTCAGAAATGCATTTAAATACCTATAAAACAGTTTCAAAATAAAAATTTAATTATGCCACTTCCCATCTGTGGTTCTCTTTTGTTCGTCATGTCTAATATAGAATTCTCTGCTTGCCCTTGAAGGCCCCTCCATTATCCCAGTGCTCTGCCTCACCCATCTCCTTATTCCTCCACCCAGACTCTTCAGCTGCCTTTTCTCATTATTTCCCTTATGCAGACTCTTTGTTCAAGCCAAAGAAATCTGCTGCCCCAACAGAACTTGTCTATTTCTTCCCTTATGCTTTTCTATATAGGGACTCAGAATAGGAATAGGGACATGGCATGTGATTTCACTGGTGAAGGAAGTTCTTAATGAAGAACTTTCCCCACTCATGTGTACTAATGCCCTTCTTGGATGTGTTTTTGTAGTTTTACCTTTCCTCCTTATCCCCTCACCCTGTAACAGCTTCAGCCAGGCTGGTCTTCTTCATTCTCCCATTGGTGAGTTTTTCCTAGGTCTTCATTTGGGGGAAAAGCCACATGGACTATCCTTCATTCCTAAATATGTTTCTGACTTTGTGAACTTCAGCACCATGCCTCATATGGACACCATCCTCAGCACCACCTATTTTTCAGCTCCCTTCTGTGTATTAAAATGTAAGCCCCTTGAGGGTAGGTACTGTCTTTTTTGTTATTGTTTGTATTGTATCCTATTAATTAATACTTGTTGTCTTACTGTGCCTTCTCTGAAACTCTTAGAGAATCATTCAATGAACAAACATTTATTAAACTCTTACTAAGTGGTAGGCGCTGGGCTAAGCACTGGGGATACCAAAACGGGGAGGGAGGGCAAAAACAGTCCCTGTCTTTAGAGTTCACATTCTAATTGGAAAGACAACATGTAAACAAATATGTATATGCAAAATATACATATACATACATATTTGTGTTTATGTATTTGTATGTGTATATGTGTAGTAAATATAGTATATATGTATGGTCCTTATATATGCATGTGTGTATAAATCCAATATATGTGCTGTATGTGTAGTAAATATAGTAAATAGTATATATAGTATATAAATGTATGTGTACATATACTATATGTGCTGTGCGTATAGTGCATGTATGATATGTATGTGTGTATACACACCATACAAAAACATACATGTATATATACATATCATACACATATGTATATACACACATTAGGGGGTCACAAAGTATTTTGCAACAATAGAAGGTTATGTATAACCTATTTTATATACCTATATGTCCAGGGTCAGGTAAAAATTTCTTGGGCAAGAAGGGGTTGCAAGTGGAAGACCTGTCTAAGAATACTAAGTAAATTTCTTCCCCATGGTCACACAGTGAATATGCGCCAGAGCTAATACTTAAATCCAGGTCTTCTTGGCTCTGAGACTAGGTTTTGATGTACTGTGGTGTTATTTCTCAAAATTTATTTTTTTTAATTAAAATGAATTAACATTACAATAGCATTTTATCAGAACTCACTAAAATGCAGTATTCCACATTCTTTCAATGTATCAGAGAGAAAAATGGCTTCCCCTTTCAACTGTCCGAACATTGTTACTTTAGCCATTTAACTTGTTTATTCTCTCCATGGTTTTCCAAATTGTGTTCCTTTTATTACTTTATCTGAAGGAGAGGTCATTTTCCCCAAGACTGGATTTCCTTAGGGGAAATTAAGCAATGTTTTTAATGATGCTAAGTTTCTTTGTGAAACAAAGGCCACTCTTCCAAAAATTAACATTCTCCGGGTAAAACAGGGCAGGTAGGTGGCATTGTTAGATAGATTGTCAGGCCTGGCATCAGAAAGACTCATATTCCTTAGTTCAAATCTGGCTTCAAACACTAGCTGTATTACCATGGGCAAGTCACTTAACCCTGTTTGCCTCAATTTCCTTGTCTGTAAAATGCATTGGAGAAGGAAATGGCAAACCATCTTTGCCAAGAAAACTACAAATGGGCTCTCAAACAGAAGGATATAACTGGAAACAATTGAACAACAACACTGGTAAAACTGCATGGGTGGGAGTCATGGAATACCATAGTCTCCACAGGGAATTTAAGTTGCTCCTCATCTAATATGTGGTAGGGAAGAATATGGTAAATTCAAGTAGACTACAATATATTACCAGTGATGAACAACAAAGGAAAGAGGGTTAGCAAATATTATCATTGAGCTGGATGACTAGTAAAGCAGGTGAAATGATGATATAATAACAGCAATTGATAACTAGACAGTTTGCCTGCTGTGCACTTTTCCAGACAATGTCAAGTGATCCCAAGGAAGCCCCCTCAACATATATGAAAGATGATCCGGCATTGATTTATGGAAGGCTATGGAAAAGAGTCTCACAGGATGAAAGAGCATGGATGAGTTTTGAACTGTATTGGAGGGAGTATCCATTAATAGTGAGGTCACAAATTCATCCTAGATCCTAGCTCTAGACCTGAAAGGAATATCAGAAGCCTTCCATTCTAGACTCTTCATTTTATACATGAGGAAACTGTAGCTCACAGGAAATTAGTAAATGTCAGAGGCAAGATTTGGACTCAAATCCTAACTCCAGAACCAATGCTCTTTCCATCATATGGTGGTTATCTAAATATCCCAATTTATTTAACCTTTATATCAGATAAAGGGCTTGGGAATACTTTGGAAGACTGTTTCACTTTTCCTTTTTTCATCCAAAGACAATTATAAAATAGGAATGACCAATATCAAGGGGAGTTATACAAAGACATTCATACATTGTTGGTGGAGCTATGAATGGGCTCAACTGTTCCGGAAAATGGTTTGTACCCATGTGAGAAAATTCACCAACTTGTGAATTACATACACTAATTCAGTTATCTTATGTTGTTATTATTGTTGTGATGGTGGCTGTTCAGTCATATCTGACTCTTTGTGACCCCATGGACCATAGCACACCAGACCCTTCTATCCTCCACTATCTCTCAAAAACTGTCCAAGTTCATGTTTATTTTTCCCCCATTATACTATATATCTATCTCATCCTCTACCATCCCTTTTCCTTTTGTCTTCAATCTTTCCCAACATCAGAGTCTTTTCCAATGAATCCTGTCTTTTCATTATGGGGCCAAAGTAGTTAAGCTTCAGCTTCAGTATTTGACCTTCCAGTGAATAACCTGAATTAATTGAAGTATTGAATGATTTGATCTCCTTGCTATCCAAGAGACTCTCAAAAGTCTTCTTTAGCACCATAATTCAAAATTATTGATTCTGCAGCACTTACCTTTTCTGATAACTCAACTCTCACAATCATACATTGCTAATGGAAAAAACATAACTTTGACTATATGGACCATTGTTCCCAAGGTGATGATTGGGCATATTTACCTTGAGGAAATTAATGTGAAAAAGAATTCTCCTACCCCCACACACACATACACTATCATAAGCCTATATTTTCTTATTTAATTGTTTCACTTGGTTTCCGAGGAGAGGGTGTTGAATTTCATTCCCACACATAATTCAGCAACCATCACCACAAAGGAACAGAGAATTTGGAATATAATACTAGAAGGCAAAGGCTTAAAATATCTTACCTAACAAAAGTTAGAACAATGGGAAAGAGAAAAATAAATGATCTTTAAAGAAATTGAGGATTTTTAAATATTTCTAATGAAAAGGATAGAACTGAAAAGAAAATACGAAGTTCAAATATAGGAATGAAGAACAACAAAAAAAGATATACATCAATAAAAATAATAAAAGACTAAACAATAAACTGCTTACATTCAAATATAGGAAATGATACATGTGTCCCTCTGAACATCATCATCATCAGGGTCCATAGAGGGAATCTAATTAGACAAGGCCTGGGGATGGCTCTATTATGTCTTGATGATCTTAAGAAAAGAAGGGAAAAACAAATACACTGGGTGGGGAAAGGTTAGGGAAAATTATCTCACATTAATCAAGGTGCACAAATGCATGTCTATAAAAAAAAGGAAGAGAGGGTAGAGGTGGACTAGCTGACACTTGAACCTCACTCTCATCTGAACTAATCAAAAGAAAGAAAAATAACACAGGCAGAAACATACATACATACACACATATATAGCTATATATAATTTTATATATATGTATATAATTATATATGCATAATGCAACAGGGAAGCAGAGTACAGGGAAGAAGGAGAGAGTGGGAATTAGAGAAAGGATAAATTTAAAAGGCATTAGTGCCAAGCAAAATAAGCTCTAAGGATGAACGAAAATATTTATAGCTCTTTTTGAGCAAAAGAATGGGAATCTGAGGGGGTACCCATAAATTGGGCAATGTATATAAATGTAATGGAATGATGAACTCATCAGCCTAATGATCAACAAAAGTTCCAGAGGACTAATGAGGAAACATGCAACCCACCTCCTGATAGAGAGGTGAAGGACACAACGAAGAATGAGACAAATATTTTTTTTGGACATGGCCAATGTGGGAAATTGTTTTGATTGACTATACATGTTTGTAATGGGTTTTGTTTTTCTTGTGCTCTCAATTGGGGGTAAGGGGTTATGGTAGAAGGATGATACCATGAATTTTGGCTGATTAAAGCAAATAAAATATTTTTGTAGGAACAATAAAACATCTTTAAAAAGAGAAAATACACATGATACCACCATATTATACTAAACTAGACTCACCACTTGTAAATTAATTCCACATATTAAAACATATGTGCCTTTTTAAAAAGACTGTGCTAGCCGATTGTAATTCAAAGAATTTACAATGCAGTATAGAAAAGATATGGGAAGAAAGTGGGAAGTAAGAAGTAGACTGATTTCTTCTTAAGCTGGTGCTTGAGGATCAAAGGGTAGACAGGAGCAGGAAAAGAGCAACTAGCAGCAGAGGGTATAACAGGGATATTGTGTCTCCTTAAGAAAGCCATATTTTCATGAGTTCCAGAATATGAAAAGAGTTTTCAGGATTTCTAGAGGGAACAGAAGAAAAGGGCAAAGTGTGTGTGTGTGTGTGTGTGTGTGTGTGTGTGTGTGTGTGTGTGTGTGTGTATGTGTGTGTGTGTGTGTGAGAGAGAGAGAGAGAGAGAGAGAGAGAGAGTAAAGGGGCAAGACTGAGTTTAATAGATATGAAAGTATGGAAAAAAGTTAGTTGGGGACAAGGAGAGTTTTCATCTTCTAAGACAACAACTCTATCACAGGGATTAGCAGAAGAGACAACTGGAGTTTCTTAACTTTGATTAGAGGAAGAACCACTTAGTTTGGACAACCACTTTCCAAGGTCCTATCTGATAGAATTTAAATGGCTGTTGTCCTTCTTCAAAGAGGACCAAAATTACATCACTATGTTGGGGTCAGGCTACATTGTATGTGACTGTGGCTAATCAGACCAATAAGAGCTTGGAAGGCTCTACCACATGTTGGGCACAAATAGTTCATATGAACATCTAGAATGGAGATGGCTCTAAATTTGTGCATCTCATGTTTCTTTTGAGCTACTATAATTCTACTTCACCCATAAAGAACAGTGCCTTCTTTCCATATATTTTTTATTTCTTTTTTTATTTTGTTAACTATTTCCCAATTACTTTTTTTAGTGGGGCAATGAGGGTTACGTGGCTTGCCCAGGGTCACACAGCTAATAAATGTCACGTCTGAGGCCGGATTTGAACTCAGGTCCTCCTGAATCAAGGGCCAGTGCTTTATCCACTGGGCTACCTAGCTGCCCTAAACAGTGCCTTCTTTGATGCAGGCATGCCATGCTAGGCAGTCCTGTGCCAGTGTCTCCCATGTCTCACAATCAATTTCAAAGCCTTTCAGAGAGATCTTGAGAGTTTCTTTGTATCACTTCTTCTGACCTCCAGGTGAGCATTTGCCTTGTGGGAGTTCTTCATAATATAGTCTTTTAGGCAAACATAAATTTGACATTGGAATAACATGGCCAGCCCATTGCAGTTGCATTCTCTGCAGTAGAGTCTGAATGCTTGGCAGTTCCACTTGAGAAAGGACCTCGATGTCCTTGATCTTGCCAGGTGATCTTCAGAATCTTCCTAAGACAATTCAAATGGAAGCTATTCAGGTTCCTGGAATGACAATGGTATTCAGCCCAGGATTCACAGCCATACAACAGTTGTATGGCTGTGAATCACAACAGTTCTGTAGACCTTCAGTTTACTAGGCATTCTAGTAACTCTTCTCTCCCATACTTTCCTTTGGAGCTTCCCAGACACTGATCCTGCTCTGGCAATGCATGTGTCAATCTCATCATCTATGTATACATCCTTGGAAAGTGTACTGCCAAGGTAAGTGAACTGATACACAGCATTTAAAATTTTTCCATTTGCTGTAATTCGTGTTTCCACATATGTATGGTGTGGTGCTGGCTGGTGGAAAACCTCTGTTTTCTTGGTGTTAATTGTTAAGACAAATTGATCCATGCTTCGTTGCATCTCAGCTTCAAAGGCAACATTGAAGGTGCCATCTTCTGTGAGCAAAAAGTGATTCACCAACTCTCCCTCCACTTTAGTCTTGACTTCTAGTCTTTTCAAGTTAAATAATTTACTGTCAGTATGGTAGCTGACTTTGATGGTGTTTTTATCCTCACTGAAGGTATCTGGAAACATAGCTGAAAACATCATGCTAAAAAGCATGGGAGCAAAAACAAAACCCAGCTTCACTCCATTGATGACTAGGAAGTCACAGAAGCCATGCAAGCATGCTGTCATGAAACCAATGTTCAATACTTATGAATTTCTCAGGCAACCAAATTTTTCCATGATCTTTCAGAAGCCTTATTGACTGACTATCAAAGTTTTGGCCAGATTAATGAACATTGTGGATAGACCTCTGTTCTGTTCCTGGCATTTCTCCAGGAGTCGTTAGGCAGCAAACACCATATCTACTGTTTGTAGGCCCTGTCTGAAACTACACTGGCTCTTAGGCAGAGACCTCATATTAAAGAGGACTCTGGCGAGAAACTTGCCAGCAATGACTAAGAGAGAGACACCCCCTCCCGTTATTGTCACAGGACAACTTATTTCCTTTTCCTTAATAGACATGGACAATGGAGGCATTCTTGACCTCCTTGAGGATAACCTCCTCTTGCCATATAAACCAGAAGGTTCCAGTCAGCTTTTATATGAGCAGTGGACCCCCAACCTTGTAAATCTCGGATAGAATAGAATAAGAATCAGGTGCTTTGCCACAGGAGAGGAGCCCAATGGCATTCAAAACCTTTGGAAGTTCAGCAACAGAGGGATTAACTTAAACCTGAGGTATACATTTAATGGTTTTCAGAACTGATTGATGATGGTCTGTTGAGAACACTATGTTCAGCCTATCTCTCTAGGATCATGTCCTTGTCACTAATCAACGTAGCTCCATCAGCAGTGAGTTGAGATGCACCATAGGTCTTTGGCCCATAGATAACCTTCAAGGTATCATAAAAGTCCTTTGGATAGTTACTATCATTGTAAAACTTTATTTCATCTGCCTTCATACTGATCCAAGAATCCTGTATTTCTCTAGGTTTCATTTGCACTTCATTTTTGATGGAGTTAAAAGCTGCCTTTTTAGACATATGAACTATCCTTCTGGTAAACCCTGTGGAGTGCTCTCTCTTTCTCTCGCTCTCTCTCTCTCTCGCTCTCTCTCTCTCTCGCTCTCTCTCTCTCTCTCTCTCTCTCTCGTTTTGTTTTGTTTATTAACTTTTGAATTTCCCCATCATTTTTGTCAAACTAATCTTGAGGTTTGCTAGTGATCTGTTCCAGAACAGTAAATGAAGTGCCATACACCAAATCTCTGAAAGCTTTTCACTTCTTTTTTTGCTCCTCTGTTGTCAACCACGTGTTCTCAGCTTTCCCTCCAAGTCAGCAATAAATTGTTCAATATCAGAAAGGTGCTCTAATTTGTTGACATTATCTTCTAGTAGTTGTCTTGCCCTGGGGCACCACTTTTGTTGATTACAAATGTTTTTCTTGGAAAGGATAAGTCTATGATAAGTCCAGCACTCTGGACCATACATCACCTTTGTTACTCTCACATCCTGTCTGTCTCATCTTATAATGACACAGTCTATTAAATGCCGATGTTTGCTCCAAGGGTGCATCCAAGAAGTTTTATTCCATTTAGATAAATGGAAGTCAGTGTTGGTGATGAGAAGGTCACAAGACACACAAGTCTTCTGTAACAAGTGACCGATTCCAACTTTATTCCTCCCAAGGACTCCCTGCCATGTTGGATAGTCTGTGCCTACTCTGATGTTAAAATCGACCAGAATTACAAGCTTGTCCTCTTCTGGCACATTGATGACAGGGGTCTCCAGGTCTTCATAAAACTTTTCTTTGACCTCATCAGGGATCATCATGGTGAGAGCATATGCACTGATGATGGCGATATGGTGTTTTCCTGCAAGTGGCAATTGCATTGTCATGAAGCTGTCATTCACTCCTTTTGGGAGGCATACAAGCTTGTTGACTAGACTAGTTTTGATTACAAAACCTACAGCAGCTTCGCCGCACTCCCCATCACTGTGGCCACTCCAGAAAAATGTATATCCATCTCTGACTTCCGTAAGCCGGCCTTCATTTGACAGCCTTGTTTCACTGAGGGCAATTATTTGCATATAATACCTGCTGAGTTCGCTCACAAGAGCTCTTTGTCTTTCAGGTATGCTGGATTTCTTGTGGTCTATAAGCATGCACCCACTCCACGTACCAATGGTGAGTAGAATTATCTTTGCCAAAGTTTTTGTACATTTTCTGTGTGTGTTTCAAGGACAAGGTAAGATCCCTGCCTGCTGCAGTAAGCTGACCAGGGTGAGGTTTGGTGAAACAGACAATTTTAGGGCACTTTTTCTAGCCCCTTCCTCATGCCAGGAGGTGAGCAGTGTAGTCCTTAAAAAAAGGCTATTCAGACACCCAGGGAATGCTGTATCCCACTACTGCTTTGATCCAATGAGAAGATGACCCTATGATCTGGGTCATGTATGTGAAGGGTTGTGACTATAGCTCCCAGTGCATCCATACCTGCTGCTTTGTCACTTGACTGTTGCCACAGGACTTTGAGATAGGTAAACCAGTAAAATGGTATAGGTGATGTCTTTTGACTCACAAATAAACTCGATTTAGAGAGGCAGATCTGCACAGCCATTGGTCTCATTCTCTCTTCCAGAGTCACTGGAGCCCAATGGCAAGACAAAAGTCTGAACAACTTGGTAATGGTTCAGGATACAGTAGATGACCGTGGCATCTTCAATGTCTAACCAAGCTCTCAATGCTCCATAGAACCTCTTTCTGCTGCCTTCCTGGACTGTTGTAACAAATTGTTTACATCTGCCCTCAACCTGAGTTAGCCCATCTGCCAAAGTAGTTTACTAGGATGTGCCCAGTGTGCATACTGCACTTCTTGGAGACATGTGAGAGTTGGATAGCAAGTGGACATCAAAGGTGTAAAGCAGCCCTCACACCAAAAGTATTAGTTTTCCCCAACACCTGCCCCACCATACTTTAAAATACTGTGGTGCCAGAGGAGGAGGCAGCAGAGATTGGAGCGATGAATCTAGGTCAGCAAATGTGGAGTATTTGTTTCCCTTTGACCAGATTGACCTCATATTTGGTGCAAACTACATAAACTTATCCTAAGATCATAGAGAATGAGACACACTCAAAATATAACCCACAAATATTTGGATCTCTGATGATTCGGAGCCCTAGGTGGTTTGATCCTTCTAAGTGCCTCTGGAACACAGAGTTTCATGTGTTTCCATGGGTCTGATGAGATGCTAGAGGTCCAGGTCCTCTATTAAGTGTAATATGCTCCTGGCATAAGTAGAATGAAGGGCTTTTCTAGTAAAGAGAGGTTGAATAGAAGTTGGTAGCAGCCTTTGACTAGGGAAATCCCTAGTTATTTCACTGTAGGATCTTAGCAACATATAAGATTAGCCTAGTAGGCTACTCCATTACTACAGTGTCAGAAGGAGATTATAGCAATATACAGTTATTCCTTCCACATTGTGACTTTCCCCATCACAATTTCAATGTGTTGTGGGTTGGCATAAGAAATGGGAATTTTTGAATTTTATGAAAACCATAGATGACACAGAAAGGCCGTCAGACAACATAGAAAAAGTATATCAACATTTTGTCTTTTAATATCATAATACTTCAGACTTTTTCTCTGGTGTGAAAGGAAGGCCAAAAAAATGTTATGCAAATTTTCCAGATGCTAACTCCTCTGATGTGAAAGAGATAACTATATCTTCTTTTTAATGTATGGATTCATCAAACATTTATCACCTGGAAACCAATAGAATATAAACTCTTTGAGGACAAAGACTTGTTTTTGTATTCCCAGTGCCTAACACACATAGGATAGGTACTGGATCTATTTATTATTTCATCAGTACAAGAAGCTCAGTATTTAATAAAGATTGTGGAAACTGCTTCCAAGTCAGATCAGAATCTTCTCTGAAACTTAAAGTCTTAGAAAGTTGCCTAGAGCACTGGTGTCAAACTCAAATAGAAAGAGATCATTGCCAGTCATATATTGACTTTTAAAACCACAAATTGGGGGGGGGGGCAGATAGGTAGCGCAGTAGATAAAGCACCAGCCCTGGATTCAGGAGTACCTGAGTTCAAATCTGGCCTCAGACACTTGACACTTACTAGCTGTGTGACCCTGGGCAAGTCACTTAACCCCCATTGCCCCGAAAAAAAAAAAAGTAAAACCACAAATTAACATCATCTATGTTTTATTGTATTTTATTTGTTTGTTGAATATTTCTAAATTACATTTTAATATAGTTCAAGACCCACTGTGGAGGAGTTTGATACCTCAGTCCTAGAGAACAATAAAAAATTAAATGATTTGTTCAGGGTCACACAGTGAGTCCTATCAGAGGCCAGACTTGAGCCCAGATCTTACTGGTTCTAAGGTCACATTTCTATTTACTATTCCATTCTGCCTCTCTTGTTTGGTACATACTAGGTACTAATTGCTGAATTGAACTGAGCTGAATGGAATTTGAAAGCACTGAAGTGAGGAGATTTACCAAAGGTAATAGTTAAGAAGTAGATTTGAACCATAGGTAATAGATAGTTTGGGGGACACCTGATGTGTAAATGACCAGAAAGAATAGGTCTAGATTGAGAATCTCAGTGAATGCCATAGCTGGGAGAAGCAGCATAAGGTATCAGACCGGGATTAACGCTTGAGGAGGAGGGAGGTACATGAGGGAAAGACTGATAAAAGGAAAGAGGAATGGAATTCCAAAGGACTATGAAAGCTGGGAGCCCTGAAGACAAATTTTACCTAGTAATTTCAGGGACTGGATAAAATTTCATTTCACCATTCAGGCTTCTCTATTCATCAAGCTTAATGGGAGAAGCATAGTTAGAATCTGGATCTCAATAATAAAACATTTAGCAAGGTGATGACTGAAGTAAACTACCTTGAGGCTGCCAAACTCATTAATCCCTGACTCTTCAGACCTCCTAGTTGTTGATTGAGTCTCTTACACCTAGACCTCAAATTAGCTTTCCAACTTATTTGTTGTCTCCTGATGGTTGTCATGGCTAAATTTAATTGTTCAGTCTCTCTTTCCTTATGGCAGTGGTTAATGTAACAATATTGTGACCTATTCCTGAATAGACTGGCAAGTCATTTGCCATTGCTCTTCTCATACCATAGACAACTTCTCTCATTTCTCTAATCCAAGGGGTGATTTCCTTACTCCTGTCATTGAGGAGAGTTGAGTTCTTTGCCTGTCAATCTTTCTTCTAGCTCCACCCACAGGAAGACTAAGGGAGACTTTGCACTGACCATTTCATTCCACAATAACCTGTCCTTTCCCTTTACACCTGAGTTTTTTATCTTGTTCAACCTTGTTTTGTTACTTAACTTTTTCATGTATATGAACGCATTATTTCATACACAGGAAGGTAGCCTCTCTAAGGAATTGTCATTTTGCCTTAATACATTTAACATATACAATACAAATAATACATTTAACAAAGTTTTAGGTATTCCATATTTAATTTTACATTTTGGTGTGAATCTGTGACTTCAACAGTTTGGAGGAATTCTATATCTGGAAAGTCTACTAACACTACTTCTAGTGTTAAAGGATTTTCTGGGATATCAGTATAAGTAACTTGCCTATGGTCACACAATTCACTGTCTGAGGAAGTATTTCAACCTATATCTTCCTGACTGCAAGACCAGTCCTCCATGTTTCAATCAATCAATCAATCAAGAAATTTTTATTAAGTGCCTCCTATTACCAGGCACTTTGCTAAGGGCCATGGATACAAAAAGAGGCAAAAGATAGTCCCTACCCTCAAGGAGCTCACAATCTAATGGAGAAAACAATATGCAAACAAATATATACGTAAAAAGTGTTATATAAGATAAATAGGAAGTAATTAACAAAGGGATTAGAATTGAGAGGAGATGAGAAAGGCTTTTAAAAGATGAGATTTTAGTTAGGACTTCTATCTACTATACCATGATGCCTTTTTACCCTATAAGTAGAATGGGGTGGTTGTTGATAAGGTATAGAATATACCCCGCAATACTATTATAATTTGCACTGGTATGTTAAGGCCTGAAAGAAGAAAGAGTATAATAGTTTTGAACATGAAGGAGTCAGCATTCATTAATGCATCCCAGAACTCTTTCATTCTTTGGTTTTCTTCTTCTCGTTGGTTTCCTTTGCAATCCTATGTGTTTTATTATATCCAATTAAAAGGATTTTTCTGAGAAAGTTTCCAGAGATTTCACCAGACTGCCAAAAGGGTCCATGTGACACACATAAAGATTAAAAACTCCCACTCCAGGTGTATCATCTTTTGAACTGATAGAAAGTCAGGACAGATCCCCAGTTCTTTAATAGAGAACATTTGGACCAGACATTTAATTTCATTGATATAAAAATATGCTTAATTTTTCTACCAATGCAGACCAGTGTCTGCTTTGCAACTTTTCATCTCAGAGACTTTCTTAAGGACAATTAGAGGTGAAGGGTCACACAGTCAATATCTGTCAGATATAGAACTATAACTCAATCTTTCAGACTCTGAGGCTGACTGTCTATCCACAACTCCATGTTGTCTCTCTTAATAGTATCATAGAATTTAATCCTATATTTAGAAGAGGCCACAGAGGTCACCTAGTCCAACCTATCCCAGAAGCATGAATCTCCTACAATATCACCATCAAAAAGAATCTCACTGCTTGTAGAAGCAGTCCATCCCATTAAAGGACCGGTCCAAGTTGCTCATAAGATCAGTTACCAAAATGAACTTCCTAAAGTCCAGATTGGAATATGTCACACACCCCACTTCCATAAACTCCAGTGGCTTTCTAGTACCTCCAGTATCAAGTGTGAAATCTTCTGTTTGGCCTTGAAAGATCTTCATAAATCAACTCCATCCTACCTGTTCAGTCTTCTTTCACCTTAATCCCCTCCATTTAATCTACTGGCCAATGACGTTGAACTCCAGGCATTTTCACTGGCTATCCCCCATTTTTGGAATTCTTTCCCTCCTCATCTCCTCCTCTTGGCTTCTCTGGCTTCTTACACATCTCAGCTAAAATTCTATCTTCTACAAGACTCATTTCCCAATCCCCTTTAGCCAGTGCCTTCCTTCTGTGATTATCTCCTTTTCATCCCTTTTTTCCCCTTTCATTGGGAAATGTGACAAAACAAATTGCTATGCCTTCATTTTCTAACCCTTCCTTTTTCAGTTCATTGGGAATTCTAGTGTACAACATACCAGCAAGTATAAGGGTAAAATGGGGTAGGTTGCCACATAGTACAACTAAACATAAGAAAAGGTATAGTTTAAATATAAATAAGAGACATGAAACAACATTACTCAGAACAATCAGGAAGTCAGGGCAGTTGAGATTTGAGACTAAGAAGAAAGTAATTTCTTTCAACACTCTAAGCTTGCCTACAGATTTTTTAAAAAAGGGAGACCCCAAAACTATGGGACAGAATACCAAGTTTAGTCCTCATGCTATGAATGCAGAACTAATGGTATTGAGAAGACAGAGCAAGAGACTAAAGTGAGATATGTTTTTGGAAGAGTAGTGCAATTCTGAGAATTCTCATGTTCTTAAGTAGCTTTCTCTGTATACCTGTTGTTTGTATTACCTGAGAAAGTCATGTGTGCTGTGCTGTGCTCTGCTGTGCTGCAAGATGCCTGATGTTTTAGATAAAGAAAACAGTAAATGACTTAAATAATAATAAATATGTCCCTGAAAATACTTTCAGAACCCTTTTTTACTCTCTGGGATGGTGGCAGGAGATTGTCTGCACTAAAGATTATGGGATGAGGTCAAAGGAGAGAAGGATCACGTCTGGCTAGGGGATTAGGGAAGGTTTCTTAGAAGAGAATAAAGAATAAATCCTAACAGTTTGTGTACTCTATGAGTTTACATTCTACTGGGATGGAAGAGGGCTGTAAACAGCTAAACAAAAGTATTTTGAAGAGTTAGGGATCACCTAGTATAGGAGATGGTGCCTGAGATGAGCCTTGAATGAGTTGGAATTCTAAGAGACGGCAATAAAAAGGGGAAGCATTCCATTATGGCACAGCCTATGAAAAGTCATGTTAATAAAAGAGGGAATGTTGAGTTCAGAAAGAAAATAGTGAGCAGGCCAAAGTTAGGAAGTGGGACTATTTTTAGCACACAATGGGAAGTCACCAATCGTTTCTGAGCAGGGTAGTTGTTGTCAGAGCTGTACATTAGGAAAATAAATCTAGCAGTGGCATATATGCCAAGTTGGACAGGAAGAGAGATTAGAGATTATTTAAATAGATAAGAATCTTATAAAAATCCATGCAAAAGGTAATGAGAGGCAGTAAGAAAAAAAAGGAATAGACAGATATAAAAAATATTGTAATTAGGGGGCAGCTAGGTGGCACAGTGGACAAAGCACCAGCCCTGGATTCAGGAGGACCTGTGTTCAAATCTGACCTCAGACACTTGACAATTACTAGCTGTGTGAGCCTGGGCAAGTCACTTAACCCTCATTGCCCCACAAAAAATATTGTAATTAGCACTAATTAAACAGGGACTACTTATAGAGAGTAGCTAAGTTACCTCAGAGTATTTAGAATATGAAGCTAGTTAAGTCAGATAGGTTCACACCTTTTTGCTCTCATTTATCACATTTAGACATGTTCAGAGAAAAACTCTCAGCAGGACATAGTCTGTGTCCCAGGACAGGGTCTATGTTAGTATTCCCTAACTCTAGCCCTCTATCTCAAAAACATATATCATTAGTCACAAGGGATATGAGGTGGGAGTCTGTGTTTGTCTCTGTATAGCGCTTGGTCAATGCTGAGGGGAAAGCATGAAATGCTCATCTTAGAAGAGTCAGATTGCTTCTGCATACCAAGGATGGTACATTTTCTTCCATTGCAATTTTGTCTTGTGGCATGTTTTCCTGGGCTACTTCTGCCACCCAGTGGATGATTTCTGGACTTTTTAGATGGGAAATTGCTTAAAATTCTGATTTCTGTAATTTATACAGGGACTAAAAAAAAATAGTCACAAAAACTTCACAACAAAAATATGCCCCCCTTAGGGATAATGTAATGCATTATTCAGTTATGTAAATTCATACAATTTATGCACATATGTATGTATTTCAAATAATAAGAATCATTTCTTGACCATCAGAAAATATTTTCTATTTGTAATAAGTTGGTAGAGTAGAACTATCAACCAGATTTGGAGTCTGACCACCCAATATCCCATCCTACCAAGGCTGTCTTGGTGATCTCATTGACTGTCATGGGTTCAATCATTTATGCAGATGATACTCAGGTCTGTATATCTAGCTATAGTCTCTTTGCTAAGCTACAGTCATGTATCTCCAACTGCCTCTTGCACATTTTCACTTGGATGTCCCACAGGAATCACAAAGTCAACATTCCCAAAACACAATTAATTTTCTTTTTCCCCAAACCCTTCCCTCCTAAATTTCTGACTCATTTTCAAGGATAGCAGAATCCTCCTAGTCACTCAGGACTGCACCCTCAATGTCATCCTCAACTCCTCACTCTTAATTGAAAATACCCAATCCATTGCCAAATCTCATCATTTCTACCTTCACAAAACCTTTCCAAAAGTCCTTTTCCCTCTACTCCAAGTGCCATAAACCCAGGTCAGGTTCTTGTCAATTCTTGCTTGTGCTACTACAATGACCTTTTAAATAGTCTTCACATCATAATTGCTTTCCCCTCAAATCCATCCTTCACTCAGCTGCCAAAGGGATTTTTCTAACACTCAGATCTGACCATGTATTATCCTGCTAAGTGAGCTCCAGTAGCTACCTATTACCTCTAGGATCAAATATAAAGTGTACTGTTTGGCATTTAAAATTTTTCATAATCTGGTTTCTCCCTACCTTTTCAATTATATTACACCTTACAGGACTTCCTCCTTGCACTCTACAATCTAACCACAATGGGCTACTTCCATATTCCATCTCCAAGGTTTTGCAATGGCATTCCCCCTCTCCCATGCCTGGAATGTTTTTCTCCCTCACCTCCACTCCCAGCTTCTCTTGCTTTTTTGAAAAGTCGGCTCAAATCTAACCTTATTCTGAAAGTCTTTCCTTGCCTCTATAGCTGCTATTATCTTCTACTTTCAGATTACCTTCATCTACAGTGTGTAGATCTTGTATATACTTCCTAATTTACATGTCATTTTCCCTATTAGAACATATGCTCCTTCAAGGCAGGGACTGTGTTTTCTATTTTCCTTACATTCTCAGCTTTTAGTACATTGCCCATAACATAATAAGCACTTAATAAATACTTGTTGGCTGACTGTTTTTAACCAGTATGTGCCCTGAATCAAGTTACTTCCTATTTCTTGGCATCAGTCTCCTCATCTGAAAACGTTCTTTATGACTTTAGGATCTATAAACCACTTATCTTTTGAAATCTTTTGTTTTCTAAAAAAGAAATACAATTGTAATTCCAATAAATGCATGTTGAAATGAATTCACTGGGATGTGAATAAAAGGTCACTGTCACAAAATGAGGAAATCCATTATTTTCATGCCAAAAAAGCCAAAAGAAATATATAAATATATATATATATATGCACTTGTAATCTAGATGTTAATCATAATCAATGAGCTGAGATAAGCACTCAGTTCAATTCTAAGATCTTTCACCATAATAGGAATTTATAGTTTACAAAGAGCTTTCACAAACTTAAAAACTTCTATTTCCTAAAAAAAAAATTATGCCAAGAATTAGATAGGGCAAATATCATCATCCCTATTCTGCAAATAAAAAAATATACCTCAGAGAGATTAAGTAGTTTGCTAATCATCACATTGTTCATTGAATCAGTTTGTAACTAGAAGGGACCTTAAAGATAACTGAGTCCAAATGCCTTATTTAATAGTTAAAGAAAATGAGACCCAGAGAGGTTAAGGGAATTACCCAGGGTCACACAGCTAATCAGTTTTTTGAGGCAGGATTACAATGCAGGTCTTCATCATTCTAATTCTATCCTCTATCCATTATATAAAGATGATTCCTATAGATATATCCTACAGGTGATAATACGTTATACTGCCTTTCTGAATATATCCCAACTTGTATTCTTTCTAGCTGTATACCTTTGGACAAAGCACTTAACTTCTGGGTTTCAGGAGCTGCTAAGTGGTCCAGTGGATTTTACTGACCCTGGAATCAGGGGGACCAGAGTTCATATCTGGCCTGAGATGCTTGCTAGCTGTACGTCCCTGGGCAACTCAACCACAATTGATTTGACACCAAAAAAGGGCAAACTTCTGGATTTTATTTTACCTTTTCTGTAACATACAAACGAGATACTCTCTAAAGAATCCATTCAGTTCTAGCATTCTATGATTTCTTGATTGATCTGGGCACTCAGCCTACTATTATATTATAATGTCACCCACTGAAATGACAGAGAAAATATATTTAGTTTCCATTATCTTCACTTGTTTCAGAGGCTTATTAAAACAAGCTAAGTGACATTGCAATGCTAGAGAATAATGTTCTTTTTCTCACAATTTTCATGAGTCATAGATTCCAAGATTTTCATGCTCTTTAAAAATACCCATGACATTTAGGGATTTTTATGAGTAGGGAGGAATAAGATGATGGATAAATGTTCTGATAAAATGTTGTATAACTAATTGGGACTCTTCAGGGAGCAATGAACAGTGGGGCAGAACAAAGAAGAATGTATCCACTGTGAAGAAGCAATGAGACTCAGAAACCAAAAGTCAAAAGGGAAGTAAGAGAAGAGTTGGTGGTAGCATGGAATTTTAAAGTGATATTTAGCAAAAGTAAGAAATAGTGAAAATGGAGATCATGTATAAAATGGGACTTTGGCCCAAATCTTCATTTCTACTGGAGTTCTGAAAAATGCCTACATAGATAGTTCTTCCTGGCATAGAAATACTAACAAAGGTCTACATTTTGTTCTTGAGAATAGAATTAATAAAAGCTTGAGAAATCAATGAAAGAATGAAACAATCTATGATAGTTAAATAGAGTTAGATTAATTAACTACAAGTTGTGGTCTATGATTGTGTTGGAGTACTACTGTACTATAAGAAATGATGAGATTGATGATATTAGAAAAACATGGACTTGCACAAAGTAATAAAGAGAAAAATGAGCAGAACCAAGAGAAGAGTGTGTATAGTAACAGCAATATTGTTTTAAGAATAATTTTGAGTGCATAAGCCATTTTGACTATTATAAATACCCAGATTAACTACAAAGGGCCTATGAAGGGAGACTCAACTTTTAGACATTTTAATCCTTTCAAAACCTGGGTCCAACCTGTAAGATCTGTATTTCCATCTCCATTATAAATTGTTCCCTTGCAAACATGCTGTGGTCCATCCAGTCAAACTGCTTTCTTGCTTGTCATTCCATTCCCCATCTCTGTGCTTCCTTTTAACCCTTCGCTTCCATACCTTAGAATTCCTTACTTCCCATGTACCACAGTCTTACAGTGGTTGGATGACCATTTGCTGAAGGTTAAAGTAGGGGTAACTCTTCTTTGTGAGATGAATCAGATGGCCAATGAGTTCCCTTCTATCTCTCAAACAGTGATTCTCTGTGATTCTACATATGATACTACATGAAGTCATTCCTGATCTACCTAGATGTAAACATATGTCCTCCCCAAAACTACCACATATTAAATTTGTGTGTATATATCTATGGATATGCATATATGCATGTGTATATACATATACATACATGTGTGTATAAAAATATGTATGTTTTGACTCCAACATAGTGATGTCATTTTGGTACTCTTTGAGAACAAAGGACAATAACCAATATGTGTGTGTATTCTGTATATATTTTGAATGATGAATAATAAAACACTTATTAAGCACTGTATGCAAGATACTAAGCTAAGTGCTAAGGATCCAAATGTAAGCAAACAAGATAGTATCTGCCCTCAAACAGTTTATATTATTTCCTTACAGAATATTTTTATTTTATTTTTCCCAATTACATGTAAAAATAATTTTTAACATTCATTTCTTTTAATTTTTCAGTTCCAAATTCCTTCCCTCTCCTCACTCCTTCCTGAGCAAGCACTTTTGATATGGATTATACATGTGCAGTCATGTCAAACATATTTCCATACTTATCATGTTTCAAAAGAAACCAGACTCCCTCGCCCCTCAAAAAAAAAAAAAAAACAAGGGCAAGAAAAATAAAGTTTAAAAAAGTATGCTTCAATCTGCATTCAGATTCCATCAGTTCTTTCTCTGGAGGTGGATAGCATTTTTCATCATTGGTCCTTTTGAATTGTCTTGGATCATTGTATAGCTGAGAAGAGCTAAGTCATTCACAGTTGAACATTGTACAATATTGCAAACAGCTTATATTCTAACTGGGGAAGGCACAAAAAAAGAGCTAAAAGTGGGGAGCTAGTCAAGAGCATCATTTGAAAATGACCAAAAATGGCCCAGAGGTATGTTTCTGTATAAGATAAAGTGAAAACTCAACTATCAAAGCTCAAGGACGTAGGGTTAGAATCCATATAGTTCTGATGAGAGGGGCTTTAGGTAGATTTTTGTAGTGGAGGCTGTATGGTCTGGAAATGGCCCAGAAAAAAGTGCATGTGTATACACATACACACACACACACACACACACACACACACACACACACATATATATATATATACACGCATACTTGCACATGCACATATATCCCAATTTCCTCCAATTGACTCTCCAGTGGCATACTCTCTAGGCCCTGTTCCATCCTGGTTGCATTGCTCTGGGTTCTCTCCAGCTATCAATTTCTTCTCAATAATGTGGCACACCATAGTCCTCCAGTTATCTATCATCTGACTTGGGCAAACAATACAACAGAAATATCTCTCTTGTCTCTAAGATCTCATTAGATTTTTTTTGATTGACATTTCATGTTATTGCCTCATACTGAATTTGAATTCCTTAAAAAAAAAAACAACAGGTTTTTTTTTTTCAGACAAACAGCTATCTAATCATGTCTCCCCCATCTTATATTTTGGTTAGAAAAATTATTTTATAAATATAAGGTTGCTCATTTGTCCACATTTAATTTCCCAATGCTTTATTTGTTGAGATCTTTTTGATTCTGATGCCATTACCTTAAACTTCCTGAAATTATACTTTGATGTTATGTGTAATGAAAACATTATTTAGATAAATGACTTTATTGTCCAACTAGACTTTATAAAAAGAATCTGATATTTTCTTTGTGACATTTAATATATCCTGTAGGACAAGCAAGTCAACACGTTTCCAGCCCATTGGTTTCTTTTTATTATCCACCTTTCACTCTGGACTTAAAAATGAAATTAAGGTGTGCTTCACATGTTAGATAACCCTGCAACTTGGTCTGGTTGAGTAATCTGCTGAATGTTTACAAAGAACTCTATTCACTTGGTGTTCAACAAAGGTTATCTTTACTTTTTTCCTGCTTGGTCAAGCCTTTGTAATGAAATTTTCAAACTCTGCCACAATAACACCCCCTGTTCAAAGCTCATACCTCTTGCAACCTCAGCCCTCTAGAATAAAGCCACAAAGCTCAGAGTGATAAAGGTCTCTGACAGCTCACAATAGAAGTCTCAAAAATCCTTCCACAAAAGCCATGCATTTTTCTCCCATGAGAGAGGCCCTTGTATTCTTATTCAGATTCTTTTTTTTCCCTTTACTTAGCACAAAATGCTTAACAAACCTGGCAGTCAGTGCACAACAAATCAGAAGCAGTACATTAGGAGACTGGATGGAGAATATGAGCTCCTGGAAGCAGGCACATTGGCAGACAGAGGACAAACAAGAAATTAGAAAGCAAATAATAACTATAACATACATTACAACAGAGGCGCCAAACGTGTGGCATGAAGCCCACAACACTCTGAGAGCAGTCCAAATCAGATTAAAATGTAATTGGTAAATATGTAACAAAATAAATACAAATACAATAAAACATAGATAATATTACATTTTAAAATTAAGTCACTATGCGACTCACAAGGATCTTTACATATGTTTTAATGGACCATATCTCTGTTTGAGTTTGACACCACTATATATTACAAATCGGTACCATTATAAATTGTTATAATGATGACCCTGAATAATTTAGTAAAAGGCTAAATCATCCTCTCTTTAAGGAGAAAGTAAAGGGTTAAATTTCAGGATGATTTCACTCAAAAAGGATACCAATAGAAAGAGTAAGGAAGTTATTTCTCTGGAAAAATTATTTAATGTAGAACACTTCATCCTTAGTGAGCCCTGCCTGATAAATAAAGTTTCATTATAGGGCCAATTCATTTTGATTTTTAAAAATTACATCCTATAAGCAGTTTTAAAAACACCAACTAGAATGTTAAAATTTCCAAGATATTGAGAAACATTTTTTCCAAGAAATCTAGCAACAATAATCAAATTCAGGAGCTTGGATTAAATTTTGTATTGGAAATCAACAATGAAGAGTCTGCGGAATAAAGAAATGGATTGGTTTTGTGAATTCATAGGTATAGGGAACTCCAGATGAGTAAATTTATCACCTTCTCTGCAGTTTATTGTGTTAAATAAAGAGAGTTGGCTAGATCCCTAAGTGATAAAGTGACTTGCCCCAGGCCACACAACTAGAGGCTAGACTTGATGTGAGATCTTCCTGGCTTTGAGGTCAGATCTCTATCTCCACTGTTATGCTTTTTGTGAAGAATAAGTGAAAAAAAAAATAAAGATAATAATGTCTCTGGGAAGATAGCAGAATAACAAGTATGACAAAAGAAAGAAAACCAGCAGCTAATAGAACTCACATAGAAACAGGGGCCACTAAATGATACAAAAGGATCCTTGCTGTAACATATTGGCTTAGAAAACTACAAGTGAATATTATCTACATTTTAATTTATTTTTAATTATTTTGTTAAATATTTCATGATTACATTTTAATCTTGTTCAGGCTAGGCCTTGTGACCACATAAGGTTCACGGGGGCCTGTGTTTAACATCTCTGTTGTAGAAGATGAAGTTATTATAAATGATCATATTATATGCTGCTCCACAGAGCAAAGAGACTTCATTTATTAGTATTATTTTACAGGCCATAGCTTGAGAAATATTGTTCTAGCACAAGTACACCAAATGTTTGTGCAAAACAGAAAGGTTTTTAAAAACTTATTGAAAGTTCTCAAAGAAAAGAATTTGGCAGATAAAACACAAAACCTGAGTTTATTTTTGTTGTTATTCAGTCATTTTCAGTCATACCTAACTCTTCATGGTTCCATTTGGGGTTTTCTTGGTAAAGATACTGGAGTGGTTTGCCATTTCCCTCGCCTACTCATTTTACATATGAGGAAACTGAAGCAAACAGGATTAAGTGACTTGCCCAGGGTGACACAGCTAGTAAGTGTCTGATGTGAGATTTGAATTCAAGATGAGTCTTCCTGACTCCAGTCCTGGCATTCTATCTACTGTGCCATCTAGCTGCCCCTTATTTTTTACATAATTTTACATAATGTCTAAAGCATGTCGAGATATAAATAAAATGCATTCATGAACAAAGCTGATTTGTAACTATAAATTAATGAGGCTGACTATAAAATGTGATTTATGGAAATTAGGCTCACTACTTTATAATTACAACTTGTTTACATTTATTTGTGTGGAGTCATTTTTTTGCCTTTTCAGACAGACAGGACTCCACTATTTGGATGGATCTAAGATTTCATCAATGTAAATTCTCCCTTCAACAATAGAGATTGCAATCCATCCATGCATGTCCTGACAGTTATGGGCAACTAACAATATATGTATGCTTTTTGTTGACAATGTAATGTACTTTAAGATTAACAAACTTAGAAAATTAAATAAATTCTCATTCTAATTTTATTAAAATAGTTTACATCAATACAGAAAAGTAAATCCATATCATATACTCTGATTTATTGAAGATTCATTTTCAGGTCTTTTCCTTATATTCATCAATGTCGTTTGGTGCCACAAATTCCTGGGTTAGGTTGAAGAGTCTGAAATGCAAATCATCTCAAACTAGTCAGGTTGTGTGAGTGTGTGTATGCGTGCCTGTGCGTGAGTTTTCTGGGCCCAAAATAACCAGGCAAACCAACAAATGCTAATCCAATTCTTCTGAATGCATCTAGAAAGAGATATTTTTCAAAAATAGACAAAGCTACTTCCTATTTCTGTTGAAGATTTCTGTTCCAATTCTACCTCTGAAGAGAGTCTAACATATATAGAACAAATTAACCAATAATAAGGCAAACATTACTGTCTTCCCATCCTTGTTGATCCATACTTTTCATTCATTCATTCATTCATTCATTCATTCATTCATTCATTCATTCATTGTATTTTTCTAAGTAACCATTACAGCAGAGGTTTATGTCAAAGTCTAGAGGAGGAAGGATGGCAAGTGATGAGGCATCATTAGATTATAGAATTGGAAGGAACCTCCGAGCTATATAGTCCATTTCCTTCATTTTATAATGGAAGAAAGGCCAACTAACTTGCCCATTATCACAAAGGTAGTTCAGTGTCAGAGGTAGGAATTGAAGCTAGCTCTTCAAACTTCAGTTATAATCCTTCTTGTACTGTATCATTCTACCCCCTATCACCTGAAATGGCAGAACTGGAAGTGGGGATTCATTATGTATGACTATTTTCAGTTAGTTTCCCATGGACTTAGAACCAAGAGATTTGTTGGACTTTCTTGGTAAAGGAATAATTGATATAGGTAATTTTCTAACCTATCATCTTTTTTAATCGTAAAAGTATTTTATTATATTCCAGTTACATGTAAAGACAGTTTCCAACATTTGTTTTTATAAGATATTGAGTTCCAAATTTTTCTCTCTCCCTTCCCCCTCCCCAAGACAGAAAGCAATCTGATATACATTACATATGTGCAATTACATTAAACATTTCTACATTAATCATGTTGTGAAAGAAGAATCAGAACAAAAGAGAAAAACCTCAAAAAATAAAAAAAGAGATATAAACAGTATGGTTCAATCTGCATCCAGATTCCATAGTTCTTTTTTCTGGATTTGGAGAGCATTTTCCATCAATCCCCTGGAATTGTCCTGGATCATTGCATTTCTGAGAAGAGCTTAGTCTATCACAATTGATCATCACACAATGTTGCTGTTACTGTGTACAAAGTTCTCCAGGTTCTGCTCACTTAACTCAGCCTCAGTGCACTTCAGTCTTTCCAGATTTTTCTGAAATCTGCCTGCTCATCATTTCTCACAGCACAATAATATTCCATTATATTCATTTACCACAACTTGCTTAACCATTCCCCAATTGATGGGCATTCCCTCAATTTCCAACTCCTTGCCACCAGAAAGAGAGCTGCTATAAATATTTTTTGTATATGTGGGTACTTTCCCCTTTTTATGATCTCTTTGAGATACAGACACAGTAGTGGTATTACTGGATCAAAGGGTATGCACAGCCCCATAGCCCTTGGGCATAGTTCCAAACTTCTCTCCAGATTTAACCTGTCATCCTACTCCAATGCATCATCACAATATGGAGAAGACAAATGAGTTCTTGAAGGCTATGTCAGTAGGCACAGGCCCTGACAAGTGCTAGAAAGCTGGAAAGGAGGCCAGTATATCATACAAGGACCAACCTAGTTAAACACAGAGATGTTCATCATCAGAAAGTTGATTTTAAGGTGAAGGTGAGAAAGATTTTGATCATAGCAACTTATGAAGACCAACCAGCAAGCCGTAGAGGAATTACAATATGTGTAGCTTGTATGGCATACATTCTGAGGAAATCACATCTCTTTAAAAACCACAAATTAAATCTATACTATGTCATTAGTTTTCATAAAAATCAAAAAAATCCTCCCAAAATACCAGTTTCCTAACCAGAGTAATCATAGTATCTCTCTCCTTCACATCTTCATTTTGCATCTAGAGTTCAAGTAAAAACAATTAACACACATACATCAAGTATAAACAACACACATACTATGTACCAATCACTGTGTCTTAACAAATAATTAAGGACCATACTTGAAGAAGTATCTTGCAATCCACCAATGCTTTCTGCTGGTCTGAGAGTGAAGACCAGTTACCATATCATTGCCATAGAATGATCCTTGTGCTATTCCCTTGAGTGAAGTAGATTAATCAAAACACCTTTAACTCTTCTTTTATTGTTTTGCAATGCTTATTTTGTGTGGACTTTCTTAGCTTTAGGCCTCTTGCTTGTGAACTAAGACCCTATTGTTCTGCCTGGATCTGGTATATTGATGGTTGAAATTTCTGACATAGAACTTTTAACAATGTTATTCCTTGCTCTGTTTGATTTTCCATAACTCTGACATTGTATTTAAACCATATTGGCCCCATTTCCTTCATTCTCTGGCAATCTTAACTGATATTTTCACCTGTTAATCACCCACTAATCCCCAGTACAGGCTGGTCTCTTCTTTATACCAAATGTCGCAATAAAATAACAGTAACTGAACCAAACACATAAATGACCCAAGTGAAGCATTCCATCAAATTCAATTTTCTCTGCATTGGGGCAGCTAGGTGGCGCAGTGAATAGAGCACTGGCCCTGGAGTCAGGAGGACCTGAGTTCAAACCTGGCCTCAGACACTTAACACTTACTAGCTGTGTGACCCTGGGCAAGTCACTTAACACCAATTGCCCCACAAAATAATAATAATAATAATAATAATAATAATAATAATAATAATAAAAACAACTTAAAAAAAATTTTAAATTTCCTCTTCATTAGTCAACTTCTCTCTCTTATGGGATCTGTGCTCTGGGTACCACCTTTGAGCTAGGGAAATATTTTACAAAGGACATATGAAAAAAAAAACTCTCCCTAGTCTGACAGAGCATTGTTGTCCATATGGCCCCATACCATTTTTCTAAATTGATCTAAATCCACTAGAAACTCAAAAACCAAGTTTTACTATAGTGTCTCCAATAGAATTTATGTTCCTCGAGGAAAGAAATTTTTTATTATTATTATTGATTTACTATTATTATCATCATCATCATCATTATTAAAAGAAGTCAAGGATTCTAAGAGGAGGAGATGAGGAGGGATAGCATTCCAATCATGAGCAACAGACAGTAAGTAGAAAAACAGAGACCAGAGGTGAGGTATGGATTAGAATGAGAAGAAACTTGAGACAGAAAGCCCAGTTTGGTATTTCAGTAGACTTGGTGACAAGGGATGATGATGTTATGAATAAGGGAAATGCCTGTGGGAATGGAGAGAAGGAGATATATACTGGAAATGTTCTTGCCCTCAATAATGATAGGGAAATTCAAAAGATAAGTAGATTTGGAGGGAAATATAATGAGTTCTACTAATGCATTGTTGGTGGAGCTGTGAACTGATCCAACCATTCTGGAGAGCAATTTGGAATTATGCCTAAGGGCTATAAAGCTGTGCATACCCTTTGAGCCAGCAATACCACTTTTGGGTCTTTTTCCCAAAGAGATCATAAAAAATGGAAAAAGACACACATGTACAAAAATATTTATAGCTGCTCTTTTTGTGGTGGCAAGGAATTAGAAATTGAGGGGCTGCCCATCAATTGGGGAATGGCTGAACAAATTGTGGTATATGAATGTAATGGAATTCTATGGTTCTGTAAGAAACGATGAGCAGTAGGAGTTTAGAAAAACCTGGAAGGATTTGCATGATCTGACGATGAGTGAGATGAGCAGAAGCAGAAGAACATTGTACATAGTATCATCAGCATTGTGTGTTGATCAACTGTGATGGACTAGATTCTTCTCACCAATGCAATGATACAGAAGAGTTCCAGGGAACTCATGATAGAAGAGGATCTCCAAATCCAGGAAAAAAATAACTGTGGAGTATGGATGTTGATTGAACAATACTATTTCTTTTGTTTTTAGTGCTGTTGTTTTTCTTTTTTCAGGTTTTTCCTTTTTCCTCTGATTCTTCTCTTATAACATGACTAATGTAGATGTTTATATATATATATGTATGTATGTATAATATTTAATCTATATCAGATTACCTGCTGTCTATGGGAGGGGGGAGGAAGGGGAGAGAGGGAGCAAAATTTGAAATTGGAAATCTTAAAAACAAATGCCGAAAACTAAAAAAAAAGATAATGAGTTCTATTTTTGACATATTGAGTTTGAGATATCCATGAGAAACCCAATCTGAAATTCATGATCCATCACTGAAGCTCAGGAGAGACTTATATTAGATAAATAAATTTGGAGACCAATTACATAGAGATGATATTTGAATATATAGGACCTGATGAGATCACCAAGAGTGAAAGTATAGGAAAACAAGAGGGTTCAAGACAGAACCTTGGACTTTACCCATAGATAGATGATCTGGATGAAGATCCAGTAAAGTAGATGGAGGAATGGTCAAAGAGATATGAGGTAATCAAAAGATAACAGTGTCACAAAAATAGAGAGAAGAAAGAAACCAAGAGAAAAAGGCATTTTCAAGGAGTTTAGATAAGAAGAGGGATAGATATATAGAACCCGAGATAGCACAGAGGGCTCAATCAAGTTAAGGCTTTCTTTTTTTTTAAAGGAGAGAGCTGTGGGGGTAGCCAGATGGTGCAATGGATAAAGCACTGGCCCTGGATTCAAGAGTACCTGAGTTAAAATCTGGCCTCAGACACTTGATATTTACTAGCTATGTGACCCTGGGCAAGGCACTTAACCCTCATTGCCCTGCAAAAAAAGGGAGAGAGAGAGAGATATCTTTGTATATAATTCTTTTTATATAATCTATTAATTTGCTACTATATTCAAGACAAAGGATGCACTGGTGCTTCTCACAAGAGATTATAATCTAAAGATGGAAGAGCACAAGTACAAAAATAAGTAGGACATAAAGAAGACTGAGAAATGCAAAGGAGAGGTTCAAGTAAAGTATTGTGATAAATTTAAGAAAAGATGAATTGTGAAATGCTTGCTGTTCCGTGAGCCAAGTATAGAGCAGTACAACATTCTAAATATCTGGAAGAACTTTCCCAAGTGCTTTAGTTTAGAATTTAACGTGCCTTCAGTAAAAACATTTTCCCTTCCTCCTGTTTCCAGAGGTAACTAAGTGGGCCAGTGAATAGAACACTGGGCCTGGAGTCAGGAAGACTGGAATTCAAATCCAGTCTCAGATACTTATTATCAATGTGACCCCGGGCAAGTCATTGAATTTCAGTTTGCCTGTTTTCACAGCCAAACAATGGGGATAATAATAGTGCCTACTTCCGAGGGTTGTTGTGAGAATTAAATGAATTAATACTCATAATACAATTAGCACAGTGTCTGGCACATACTAAGTACTTTTAAATGCTTGTTTTCTTTCTACTTCCTCTTATAGATTAGCATGATGCAATGGAATCAGAGGACCTGGGTACCAATCCTGGTTCTGTCACTTACCTGCATGACCTAGACTGTCACTTGACTTGTCTCATGCTTTTTTTTTTTTTTGTAAAATGGTCGGGAATGGACTTCATGACCTATAAGGGCTCTCCCAGCTAGTGAGAGACACCACGATATAGTGGTTAGACTGCTGGGTTAAAATTCTTATTCTACCACTTAATACCTATATGATCTTGGACGTGTCACTTATATTCCCACTGCCTCAGTTTTTCTCATCTATAAATTGTTGGGGGTTAGTTGAGATAATTTCTAAGGTCCCATCCAGTTCCCTCTTTATGATTCTATAATATTTATATCATGCTTTCATGTTTGCAAAATATTCTATGGATAAACATTTGAGCCTATGATAGCATCACAATTTCAAATAATTGTGAAATTTTTTACTGTGAATTTAGAGATTGTGAGAAACTGCGATTTTTATGATGCCAATTAATAAAATTAACTTGAGTATCCTTTTATTGAAAGATTAGATAACCCCACCTCCAACACTGAATAAGCTTCCAATGGTGTATTTATGGGAGGAAATGGACAAGAATTGCAAAGGAATAGAAATCAAGATAGATTACCATCTGTACCCTTGAAAGGAGAGCCCATTAATTAATGATTAATGATCACAAATCCATTACTTAGGTACATAGTGCAGAAACAAAAATAAAACATATTATTCATTGAGAGTCACATACGTTATATGCTTGTGATGTGAAATAGCAACTTCATGATGTTTATTTTCTAAGGACAAAACACACAGCAAAGTTTAAAGATGATATAAATGATTTTCCATGGGACAATGTTAAACCTTCTACTATGCTTTCTTAAAACAATATTCAGACTTTGCCTACATTACATACATACTCAGAAACTCATCATAAATGGCACAATTGGATTGCTTCTTAAAGATGAATGGGTTTGGGGACATAAGTGCACTGCAATAGTCACTGCTGCCCCTGGACAACATTTTAATGTAAAAACCATATTTCCTTATGGGGCTGTTTCATGAAATGCATTAGAATCAAATCAAATCAAATTGAATTGGACAAAACACAATGGAATAGAATGGGATAGAATGGATTGGGATGGAAGGGGAGGAGAGAGACAGGATAGCATGAAGTTAGTATAGTATAGCCAGGTCTGGATTAGTGTGAATAAAGAATCCTCCAAAAATGGTCAATTATTTGAATTTGCACTGCATATTTCCAATGGGTTAGAACTAATTACCATATTTTGTATATAATCATAACCTTGAATAGTATAAATTTGAATATATGCAACCACTTCAGGGGATCTTAGGAATAGAGCATATGCATTTCATGATATAATGTTGAAAAAATGTTTGCCTGACATTCTTTAGACTAATGAAACCATCTTCTGTCTGGACCCTTGAAAGAGGGAAAGTTACATCATAATAGTATTTTAGCTGTATGAGTCATATGAAATTCTTTTCCTTATATCCAACAGGACCGTGTATTGACCTTGAGTTTGTCTTTGAAAACTCATTTGTTTGTAGTCATAAGACTTGTAACTAAGGCTGACTGAGATCCTCAGGATATCCATGATCATTATCTGAATATTTCTACTCTCAGGATGATAATACTTAGGACAAGGACATTAACTTCCAAGATACATACAGCCCCTTCCTGATATACTGAATAAATGGTTTTTTGCTAAAAAGTGTTGCATTAAGTCATTCCAGATAGAGCCCCAATAAATGAAAAATAAAAATTACACCTACTGTATTCTTAAGATGTTGTGATAGGTACTAGGGATGAAGAAAAAAAAAGGAACAGTCCTTGCCTTGCCTAGAGTCAATAATTAATCAACATTTATTAAGTACCTACTATGTTCCAGGTACTGTGCTAAGCTCTGTGAATACAAATAAAGATATAACAGTCCCTGTCCTCAAGAATCACATAATCTAATAGAAGACAACACATAAACAGAAACTGGAAACCTGAAGGAAGGGTAGGTTACACGGTAAGGGCATAATGAAGTTCTGAAGTCTAGCATCCAGAGTGGAAAATGGATCGGAGGAGGTGTGAGTTTTCAGAGTTGATTTCATCTTGCTAATGATGAGTTTCTGGAGATCATAAAATTCAGGAGGTGAGCTAAGTAGGAAATGATGAAGTTAATTCCTTGATTATTGTTCTCAAACAAAGGGTCTGGGAAGAGCTTCTAGATATACATGCCCCTTCTCTCTCCACCCATGGGGAGAAAGGGAGGGACCCAAGAGCAGAGGATAATGAGGTAGTGTCAGTTTCAGCATTGATTTCATCTCCGGAATGCTTAACTTGAAGTCAGGAAGACCCAAGTTAGAATTCTGCCTCATATGTTTTTGTCCATTTATTCAGTTGGATCTGATTCTTTGTGACCTCATGATCCATAGCACTCCAATACCGTCCATGGAGTTTTCTTGGCAAAGATACTGAGTGGTTCACCATTTCCACCTCTAGTGGATTAAGACAAACAGGTTAAATGACTTGCCCAAGGTTATACAGCTAATAAGTGTCTGAAGCTAGATTTGAACTCAGGTCTTTCTGACTCTAGGCCCAGAGTTCTATCCACTATTGGTAGGTAGTGTTCCAAATATAGTTATATATGAGATATACAAAAGAGATACAAGATGATTTGGTGGGTAGAGACACTAGTATGAGGAGATCAGGTGATACTTCATATAGAATGTGGTGCTTTGAGCTGAGTCTTGAAGGATGTGAAGTATACTAAGGGGTGAGGAGAGAATGGATTCTAAACTTAGGAGAAAGGCAATGAAAAAGCACTGAGATGGGAGATGGAAAGTCATGTATAACGCCCTCTTATAATATCAAAGCCTGGGGTCTTGACACATTTTTTATTTGATTAATTCACTCAATCACCATTCCCCCACCACAACTATACACATGCACTTTTACACATAATAAGGAATATTGAGAATGCTAGTTTAAACAGAGACCATATATGTGAACAGAGTACAGCATAGTAAGTTGTTTTTTTAAAATAATAAACATTATTATTTATAGTTTTGATCTCCAAATTTTATGCCTCCTTCACCACATTAGTCATTTTGTACAAGAAAACTTGAATAAAAGAAAAAAATGAAAGAAAGAAAGTGAAAATAGCATGCTTCTGTCCGTATTTAATCAATATCAGTTCTTTCTTTGGAGGTGGTTAGTATGTTTCATCATTAGTCCTTTGGGATTGTCTTTGATCATTGTTTTGCTGAGAATAGTTTAGTCATTCACAGTTCTTCATCAAACAATATTGTTGTCTCTGTGCACAATGTTCTCTTGATTCTGCTCTACATCAGTTCATACAAGTCTTTCCAGGCCTTTCTGAAATCATCCTGCTTGTAATTTCTCATAGCACAATAATATAGCATAGTAATTTGAATCCATGTCATGAAGGGCTTCAAATGCCAAACACAGGATTTCATATTCATTCCTAAAGGTTAGAGGGATCTGCTGGAGTCTTTTTGAGGAGATAAGTAATATGATCAGATATGTACTTTTGGAAAATAACTCTGATAGCTGTGTGGAAGAAGAATTAAAGTGGAACAAAACTTGAAGAGAGAACCCCCAATTTTTCCCATTCTATTTTGTACTCATTCAAAACCAGTCGTAATCTCAACATACTTTGAAATAGTAGTGATGGTAGTAAGAATTCAATTCAGAAACAAAAACTAAGTCATTATCAGGTACAACATTGTGCTTAGTACCTACTAGGAGTGATTCAAAGATAAAGAAGTGGACCTTGTTCTCAAAAAGCATAGAGTCTAAAAAGGAGACTGTAACACATATAATTATACTTCAAAGTGTAACACAAATGAAGATGATATGACTGATTCAGAAGTGAACATGATCCATAAAATATAAGCTCATTTAGGAGGGGTATTGCTTTTTTCATACCTAGTGCCTACCATAGTGCCTTGGATATGTGTTTAATAAATATTTGTTGAAATTAAGTACATGAAAACAATTTTTTAAAAAAGAAATTAAGTGCATGAGGGGAATCTAGGTGGCGCAATGGATAAAGCACTGGCCCTGGAATCAGGAGGACCTGAGTCCAAATCTGGCCTCAGTCACTTGGCACTTACTAGCTGTGTGACCCTGGGCAAGCCACTTAACCCTTATTGCCCCTCAGGAAAAAAAAGAAAGAAAAAGAAAAAGGAAAAGAAAGAAATTAAGTTCATGAGAGAGAGAGATAAACACAAAATTATATGAAAATTCCAAGAAAGAAAAGTGCATATATGTGATGGAGGAGATAATGGTGGGGCTGGGGGTGGATTATAACTTTATAGAGCTAAGCAGAATTTTAAAAAAGGAAGAAAAACCCTCTATTTTTGCCTCCTTAGACTTTTTTTTTTTGCAGGGCAATGAGGGTTAAATGATTTGTCCAGGGTCACACAGCTAGTAAGTGTCAAGTGTCTGAAGCCGGATTTGAACTCAGGTACTCCTGAATCCTTGGCTGGTGCTTTACCACGGTGCCATCTATCTGCCCCAACATTCTTAGACTTTTAAAGTCATCTTGGCTAATAATTTAAAACCCTCATAGTCTCATAGTTCCAAAGTTCTAATGGCTTCACTGTTTTGTTTAATCTTTACTCAGATGCAATTTTACATTGTATCTGAATGAGTTTAAAAGGTTCTCTGAATTTGGTCATTTTTCATCTGTCCATTCTCCATGAGAAGGTTTTTTACATAGGCCATCCTTTAAATTTGATTTATTTTAGAGTCCTATGAAAGAAACAACATTCAGTTGGAATAACAGTGAAAACACTGAAGGATATTTTATACTATCTTTAGATGCTAGACTTAACTGGATGACCTAGTGGATAGAGCACTGGACTTGGAGCCAAGAAGACCTGAATTCAAATCCTACCTTAGACACATTATGTCACCCTGGATAAGTCCCTTAAATGCTGTAAGCCTCAGTTTCTTTATCTGTAAAATAATGACTGAAAGCACCTACTTTACAAGGTTGTTTTGAGGACCAAATCAAATAAAATTACATGTGAAAAGAAGCAGTTTGCAAACCTTGAAACATAATATAAATCCTAGCTATTATTATGTTCATATCCATTGTATTATGTCTTATATTCTAGTTGGCTTCAGGGCCAAAGGTTCACAAGAAATTTGATAAAAGGCCATATTTAGTTTGCTATTTAGGTTTATCTGAAATTAAAGTCTTTAAAAGCATGCATGATAATAATAACAATATGAGACATTGGAAAGCACAAGCGAGGCATAATGAACTCATGGTCCTCAAAAGGTCAAGATTTTGTAGACTGATGGCATAGAAATACCATTGATGTGACTCAGAATCTATTTTCCATCCAGTTGGACACACTGTTACAAATGCAATTTAAAACCCGAGAACCTTTTAGCCTTCTTTTTGCTTTTGTTAAGAGTTTGAATATGTACTATTCATTCTTTCAATGGTCATTGACCCCAAAGACTTTTTGAGTTGGACATAGCTTACACACATACACCCACACTAACATATACACTAATAAGTACATTGTATTATAATCATACTATCTTTCTGATTTGGGATAATGTAGCAATCAAACTCTGAAAACATTTCAGCCTACTAACTTTTTTCCTATAATTCTGATGTATTGCCTTAATATACTTATGTAAAGTTGCTATCTGTAAGGAGCTAAAATTCTAGCTAAACTGTCCAAAAGTCTAATGAGTGGCCACCATAAATCAGGAGCCTCAGCAAGAGTTTAGACTTTTAAGCATTTATTAAGGTGCATTAGGATCTAATGATCAGAGATCTATCTATCTGTCTCAGGGAGCCAGCATCTAAGCTCCACTCAAACCTAGGTCCCGGGTTAAAGAAGAGAGCCCCTTGCCCCTTCTTTGTCCCAGAAGCCTCCCATGAAAACAAAAACAGGGCTGTCCACACAAATACAGCTCCAAGTTAATAGGCTGGAAACTTTGATCCAACAGTTCCCATGAGCAAACATCACTTCCTGATGCCAAGGCCACATGGCTTGTCCTCAGGCCAGAGCTCACAAAAGGTTCCTCCCAGCAGGGGGCGTTATTCCAACTCTCACACTTATATGACCCTACCATTATCCATTTTTCCAATCTTTTTTTAACTCAGCTTATTTTTTGGGGGGGGGTGAGGCAATTGGGATTAAATGACTTTCCTAGGGTCACACAACTGGTAAGTGTTAAGTGTCTAAGGTCAGATTTGAACTCAGGTCCTCCTGACTCCAGGGCCAGTGCTCTATCCACTGCACCACCTAGCTGCCCCAACTCAGCTTAATTTTTAACATCTATAATTTTGATATCTGTTAATAAAAATTCACAATTACAAGATAGTATGAGTAAGTAATATTTATATGTGGTTCATATCTTATAAATCATCACAACAGTTAAAATAGCAATGCTGAAATATTCAAGACATTTGGTCTATAGAAAATATTTGCTTATTTATTAAACAGAGGATCACTGCATACTTTGGTGTAGCTAAATAAAGATGTAATGACAATGCCTTGTGTGGCTAGAACATGCAACATGGATCTCATGATCCTGATAGAATATTTCTCAATAACAAAATCTGGAACACAAACTCAACAACTTGGAGAAAAGTGAAAGAGGAGGAGAATGGGAATGAGGAGGAAGAGGACAAGAAGAACAACAACAACAACAATAAGATCAAGAACAACAAGAATAGGAAGAACAAGAGCAAGAGTAAGAACAAGAACAGATCAAGAAAAATCACAAGAAGACAAAAAGAACAAGAACAAGAAGAAAAAGAACAACAAGGACAAGAACAACAAAAACAACAAGAAGAATGATAACAAGAACAAGGAACATTTATAAAGCTCCTCAATGTTTGCAAATCATTTTCTAAATACAATCATAAAACTATAGAATTTTCATATTTGAAGAGAATTTGTAGATTACCTGGGGAAGTTCTTCATTTAAAGATGAGGAAATTTAAGGCAAAATAGGCAAATGATTTGCCCAAGGTTACACAGATAGTTGGTAGCAAACACTAGGCACCAGGCTTCTTGATTCCTATTACAATCCCTTTTCTACTCTTACTATTTGCTTCCATATAATTGTTAGAAATGGGTTATAAAAATGGAAGCCTCAGAGTGGTAGAGTGGAAAGTATCTATTATAATGTAGGATCCTAAAGGGCATAGAACAGTTCAAGAAGTGGAGTGACATGGGGTTGGAGGTTTTTGTATTCTAGGGGCCAAAGACGATACCCAACACATAATAAGTGCTTTTAAAAATGCTTTCTGAATGTTTGACTGATTGATTTGTAGTCAGAGGATTGGGGTTTGAAGCTTAGTTCTGGCACTTATCTATGTGAAAACAAACAAGTGATTTGGTTTTAGGGAGTTCTAATTTGCTCATCCATAATCATGGCGGTTGGAGTTCAGGAATTCTCAATATTTCTGAGGGCCTTTTTGGAAGTTAAAACCCTGGTTTAACTGATCTCTAAGATCCTTCTCATATCTAAATCTGTGATCTTAAAAAAATGCAGAATTAGTTTTGTTTTTAGAGCTAACTCAGGCAATTCTTTTAATCATAACTTCAGTTTGAAGGGCATATTTCTATACTGTCACTTTAAAAAAAGATTTAAAAGGACTCTTTCATTGGTCTCAGATGTTTCATGAATCATTCATTTCAATGTTTGGTAGAAATCTGTCAATTGTCCCTATATTGCCTTTCATCCAAGTGCTATAGGTATGGAACACCACACTCCTGTTGACTATAGTCTATCAATATCCACAGTATCAGGAAGCATTCATCTTGAAGTATTATTGAAGACTGAATGTAGAATTGAAAAAACAAAAGGTCTTCCCTGTCTTTCTAAACGTATTAATTTAGGGACTAAATAAGCTTGTTGAGTGGAAACATTCTCTCTGGCTCTTTCACAACTAGAGATGGCAGATAGTTGGTACATTTCAGTTGACTGGATCAGGTTAAAAGTAAGTTGAGTCATAGAATATGAGTTGGAAGAGAGCTCAGCACAGCAGTACTTACAGCTTTGCATCCATGACTGACTGACCCATGAAATACAACTTCACACAAGCTCAGATGAGTAGCCCAATCTGCCTCAGATGCACAGCCATTCTATTTTGATCTGAGGTATTTAACATCTGTTATCTGTACTACATTTCCTTCCTAGTATCTCTACTGACCTTCTTAGTATGTATAAATTGCCCCTTTGTTGGTCCTTTTCATACAGCACAGTTAATGCTACAAAAGGCAGAAAAGGGGACAATGTACTGGATACATAGTTCCTGTTCATCTTGCTTCCGGATCTTGGTTAGCCAGTAACATACCTCATTTCTCCTGCTGCCACTATGTCTCCTGACATAGGATCATAGACTCATTGCCATACAACTAGAAGAGACCACAGAGGACAAATACAATCTCTTCATTTTATGGATGAAAAAACTGAGGCCAAGAACGATTAAGTGATTTATGTTAGCTAAGAATCATATGAGGCAGGATTCAAATTTAGTTCTTCCTGACTTCAAGTCCAGTGCTTAATCCCTATGCCACCTAACTGCCTCATCTACACTTTCAAAATGTCCTTTCCAAAGATAGCTCCCCTTCTACACCTACTCCAGAGGTTTGAAGCTTGGGTGTGGCACTTGTTATCTATGTTAGCTTCAATAAGCAACTAAGTTCTTTTGGGGGGGGGGTTTCTAGTTTCTTCATCTATAAAATCATGGAGGTTAGACTTTAGGGATTATGAATCCCTCAGGATTGTGTTACACCTCCTTCAGAATGAATTAGCAAGGTAAAGCCAATGTGCTCCAGGTTATTTGAAGGTTTGTTTTTATTTTTTTCTGGCAAACCCAGCACTGGAATTCCTTTGGGACATTTAATACTATGTGGTCTTTCTCAAGAGGCCCACAATCATTCCTGTTCACCAATAGGCTCTCCTCAGGCAGCTATGAAAGCTTGTCATTGCCTTGCATTACCCCACAGTATTTATTTTTCTCCCTCTGGGTAAGTTCATAGTGAGTTCCTTCTAATTTTATCCCTCCCTCAGCACAGGGGCAAACGTGTCTCCTGTTTGGTCAGCAAAGCAATGCTCAATTGAGGTCAATGGCAGCTGAGTTATGGAAGGCGGAGTTCAAGAAGTGGAGTAACATGGAACAAATGTAGAAACATTAGTTGGAACCAGATTGAGGGAGCCTTTGAACACCTTGAATATCTTGCCTGTATTTTACATTTTATTTGGTAGGTAACAGGGAAACTTTGAAATCTTTTGAGTTAGAGGTTGATATGATCAGACCTTTCCATTAAGAGTATCACTTGCATAATGATGTGGAGTGTGGGTTGGAGAGGAGAGAAAACAAGGGACTAGAAAACCAGCAAGAACACCTAACAATAGTCTATGAGAGAAATTATGAAAGCCTAAACTATGGTGGTGGTATTAGAAATGGAAAGGAAGTTACGAAAGTGAGAGGTATTTCAAAGGTACAAATGACAGATCTTGGCAGTTGTTTTGATATGGGGGATAAAGGGATCAGTTAAGAATTACTCAAATTTTGAGACTGGGGAATTTGGAGAAAAGATAATAATTAATAATAACAATAATTTATAAAATGTTACGGTTTACAAAGTATGCTATCCCATTTTATTCTTATAAGAGCCCTGTGATATAGGTACTATCATCATTCTCATTTACAGATAAGGAAACTGAGGCAAATGGATGTGTTTTTCAGATAATTTAAATGTTGAACAATTGCAATATTCCAACTGGAGATATGGAGTTGGGAATTATCTGCATAGAGGTTATAACTGAAGCCATAGAACGGCATGCACTTTTCAAGAGAGGAGAGGAGAGAGAATGGAGCCTTGGAAATTGTCCATAAGGGGTCTTGGAGGTCAAGCAGAAAAAGTCAAATTTTAAAATGTTTTACTCAGTCTTTTCTTTCTCTTACTAAACATCACTAGACTCTTCAACTGATCTTCCCATGGCATAGTTTTTACTTTTCTCACTAACTTGGCTATTACCCGAAACCCAACCAAAATACTCCACATATGGTTTGGTCAGAATAGAGTTCAGTCATCTAAAACTTCTGTTATTCTGGACCCTAAATTTCTATAAACGTAGCCTCTGATCCCATTAACTTTTTTGTTTATGTCACATTGTTGAGTCTGAAAATCAATAACAACCTCAGGTTCTTTTAACATGAAAGGTTGTTTGGTCACACCTTGCCTATCCTATAATTCTATGGTTGATTTATTTCAGCCCAAGTGCAGGGGGTTATATTTATCCTAATTAAATGTCACCTCTTTAGCTTTAGTCTATTGTGCCAGCCCGGTATAATCCATAACCTGATCATTTCATTGACCATATAAGCTATTCCTCCCACATGCATATAAAGTGAAAAAAGCACAGACTCTGAAGTCAAAGAATCTGGATTGAAATCCTGCCTTGGTTACTTTCTACTTGTGTGACATTGGGAAAGTCACTTAACCTCCCTGGGTCTTCCTTATCTGTAATAAAATGAAAGGGTTGAACAAGATAGCATCTGAGGTCCCATCCAGCTCTAAGTCTATTAGCCTACAATCTTATGTCAACCACAAATTTGATAGTGGCATTATTGCCTTCATCTGAGTCACCTCAGCCAATCTGATGGGTCTAAGGAGATACTTCAGAGTGGTTTAAATTTGCATTTCTCTAATTATTAGTGATTTGAAGCTTTTAAAAAAATATGACTCAATAGCTTTGATTCCAATAACTTTCCATTCATGTCCTTTGACCATTTTTCAGTTGGGGAATGTGTGCTTCAATTTCTTCATGCATAAAATGAAAATGTTCTCAGTAATGGATTAGTGTTAACCTTGAAGGGAAGTCTAGTGGAGTGCTACAAGATTCTATACTTGGTGTGTATATATATATATGTGTGTGTGTGTGTGTGTGTGTGTGTGTATATAAAACCTATATCAGATTACCTGCTGTCTAGGAGAGGGGGGAGGGAGGGGAGGGAGGGGAGGGAGGGGAGGGAGGGGAGGGAGGGAGAAAAATCTGAAATTGTAAAGCTTGTATAAACAAAAGTTGAGAACTATCTTTACATGTAACGGAAAAAAATAAAATACTTCATTAATTTAAAAAAAAGATTCTATACTTGCTTCTCCTGTGTTCAATTTTTTTTTTGTTTTGTTTTTATGTACACAAAAAAAATGCGGGAGTCAATAATGTGCTATTGATGGAGCTGTGAACTAGTCCAATTATTCTGGAAAGCAATTTGTATCTATGCCCAAAAAACTTTTAAATTGTACATACCCTCTGACCCAGTGATAGCACTACTAGGTCTATGCCCCAAAGACATTAAAGAGGAAAATGACCCATATGAAGAAAAATATTTATAGCAGCTCTTTTTGTGGTGGCAAAGAATTGGAAACTGGGGGGATGCCCATCAATTGGGAAATGTCTGAACAAATTATGCTATATGAATATGATGGGATATTGTGCTGTAAGAAATAATGAAGGAAATGCTTTCAAGAAAACCTGAATGGAAACAAAGAAAAGTGAGCAGAACCAGGAGAAAAACTTATACAGTAACATCAATATTGTAAAGATACTCTACTTTGAAAAGCTTAGTTGGTCACAATGACCAACCATAATTCAAGCATTGATGATGATATATGCTATTCATCTCCAGATAAAGAACTAGACTCAGAATGGACTCAGAATGCAGGTTGCCGTATATTTGTTTCAATTTCTTTCTTTTTAAATGTGGCTAATGTAGAAATTGGTTTTTGCATGACTATACATATTTGTTATAGATTCTATTTTTCTTGCCTTCTAATAGTAAGAGGAGGGAAAGAATTTGGAACTGAAAATAAAATAAAATTGAATTAAAAAAAGAAACCGAGATACAGAAAGGTGAAAGTGACTTGGCCATGGTCACACAGCAATTAAATATCTGAGACAGAATTTGAACCCAGGTCTTCCTTATTCAAAGCTCAATATCTTATCCTGTACACCATGTTGCTGCTTTAATGTTCTTCCTTTAGCCAAGAGAGTAAAAATGACAATAAGTAAAGTCATCACAACTCTGACTTCCTTTCTTGCCAACTTTGTGATCATCTCCAGGTCTGTATGTGCATACAAATATACATAAATGTGTGTATATATATGTATATGTATATACATATATATACACATACACACATATACATATATGACCACAAAAATATCAATGGGATGTGCTACATTATACTATCAAATGTCAGATTTGTAGATAAGTATATGAGGAGGAAAAGGAAGAGGAAAGGGAGGAAGAGGAGGAAGAAGAGTGGTAATAGCATTTATATGATGCTTTAAAATTTGCAAAGTGATATGCAAATATTATCTCATTTTATTCTCACAACAACCATGAGAAATAAATATTATCATTACTCTCCATTTTACGGATGAGAAAACTGTAGCTGACAAAAGTTGAATGACTTATGTAGGGTCACACGGCTAGTAAATGTCTGAGGCATCATTTGAAGCCAGGTTTTCCTGACTCCATATCAAGTACTGTCTACTGTTCCACATGAGTAACTAAGGTGTCAAAGGGCAGGGGGAGAAATGAACATATTTTTTCACTTAAATTTCCCTAGAAAAATGACTTATATAAAGAGAATAAATGTTTTAAGTTTTGAGGACAGATTATAGGAGAAGCAAGGTGAGGAAAGGAAAGGTGAGGAGTGAGGAAGGAAAGGAGGCAGACACAGGGCACCAGGAAGTGGAAAGTAGGAGTTGGGAAACCCAGGATCTAGTCCGCCAATGTGTTGACTACAGTTTCATCATATGATTATGAAAATGGGATAATTGGATTAAATAGTATCGATGGTCCCTTCTAGTTCTAAAATTTTAATATTCTCAAGTAAGCCACATATCAAAAGGGATTAAATTCATGCCAAATTTACTAATCAATCCTCATCAAAAAGATGTTCTCATCTGAGTCCTCTTCTGTAGCTGTGCGGTGCAAGATAAGGCTGAAGCCTAGTCTTTCCTGTTGGCACTCTAGCCATGTTGTTCTGGGGGTTCTTATGTCTCCCAACCACCTCCTCCCACCCCAAAAATAGGCAAAATAGCCTACAAGCCTAGTAGCATTTGAGTATTTATTCCTTAAATAAAAGCAATCATAGAGTTGGCTTTTACTCACATTTCCTTTGAGACTAACACTCCCGTTTTCCTCCTCTAAATAAAAATGCAAATATTGTTTTAATGCTTGTTTTCAGTGCCCACATTTTCCATTTCCTAAGTTGTTTTTTAAAATGTGAATTGAAGTCATAGGAAAATTGAATGAGGCAGGCCCACATGGCATTTTCTATATTTAGCTGGGATGTTTTATCTTCTTGTACAAAATGCCACATATGGTAAAGAAAAGACAGTAAATGCCACGAAGATTATAGAGCAGCCAAGAAATACAGGAAGCCAGCATGAATATGAGGAAATTCAGGACAAAGTTAAGTGCCCCAAATATTGAACCTGCTCTATAATACAATGATTAATTCACATTTAGCTAAAATTTGTCATGTTTCCTCTTGAAAATGCCTTTTATATGCTAAGGCAAAGCTATTTGATAGCACAGAAATATTTACCTAAGTTAATAGCATGGATTTTCAGTCATTCATGTGCCATGGAATAATTTAGCTTAAAATGTTACAGTTAATTTACTATTGTCTTTTGTAAAAAGCAGCCCATATATTAGAAGCATATCCTTTATTCATTTTTCTTATTTCCATAAAGAAATTCCTTGAGAATTCTGGACTTCAATAAGTTTTTCACGCATGTACAAAAGAGTATCTGTCATCTTCCATTTACTTTGATCAGTCCAAGTATTTAGGTAAAACGAATTGAACATAGTACAATTCATCTCCTTATTTGGTCATTCTGAGTTGATACTTCTATATTCAGCATTCTTCAAAAAGAAACTTTTTTTCTCCAAAACTTACCCTTCCCTTAAACTTCCATATTTCTTTTAAGGGTTCCATTATCCTTCCAAATACCTATGTTCCCAACCTAAGAGTCACCTTCAACCCTTACCTCTTCCTTACGCTTTTAATGTCAGTTGCAAACTTTTTCTCACATTCACCCCTTCTTTCCACCCACATAACCATCTTTTAGGCCCTCACCAGCTCTCTCTTGTCCTATTATAAGGTGATCCTAATCAGTCTCCCTGAAGTTAGATTTTCCTCTATCCAGTCCATCTTTTACACAATTACAAATTGATATTTTAAAAGAACACATATGACCAGTCATTACCCTGCTCAAGAAACTTTAGTGTCTCCTTATCGTCTCTTGGGTCAAATAAAAAATTTTCTGTAGCTAACGCATGTCACAATCTGACAACAGCATGTCTTTCCTAGTTAATTACACATTACTATATTCTCTATTGCTTTAGTTTCTGGTAAAATAGCTTTCTTCCTTGCCAAAACTGATCCCCCTACACATGCACTTGATCCCATCCCCTTCTATCTTCTATATTGGCCCCTTCAATCTTCATCCTCTAATATTTAATCTCTTCCTAGCTATTGGTTCTTTTCCTACTATATTCTAATATGCTCATGTCTCCTTCATCCCTAAACTGGTGTTGTTCAGTCACTTAGTCCTGTCTGACTCTTTGAACCCAACGGTCCATAGCAAATTGGGCCCTTCTATCTTCTACTATCTCTTGAAGTCTATCCAAGTTCATGTTTATTGTTTCCATATTACTATTTATCTATCTCATCCTCTACCATCCCTTTTTTCCTTTTTTACCTTCTGTCTTCCCAACATCAGGGTCTTTTCCATTGAGCCCTATCTTCTTAATGGAATGGAGTCAGGCTTCAGCTTCAGTATTCGACCTTCCAGTGAATAGCCTGAGTTAATTTCTTCAAGTATTATTGACTGATTTGATCTCCTTGCTGTGCAAGGGATTCTCAAAAGTCTATGTTCTAGAAGGCTTACAGCAGCTCTCTTTGTGGTGGCAAAGAACTGGAAATTGCAGGTGTAACGATTGGAATGACGCCACCTGCTGGAGACTTACTGTAGAAGAGTTCTGCCCATGAAGTGAAGGTCTTTGAGGGCAAGACCAGGAGTCTTTTCTTTGGCATCAGGAAGTGACGACTGGCACTCGGGCTCATGCTCTTTCCTTTGGACTCTGGTGGAGAGCAGAGCTAGAAATGTGCTCTCCCTTTAATAGATAGGAATCTAGGCCTTTCTCTTTACCAAATTCTTATTCTCCTTAAAAAATGCTTAAAAGTCTAACTCTTGCTAAAGCTTATAATTTATTGGCAACCACTCATTAGATATTTTAGACAGTTTAGCTAGAATTTTAGCCCTTAACACAGGGATGCCCATCAATTGGGGGATGGATGCAAAAGTTGTGGTATATGATTATGATGGAATACTACTATTCTATAAGAGGGGCAGCTAGGTGGTATAGTGGATAGAGCACTGGCCCTGGAGTCAGGAGGACCTGAGTTCAAATCCGGCCTCAGACACTTAACACTTACTAGCTGTGTGACCCTGGGCAAGTCACTTAACCCCAACTGCCTCACCAAATTAAAAAAACAACAACCCTACTATGCTATAAGAAATGATGAGCTCAATGATTTTAGAAAAACATGGAAGGACAAAATACTGAAGAGCAAAATGAACAAAACCAAGAAAATATTGTATACAGTAATTGCAATACTATTTTAAGATCACTTTGAGCAAATAACTTATTTTGTGGATTATAAATACCCAAATTAACTATAAAGGGCATATGAAAAAGATGTTATCTGTATCCATAGAAAGAATTAATAAATAGAAGTCTGTATAGAAAAATTTTACACACACACATATATGTATGTGTATATATTATATATAATATATATACACACATATACACACACACCTATTTGTGTCTTAAGGTAGTGGTTTGGGGGAAGGAGGGAGAAAAAAGAACAAAAAAGAAATTTACATGATAATTTTGCTGTATATTTGAAAGGAATTAGGACAGTTTGGTGGCTCAGTGGCTAAAGCACTGGCCCTGGATTCAGGAGGACCTGAGTTAAAATACAGCCTCAGACACTTGACACTACCTGTGTGACCCTGGGCAAGTCACTTAAGTTTCATGCCCTGCAAAATAAATAATTTTTTAAAAAAAGAAAGGAATAGCAAGTTGTGCATTGTACCTTTGAAGTTTCACATACAATAATCTTTTTCATTTTGTGCTAGGTTATAGAAATGCTTGTTTATTTCATAAATTAAAAATGCTTTTTAAAAAATATTATCGGGGCAGCTAGGTGGCGCAGTAGATAAAGCACTGGCCTTGGATTCAGAAGGACCTGAATTCAAATCCAGCCTCAGACACTTGACACTTACTAGTTGTGTGACCCTGGGCAAGTCACTTAACCCTCATTGCCCCCCCCACACACACAAAAAAATAAATAAAATAAAAATAGCACCACAATGTTAAAGCACTAATTATGCAGCACTCAGTTTTTCTTATAGTCCAACTCTGCTACTGCAAAACAATAACTTTAAGTATACCAATCTTTATCAGCAAGATTATGGTTCTGCTTTTTAGTATGCTGTCCAGATTTTCCATAGCTTTCCTTTCAAGGAGCTAACCTCTTAATTTCATGACTGCCGTCACAATCTGCAATGATCTATGAGCCCAAGAATATAAAATCTGACACCACTTCCATCTCTTCTTCCTCTATTTGCCAGGGAGTGATGGGACTAGTTGCCAAGATCTTAGTTGTTGTTGTTGCTGGGTTTTTTATGTTAAGCTTCAAGCACCCTTTTACACTCTACTGTTCCACTCTCATCAAGAGGTTTCTTAATTCCTCTTCACTTTCTACCATCAGACTGGTATCATATCCATATCTGAGATTCTTGATATTTCTTCTGGCAACCTTAATTCCAATTTGTGATTTATCCATCCTGGCATTTCACATGGTGTACTCTGCATTTAAGTGAAATAAGTAAGGTAACAACATACATCCTTGTACTCCTTTTACAATCTTAAATTAATCACTTGTTTGATGTTCAGTTCTGACTGTTGCTTCTTGGCCTTCATAAAGGTTCCTCAGGAGACAAGTAAGGTGATCTGGCACTCCCATCTCTTTGAGGGCTTGCTACACTTTATTGTGATACACACAGTGGATCCTTAAAATACCTTCATTAGATTCTACTAATTTCTTGAGTTATCTGTTGTCCTATATCTTTCCTTCCTTTCTCAACCAAGTTCCTAGAAAAAAAAACTGTCTACATTTGCTATCTCCGTTTTCTCTCTTCTCATTCACTTTTCAACCCTTTGTAATCTGACTCTTATTCTCATTATTCAAGTGAAACTCCTCTGTCCAAAGTTACCAGTGATCTAATTCCCAAATATACATCAGGCATCCTTTTTTGACCTCTCTACCTGACTTGGCACTCTTGATCACCCTCTCCTGGCTATTCTCTTCTCTAGTTATTTATGACATTTTGGGTTGTTTTTCTATCTCCTTTACTGGATCTTCATCTATATGATGTTCCCCAACTGTGGATGTACCCTAAGGGTTGACTGTCCTGGGCTTTCTTCTCTTCTCTCCACACACTCTTCTCTCCACACTCTTAACATTACCTAATCAGTTGCCAAATCTTGCTATTTCTTCCTTCACAACATTTTTTCATATCTATCCCTTCTTTACTATTTACACAACCTTAGTTTAGGCCCTCATCAACTCTCACTTAGACTTTTACAACAACCTTTCTAATTGGACATTCAGCCTCAACTGTTTCCCTCACTAATCCATCCTTCACAGAGTTGCATGATATTATCTTTTTTTTAAAAAAAAAAAGTTACCAGTCTAATAAAACAAGTCCTTTCAATATATTAAGAAATAAATCCAGTTACAAATGCACTATTGGTCTATGTGAAGAGGGTCTGGTGGAATAACTAAGAGTGACCTGCTATTTACAAGATACACAAGAAGGAAAGATGCACCAAATTGGGCACTGGTCTTCAGAAACCAAACGTCTTCTCTCCACTGTAGGCCATGTACAATAATCCATCTTCATCTTTTTTCCTTCTCATAAAGTTGTCCCATAGTTAGGCTAGACTGTGGGACTGTTTTATCCACAAACAGAATGATTGCTTTCTCTGAAGGTAGCTAGATCTGTTTTCTCATGATCCACATGAACTGGGCCGCAGTCAAATAAATTATACATGCATAAATTCATGGGATCATAGATTTAGAGCTGTAAGGTTCCTCAAAGGTCATCTACTCTAAACCACCACCTCCATTTAACAGGTAAGAGGAATCAGACTGGATTAGATCCTCCAGAGAACATACTATTAGGGGATATGCCATGGAGTACCCAGCAGGCTATTCAGACCATCTCAAGGTACATACAGGGTTCAGCACTGCATGACTTGCATTTGAGATAATGAATTGGTTCTTTTATTATCTACTGAGGAGGAAAAGCGGTGGACTCAGGGTGCTTTAAAAAAGCAACAGCTTGGGGGCAGCTAGGTGGCTCAGTGGATAGAGCACCGGCCATGGATTCAGAAGGACCTGAGTTCAAATCCAGCCTCAGACACTTGACACTTACTAGCTGTGTGACCTTGGGCAAGTCACTTAACCCTCATTGCCCTGCCAAAAATACAAAATTTAAAAAAAAAAAAAGCATCAGCTTGGGGGGCAGCTAGGTGGCGCAGTGGATAAAGCACTGGCCTTGGATTTAGGAGGACCTGAGTTTGAATCCAGCCTCAGACACATGACACTTACTAGCTGTATTACCCTGGGCAAATCATTTAACCCTCATTGCTCCACAAAAAAAGAAAAGGAAAAGCATCAGCTCTATCTCAGTCTTTCTTCTTTTCCTATCTATAGATCCTGTTAGAATTACTGGGCCTCTCCTTGGAAGGGCTAGTGTCCTTCCCCATTTCTGATCATATATTTGCTGGGAGCACATGACAGCTAAAGTTCCTATCCTGACTCCTAGAAAAGCTCTAGTGCATATAGGAAGGGTACCTCTTAGATTGACGGAAGACTTGGTATCTTTAAACCTCTGTAGGCCAGTGCAAAAAAGAACCAAATCCTTCCCTCCCAAGGGAAAAAATCTCTACTTGAGGATCCCTGTACAGGAGATATTCTTTTCCAACCCAGTAAAGATTGCACCAGAGTAAGAGCCTGGTTTGGGTCTACCAAACAGGAGAGGCTCTGGGTTCAACCACCCATTTAAGACTGTGGAAGGGAGCAGAACCTGACTCCTACATAGTGTCCTAGTCCAGGATTTGGACAATGAATAGGTCCTGTGCTCAGCCATCACTTCTTGGACTATGTATCCTAGTATGGTACTACCGCAGTGCAGCAGAGACCACTAATATCCTATCTTAGCTACTCCATTTTGGTCTATGGAGGGGACATAGGGAAGAGAGACATGGTTCCGTGGGTGAGCTGCATTCAGGACCATGATCCATACATCTGTGTCCTTTAGGCTTTTGTGAAGGCAGAACAAAATATGCCATTAGTAGCCAGGTTTTCTGACTGTTCTACCCCAGGATGAGAACAAAGAGCTCAGAGTGATATTTAAAGGAGTCCACTTTAGCACTATGCTCCCTCACCAGATTATGTAGAAAAGGACTGAAGTAATAATAACTTCAGTAAGAGAAAATAAATCATAAGAATAGGGTACCTTTGCCAGCCATCTATAGCAGAAAGGCTGAAGACTTGAGCAAAGAGAAGAATATATCTAATACAATAAAAAGATGAGTAAAAAAATTACAGAATAAAATCAGATTAAAAGAAAGAAAAAGAAAAATCTACCAAAATTAGAACCCCAGGGAATAAAAGAATTATCTAAAATATGAGAAGATGGAAGAAATAAAGGGAGAGGTAAAGCAAATGATCCAGAATGATGTTAGAATTCTTGTAGAAAAACTTGGTGGTATATAAACACTTTAGAATAAAGGGTGGAAAAATCTTGTCCAAGTAGACAGTTTGAAAAAATATAATTTCAATAAAAAAGAACCCCAAAATTCAATAATGCTAGTTATCTTATCAGATAGAATAACATGAAAAAAGTAAAATGATAAATGTTGGAGAAGATGTTGGAAAATTGAGACCCTAATGCATTGTTCATGGAACTGTCAACTGATGCAACCATTCTGGAGAGCAATTTGGATCTATCCCTAAAATGCAATCAAACTGTATATACTCTTTGATACAGTAATACCACTACTAGGTCTATAGCCCCAAAGAGATAATAAAAAGGGAAAAGGATCCACATGTACAAAAATATTTATAGCAACTCATTTGTGATAGCAAAAAAAAATTAGAAATTGAGGAGATGCCCATTATCTATGAATAAGTTGTGGTATATGAATGTAATGGAATACTATTGTGCTGTAAGAAATGATGATCAGGCAAATTTCAGAAAAACCTAGAAAGACTTATGTGAACTGATGCTGAATGAAGTGAACAGAACCAGGACACGAAACAGTAACACTGTGTGACGTTCAACTATGACTAACTTAGTTCTCAGCAATACAATGACCCAAGGCAATTCCAAAAGACTCATGATGGAAAATATTCTCCACATCCAGAGAAAGAACTGATGGAGTCTAAATGCAGCTTGAAGCATACTATTTTCACCTTTTGAGTTTTTTTTATGTTTTCCCCTTTTGTTCTGTTTCTTCTTTCACAACATGACTAATGTGAACATTTTTACATTAGTGCACATGTATAATCTATATCAGATTGCTTGTCATCTTGGGGAGGGGAAAGGGAAGGGGTGGAGGGCAAAAAATTTGGAACGAAAACACTTGACACTTACTAGCTGTGTAACCTTGGGCAAGTTACTTAACCCTCATTGCGAAAGAAAGAAAGAAAGAAAGAAAGAAAGAAAGAAAGAAAGAAAGAAAGAAAGAAAGAAAGAAAGAAAGAAAGAAAGAAAGAAAGAAAGAAAGAAAGAAAGAAAGAAAGAAAGAAAGAAAGAAAGAAAGAAAGAAAGAAAGAAAGAAAGAAAGAAAGAAAGAAAGAAAGAAAGAAAGAAAGAAAGAAAGAAAGAAAATGATTGGAATGATGCAATGATGCCACCTGCTGGAGATTTACTGTAGAAAAGCTCCGCCATGAAAGGAAGGTCTTTGAGGGCAAGACCATGCGTCTTTTCTTTGGCGTCAGGAAGTGATTTTTACTGGTGGGAGCAGGAAGGGGGAGCCAGGCTCTCTGTCTCTTTCTCTTTTTCCTGGGGACTCTGGTGGAGAGGGGAGCTAGAAATGTGCTCTCCTTTTAATAGATAGATGAATGTAGGCCTTTTTCTCTCTCTTTACCAAATTCTTATTCTCCTTAATAAATGCTTAAAAGCCTAACTCTTGCTAAAGCTTATACTTTATTGGCAACCACTCATTAGATATTTTAGACAGACTAATTAGAATTTTAGCCCTTAACAGAAAGAAACAAACAAACAAACCAGAAGTAAAAGACAATTCATTTTCATAGCTTCTCAGATTTCAGAGAAACCTGGAAGGACTTGCATGAAGTAATGATGAGTGAGATGAGCAGAACCAAGAGAACATTGTACACAGTATCAATAACATTATGTCTTAATCAACTGTGATAGACTTGATTCTTCTCAGCAATACAATGGTCCAAGATAATTCCAAAGGACTCATAATGGAAAATGCTCTCCAAATCCAGAAAAAAAAAAGACCTGTGGAATATCGATGCAGATTGAACCATACTATTTCTATTTTTCTGTTGTTGATGATGAGGTTTTTCTTTTTTGAGGTTTTTCCTTTTTGCTCTGATTCTTCTCTAATAACATGACTAATGCAAAAATGTGTTTAATGTGATTATACATATATAACCTATATCAGATTACTTGCTGTCTTGGGGAGTGGGGGAGAGGAGAGGGAGGGAGAAAAATTTGAAACTAGAAATCTTATAAAAACAAATGTTGAAAACTATCTCTAAATGTAAGTGGAAAATAATAAAATGTTTATATGGAAAAAATTTATATTGAAAATTGTCTTTACATGTAATTGGAAAAATAAAATACTATAAAAGGAAGAAAAAAAGAAAGAAAGAAAATGTACCCCCAAAATAATAAAAATCTTAGAAAAAAATGGAAAAAACTTTAAAACGGATAAGAACATTATTCAATAGGCAAAACAACATCAGAAAACAAAATAAGAAAAGTAATTTAAGAATTGTTGTGCTCCCTGAAAATCAAGATAAAAAAATAATGTGAACTTTATTTCTTCTTTGTCCCCTAACTCCTTTTTTCTGAACCCTTGAAGTAAATATTAACCTTTTTTAGGAATGAACAGCATGTGAGCTAAGGAAAAACTCAGTATTTGGAATTCTGCACAAAATTCTCCAATGCTTTTAAAAATATTTTATTTGTTTTAATTATCCAAGATCTATCTCCTTGTCCTTCCATTCCAATCCCCCCATTCCCAATTGAGAATACACACAAAAACACATTACAAATGTGTAGTAAAAGTAATTTTCCACATTAGCCATATCCAATAAAATATTTGCCTCATTCTACATTCTGAGTCATTCACCTCTCTATCAGCAGTTGGGTTGCATGATTCAACATTAATTCTCTTGGACCCTGGTTGGTCATGACATTGATAAGATTTCAGAACAATAGTATTCCATCACATTTATGTACCCTAACTTTTTCATTCATTTCCAAATCTATGAGTATTCCCTCAGATTCCCATTTTTGTCAGCTCAAAAAATTACAATTTAAAAAAATACTTAGAGTTTATTTTGCTTAGGACTAATTCTGTCCCTAATCTACTCTCCCTCTAACTCACCTCCCCTACTGTCTTTTGCCTCCTATTTTACTGTTTAAGTGAAATGAATTGGCAAGGTTTTGTACCAAATTGTTAATGCCTTTCCCAATTCTTTCTTCCATAGCTCTCACCTCTTTACCATTTTTCCTCAATTGAGAACACATTCATAAAGCCATTTTAACGTTTTTAATTGTTTCATTTCTTCTAGGAATTCTAGTTGAGTTTGAGGTCAAGCTATGTTTTTCTCTGAGACATTACTTGCAGATATTTAGGGGGTTTGTCTTTTTTAATTATTGAATTAGATTTTCCCCAATTACATGTAAAAACAACTTTAATATATTTAATTGAGTTCCAAATTCTCTCTCCTTCCCATTCCCCCTTATTGAGATGGTAGACAATTTGATACAGGTTCTACATGTGCAGTCATGATAAAGATTTCCATATTGGTTATGCTGTGAAAAAAACATCCCCCCCCCCCCGCCAAAAAAAAAAGCCCCAGAAAAAAGTATGCTTTGATCTTCATCAAGATTCCATCAGAGCACTGGCCCTGGATTCAGGAGGACCTGAGTTCAAATCTGGCCTCAGACACTTGACGCTGTGTGACCCTGGACAAGTCACTTAACCATCATTGCCCTGCAAAAACAAACAAAAACAAAACAAAAAAAGATTCCATCAGTTCTTTCTCTGAGGATGGAGAACATTTTTCATAAAAAGTCCTTCAGAATTGTCTTGGATCATTGTATTTCTGAGAATAGCTAAGTCATTCACAGTTGATCACTGGACAGTGTTACTATTGCTATGTACACTGTTCTTGTGATTCTGTTCATTTCACTTTGCATCAGTTCATTAAATTTTTCCATATTTTTCTGAGAGCATCCTCATCATTTCTTATAGCAAAACAGCATTCCAGCACAATCATATACTACAACATCTTCATCGATTCCCTAATTGATAGGAATCCCCTCAATTTCTGATTCTTTGCCACCAGAAAAGAGCTGTTATAAATATTTTTGTATATATAGGTCCTTTTCCTTTGGGTTTTTGGTCTCTTTGGAAAGTGGTATATCTGGGTAAAATGGTAGGCATAGTTTTGTAGTCCTTTAGACATTGTTCTAAATTGCTCTACAGCAGGGCTTCTTACCTGAAAAACTTTTATGCAACCCCAGGTATATAAGTATGTAACAAACCTTCTTAACCTTTTACTGTTGCCAAGTTTTTATGATTCCCCCACATTGAGTTATATGACCCTATATGGAGTCACAACCTACAGGTAAAGAAGCCAGGCTCTACAGAATGGTTGCTTCAGTTCACAACTCCAAGAACAGTGCATTAGTGTCTGTTTTCCAACATCACCTCCAACATTTGTCATTTTCCTTTTCTGTCATAGTAAATCTGATACATGTGAGATGGTACATCAGAACTGTTTTAATTTGCATTTCTCTAATCAATAGTGATTTAGTGCATTTTTCATATGACTATAGATAGATTTGATTATTTCATCAGAAAACTGCCTGTTAATATTCTTTGACCTTTTATCACTTAGGGAATGGTTCTTAATTTTATACATTTGACTCAGTTCCCAATATACTTGAGAAATGAGGGGGCAGCTAGGTGGTGCAGTGGATAAGCACCGGCCCTGAAGTCAGGAGTACCTGAGTTCAAATCTGGCCTCAGACACTTAACACTTACTAGCTGTGTGACCCTGGGCAAGTCACTTAACCCTAATTGCCTCACCAAAAAAAAAAAAGAAAAAAAGAAATGAGACCTTTATCCTCAAAAATGTTTGCTTCTGACTACTGCTTCCCCTAATCTGTTCACACTTTGACTACCTCACACACCTTATCCCCTTCCACTTCTATTTTACTGTAGGGTAAAATAGATTTCTATACCCAATTTAGTGTGTACCTTATTTACTTTTTGAGACAATTCCAATGAGAATAAGGGTCCAGCATTCCCCTCCACATCTCCCATCTTCCCATCCACCATAAAATCTCTTTTTTATGTCAGATAATTTACCCCCTTCTACCTCTCCCTTTCCTCTTCTCCCAGTACATTCCTCTTTCTTCAATTTCTTTTTTAAATGTCATCACATCATATTCAACTCACACCTGTGCCCTCTCTATATAAAACTTCTAACTGCCCTAATGATGAAAAAGTTCTTATGAGCTACAACTATCATCTTCTCATGTGGGAATGTAAACAGTTAAAATTTATTAACTTATGACTTCCCTTTCCTGTTTACCTTTTTATGCTTCTCTTGAGTTTTGTATTTAAAAGTCAAATTTTCCATTCAGCTCTTGTCTTTCCATCAGAAATGCTTAAAAGTCTTCAGTTACATTGAATATCCATTTTTTCCCTGAAGGGTTATACTTAGTTTTGTTGGGTTGGTAATTCTTGGTTGTAATCCTAGCTCCTTTGCACTCTGTAATATATTATTACAAGCCCTCCTAAATCTTGTGTTATCCTGACTATGGCTTTTGATATTTGAATTATTTCTTACTGGCTTCTGGCAATATTTTCTTCTTGACCTGGGAGCTCTGGAATTTGGCTGTAATATTCCTGGGAGTTTTATTTTGGGATCTCTTTCAGGAGGTGATGTGTGGATTCTTTCCATTTCTATTTTACCCTCTGATTCTGGAATGTCATGGTGGTTTTCCTTGATAATTTCTTGAAAGATGATGTCTTGACTTTTATTTATCATGGCTTTCAAGTAGCCTAATAATTCTTAAATTATCATGCCAGGATCTATTTTCCAGGTCAATCGTTGTTACAATGAGATATTTTACATTTTCTCCAATATTTTCATTCTTTTGATTTGGTTTTATTGCTTCTTGATGTTTCATAGAGCCATTGGATCCCACTTCCCTAATTCTAATTTTAAGGAATTATTTTCTTCAGTAAGCCTTTTAACCTCCTTTTCCATTTGGCCTATTCTACTTTTTAAGGAGTACTTTTCTTCAGTGAACGTTTGTGCATCTTATTCCACTTGGCCAATTCTATTACCTAGGGCATTCTTCTTTTCATTTGATTTTTTTTTTTTTTGTGGGGCAATGAGGGTTAAGTAACTTGCCCAGGGTTCATTTGATTTTTGTGCCTCTTTTACCATTTGGCCTATTCTGGTTTTTAAGGTGTTGTTTTCTTCAGCATTTTTTGCGCCTCCTTTACCAAGCTGTTGATTCATTTTCCATGATTTTCTTACATCAATCTCATTTCTTTTCCCAATTTTTCCTCTAACTCTCTTGATTTTTAAAGTCCTCTTTGAGCTCTTCCATGGTCTGAGAATAATTTATATTTTTCTTTGAGGCTTTGGGTGTAGCAGTTTTGACTCTGTTGCCTTCTCCTGATCTTCCTTGTCACCATAGTAACTTTCCATAGTCAGGATCATATTTCATTGTTTACTCATTTTTCCAGCCTATTTTTTTTTACTTTTAACTTTATATTAAATTTGGGCCCTGCTTCTGGACTGGGTGTTAGGGAGCACTGTCCCAAGCTTATGATTTTTTTGTGTAGCTGTTTTTAGAGCTATTTCTGGAGGCGGGGGGGGGGGGAATCTGTAAGCTTTCACTTCTTCAAAGGTAGTATTATCTAAGCAGATATGTGTTTACTGCTCTCCTGGCCTGTGCTCTGGTCTGTAAGCAACCACAAGCATTATTTTTTGCCCTTGAACCATGACCAGGGATCCTAATCCCCTGATGCCACAAGTTCTGGCATGCTAGTGCTCCTCCTCACCCTGGGACTAAACCCAAATCTAAATATGGGTAATGCAACAGAGTACTGCACAAAGTGCCAGCAAAGGGACTTCTGTAATTGCATTCTGACTAGTTATCTGACCCCTTACCATCTATGGGCTGATAGCTCTTGAAGTAGTCACTGATGCTTCTGATTCTGTCACCTCCAAGGCTTGTTTGGGGCATGCTGGGGTGCTGTCTGCACTGGTGTGGTCTGTGCTCCATTCTCAGCCCAGTGCATGCAATATAAATTTCCTGCCAATATCTTAAGTTGTTCTGTGCTAGAAAATTGTTTTACCCTGCCATTTTGTGGATTCTTCCACTCCAGAATTTTTTTAAGGCATATTTAAAGTTTTTTGAAGAGGAATTTGTGAGAATTCAGGCAAGTCCCTGTCTTTTTTCCACCATCTTGGCTCCACCCCTTTGTAGCTATTTTTGTTCATTTTTCTCTTCTATATTTGTATCTTGAACATTTCTGCCACCATAATTGTTCATTATGGTGGGATTCTTTTTTTGTTTGCTCATTCTTCCAGCCTGCTTCATAACATGAGACAATGTTAGGACTTAATGTTAGGACTTCTAAAGGGAAGCTTTGGGCTGGTCCATTTATTGGGTTGTTTTTTTGTTTGTTTCTTTTTGGATTGTTGAGTGATATGTTATTCCAAGATCAAAGGGTCAGGCTTAGCGACTTGCAAGCTTTCAGTCCTCCCAAAATTGATCTAATCCAGGGAAAATTCTGTTTTCTACCCTCTAGTATGAGCTCTGCAAGTTTTTTGACCTGGTTTGGGTCTAAACAAAAGGAGAATTCTGTTGGACTACCAGCCAACTAGAAAGCTCTCATGATTCAGAGTGGCAGATTTGATCTGGGATTCCTTCTCTAGTTATTCCTCTGTAGTCTGGGCTAATGATGGAAGTAAGACCTTTACTCTGAATTTGAAGTCTGCTGCTGCTGACATTTATTAAAGCATAGAGGTATTCACAAGGAGTTCAGGGGGGAAAAAAAAGTCCTACCTAGCCTAGAGTTCCAGCCTGGTTGGGTTCTTCCTGAAGTCCTCCTCCACAAGCCTGCTTTAATCAGGAACACTCTCCAGCAAACTGATTGTGGAAGCTTTTTATAGGTCTGGAACAGAGGCAGTCCTTACACACTGCTTCAAGCTGATTGGTTGGCATCATCCAAATCCATTGGTTCTGAAGGTGTTCTCAAGGTGTGATTACAATCCAGTTAACTTGAAGTAGGCTAATCAGCAGCTAATCACTCTCACTTGATTCAATCAGTCTAGATTAATCTCCAGGTGGGTCTTTGAGTATCTGCTAAATCTCATTATTTCATCACAGAGGCCATATTTGAACTCAGGTCCTCCTGAATCCAGTGGACTTTATCCACTGTGCCACCTAGCTGCCCCTCATTTGCCTCTTCAGAGAAAAGATATATGATTCTATCATGTAGCTCAAATTTGCTTTTGTCTTCTAGTGTTTTCATGTATAATAAGAATACCAATACTCTTATTTCCAGTGCCTAATAAATGTTGATTGATTGATGAATGGATTCAATAGTATGTTTTAGATACTAAACAAGGATCTTACCTTAAGAGCTATAAAAGCTAGTCTAAATATTTTATGTTTCTTACCTCTTTCTTTCCCTTTTTCTGTCACCATCACTTTCCTCAGAAGGAGCAGAAGAAAGCTACAGAGGACTGGAAGCCATTTTGCATTTCTTTTTCTTTTTTTCATAGATTGTTCCATCTAAAGATAGTGATGAACCTCTTGGTAATTAGGTAAGGTGCTGCTAAGAAAGCAAGGTCTGTCCTCAGGACCATACATACCTGAGCCCTCCTGAGTGAGGACTTTATGGAAACTATTATGTATTATTAAAATTTTGTGAGCACTAAAAAAAAGGAAAGTGTTCATTGCTATCATCCAACATAGGTTCATTAAAAACAATTCATATAAGACCAATCTTATGTTTTTATGGACAAAATAAGTAGATTGGCAGAATAAAGAGTATCATAGACAGTATGGCTGTATTTCAGCAAGGCATTTGACAAAAGCTCTCTGGAGAATAAAGATGAGTGAAAGGTGGTCTAAATATTTATATACATATGCATATATACATGCATATATAAACAAAGACCTATGTATATACATCTATCCAGATAAACATGTATACATACATGTTTATGTGTGTATCTATAAATATATAGATAGATGTACAATACATGTGTGTATATATACATATCCATATAGACAAACATATGCATATAAATTATTAATTTGGAACTGATTATATTAATGGATTTCAAGAATAATGATTACTCAATCAGTGTTAGACTGCAGGGGAGTCCCTAGTATAATGTCCTATGCATCTCTCCTTGGTGCTAAAATACTTTCATCAAATTTGCATGTAAAACAAAGTTGGAAGGTTTAGCTAACACACTGAATAACTAAATCAAAACCCAGAGAGATCTCAACACACTAGAAGAGACTTAATGTGATAAAATTATGTGTAATGTGAGTAAATTAAGATCCGACACTGAGTTAAAGAAATTAACTGTACTGTATAAGTACTTCTGTTCTTCATTAGGGACAAACACAGGCTATAGTAAAGTATGTTTGAAAAAGACATGGGGAGCTAAATGGATCCTAAACTCAGCATGAGAATGTAAACTCCTTGTGAATAGGGATTATTTCATTGGGATTGGTATACCCAGCACCTAGAACAGTGCCTGGTTTATAATATGTATTACAAAGTGCTTATTAATCGAGTTATTGATTGTTATGACATTGCAGCCAAAATAGTAATGTGATTTAAGTATCATACTCTGGCTTTTCAGTCATATCTGACTCTTTGTTACCCCATTTGGGATTTTCTTGGCAGAAATACTGGAATGGTTTGTCACTTCCTTCTTTAGTTTTCTTCAGATGAAAAAACTGAGGTAAACAGGGTTAAGTGTCCAGTAAGTATCTAAGGCCAAATTTGAACTCACAAGGATGAGTCTTCATGACTCTAGGTCAAGAACTCTATCCACTATGCCACCTAGCTTCCCTCTCAGTTGTATATAGATACAGCATCCAGGATGAAGGAAGAAATCATCCCCACTGTACTCAGCTATGCTCAGATCATATTTAGAGTACCCTGTTCAGTTCTGACTGTCTTATCTTAGGAATGATATTAACAAACTAGTCTGCTTCCAGATAAAGTCAACCAAGATTACAAACCATGGCATATAACAATTTATTATAGAGGGTGAAGATGTTTATCCTGAAGAAAAGAATGCAGTGGTAACATGAGAGTTATTTCTGCATCTATAAGACAAAGCTGTTAAACTAGGTAATTTCTTTGGTATCTCTCAGTCATAAATCATATTTCCCTATGAAGAAGAAGTGGGGAACTAAATGGATCCACCTGACAGCATCTTCAACTATTTGAAGGACTGTCAGGTGGAAGAAGGATTAGATTGGCATTGCATTGCTTCAGAATACAGAACTAGGAGTAATAGGTAAAAGTTGCAAAAAGGCAAATTTTAGCTGCACATAAGGAAAGTTTTTCTAACAATTAAAGCTTTCCAAATGTCTTCAATAGTCATCACTAGAGTTCTTCAAATTGAATATGGATGACAAGTCTCCCCGGATGTTAAAGAGGGCAGTCCTGTTTAGGACTGGTTGCACTAAATGGCCTTTGATGTCCTTTCCAATTCTGAGAATATGTAAATGATATCCGTATATTTTCCCATTGAAGCACCATTTTGGTCTGGACACAGGCTGCATTTAAATTCCAAATATGACTTTTCTAAAATTTAAGTGTACTCCATAATTTCATTTTTAGCAAGAGAATGATAGATGTAAAGCAGATTCAAAAAATTTATAACTGAACTGAATATATCATATTTATTTAAATGGAAAAATTAAATATATGTAGTTAATTACATGAAATTTATTGTAAATATATTTGTCAAAGTTGGTTTTATATATGTACATAAATAACACATTTTTATAGGCCTTTATCAGCAAAATGGTTGTTGGGAAACATAATTTTTCCTAGCTGGAAGGAGCAACTAAAGGAGCATCAGTGGATTCTAGCAGAACATAAAAGGCTCAGGAACTTTTGTCCTTTGTCCAGATTAGAGGGACATAGAGCAGATGCCCACTAGCAGTAAGCTAATGACAAGTAAGGGCATTACCATTCCTGAAATGAATATAATCATGATCAATTAGAACCTTGCCTGACTCAATGACCTCAATGATCTGCCTACACAAAATTTACTGTTTGCCTAGATATACCTGCTTGTTGCTCATCGTAGGACAAGTTAAATTATACTCTCCCCAAACTCTCTCTCCTGCCTCATTGGAATAATTACTCTTGGTAGTATCCTACTTTAAAAAAAAATACCTTGTTTCTTTGCTGTCTGCACTTGTATAAAGGCTTTTGTCTCCAAATAAAGATGAGCTGATTTTTGTTGCATTGTGAGTTTTTGCTACAAAGGAGTGGACCATACAAGGGAGGATTAGCATGGTCAAAAGAGAACTTGAGACCATTGCTCTAGACAATCACAAAGCTATATTTAACTCCCTTTAGGGCTATAAAAAGAAGGGCTTCTTATCAGCTTTAAGATGTCAATACTCATTATCTTCTCCCTCATTTCTGTGAAGAGGTGGCCCTTCTTGCTAGAGCAAACCCCTATCCATCCACTTCAGCCCCTTCTATTCCCATATTCTCCAAAAGATTGTCCTTTCAGTCACGTCTACTCTCTCATTAATTTTCAATGTATCCCTATCTATAGGCCCCTTCCCTATTGCCTATTAAAACACCCATTTCTCCTCTTCTTTAATTAAAAAAAAGCTTTAATAATTCTATTATATCTGCTAGCTATAAACCAACATCGCCCCTCCCTCTTGTGAATAAATTCTTTTGGGGGAAAAAGCCATCTGCATTCCATTTAGTCTGTTCCCATTCTCTTCTAAGTACCCCACAGTCGAGTTCCATCCTCTTCATTCAACTGAAACTACTCTCTTCCAAATTACCAAGGGTCTCTTAATTGCCAAATTCAATGGTCTTTCCACAATATAAATTCTTCTTGACCTGAATTATCCATCTCTAATTGAACACCCTGTAGACATTTCAAACTCAATATGCCACAAACAGAATACATTATTCTGCCCCTCCCTCCTCCTCTCCTTTGAAATTTTTCTATCGCTCTTGAATACACCATCATCCTTTTAGTTACCCAAGCTTACTCTCTTCATGCTCTCTCCCCCATATCCAATCTGTTCCAGTTTTCTCATTTCTACCTTTATAACTTCACTTATTCACCCCCTTCCCCCAGCATCCATTCTAGTTCCTTCCCTCATCACCTCCTGCCTGGAATTATACAATAGCCTTTTGGTTGGTCTCTTGCCTCAAGTATGTCCCACCTCCTACCTATCTTCCACTCACTCGGCCACCAAAATGATTTTCCTAAAGTACAAATCTGACCATGTTATCTATCTACTCAATAAACTCCATTGTCTCCCCATTACCTCCAAGATCAAAGATACAATCTTCCCTTTGGCTTTTAACATCCTTCACAACTAAGCCTTTTCCTATCTTCTTGCTCTCTTACACTTTAATTGCCTCTACAGGTTCTATGATTCAGTGACAATTATCTACTTTCTGTCCCTTACACAGGACATGCTATCTTTCTTCTTTCCACCTCTACCATATGTCTGGAATGCTCCTTTTTCTTACTTGTCTTCCCAGACCTCCTTCTAGACGCAGCTCAAATTCTGCCTTCTGCAAGAGGCCTTTCCTGGTCTCCATTTCATTTCATCTGCCACCAATAGTGTCTTTCCTCTAAGATTACTTTCCAGTGACCTGTTTGTATCTTGTATATACAAAGTTAATTGCATGTGATCTCCTATATTAGAAAGTTACTGCATTGAGGGCAGGTTCCATGTTTTTTGCCTGGTATATAAAAAGTGCTTAATACTTGCTAACTTACCGAATATATGAATATGCATAGGTTTTCTATCAAAAAGGTTTCCTTTTTGGTGAGAGAAATATTTTTTATAATTAGGAGCAGTCTTTATTACAATAAATTGCTAACAAATTTGTGTATATATAAAGATCACATCAGTATACAGGTTTTATTCATCCATAGGCCTTTCATCAGCTAATCATATATTAAGGCCAACTCTAATCATCTATTCAGATGTTAGGTAAACTATAAATGAAATTGTGTGTTATATTCTTTGAGAAATCTTCCCTTTCCCAGAGGAAAATAGAACAAGAACTTAGCTACAAGAAGTAGGAGCAGAAAGCAATCCACTAGAGGGCATTAGAGTAACATTATCTTCCCATATTTACACTAGCTAGATATCTTATGTTATTGCAATCATAATAATATAGTGAATATTTCCTAACTTTGGTAAATATTTCCTAACCATTAGCAAAATAGTTCTACAACATACCTAACAAGAGGATCTTCCAGCTTCTGCTTAAAGAGATCTAGTTCTGGGGAACCTACCACTTCCAGAGTCCCATTCTATGTTTGCTTTCTAAAAGGATTTCAAGTACATTTATGAGTTTATAAATAAACCTTCCTTACTTTAACTCACAAACTGTGATAATGATTCTAAGCATATACTCCATTAGACCATTAGGACCCTGGGTCCTAGTCCCTATGACTTGTTAGCTATGTGACCTTGGAAAATCCATTTATACCAGTTATGTTCCCCCATCTGTAAAATGTCGATGCTAAACTGACTTATAAAATCCTTCCAACTGTAACATACTTTATTCATTTCATGCCCCACTTTGTCACATGTCTGAGTGGCAGCTAGGTGGCACAGTGATTGGAATGCTGGGCTTGGAGTACAGAAGACCTAAGTTCAAATCCTGTCTCATACATATACTTCTTGTGTGACCCTGGACAAGTCACTTAACCAAGCCTTCTCAGCCTCAATTTCCTCATGTATAAAATGGGAGTAATTAAAAGCACCTGCCTCACAGGGTTGTTGTGAAAATCAAATGAGATTATATATGAAAGCACTTTATAAATGCTAGAAATAACATAAGAGAAATTAATTGCAAGATCTGGGGGCATTGAAGCAAGGGAAATCAATTAATTGACATCAATTAAGTATTGACTTTGTGCGAAATATTGTGCTAGGTTCTAGTGAAGCAAAGAAAAATAAAAAATAGTCCCTGCTTTCTAGGATTTTCCCTTCTAATAGGGAATACATAATTAAGTATCTAAAAAAGATAAATATAGAGTAGATGGCAGGTACCCTCATAGGGAATGAAAATAGATATTAAGCAGGAGTTTTGTTATGACTATAACTTGTCTATTTGCTATTTTGTTGATTTGATTATCTGTCCTCTTTCTACTCAGATTGGCTAATTTTTATCAATTTTATCAATCTTTTCAAAGAACTTTTAGCTCTTATTAGCTCTCTATATTGTTATCTTTTTATCATTTTAGTTTTATATTTCTATATTTTATTTAATTATATAATTCAGTTCTTTTTAGTTTTATCATTTCTACATATTTTTGTTTCTAGTTCATCCATTTCTACTCTAATTTTTAATCTCCTCTTTGTGTTTATTTTACTTCATTTATTTGTTGGCTTTCTATTTTTTTAATGTGTATTCAGTTCTCAAATCCTCTCTTTTGTTACTATATATGTATATGTATATACACATACACATACACACATATGTATATATTCAAGAGAAAGAAAAAAAGAGGGGAGGAGGGGGGAAATAAGGAGGGAAGAGAGGGGAAGGGCAAAGCAAGGGGAAAGAGAGACAGAGAGAGGGAGAGGGAGAGGGAGAGACAGAGAGACAGAAAAGAGACAGAGAGACAGAGAGAGAGACAGAAAAGAGACAGAGAGAGAGACAGAAAAGAGACAGAGAGAGGGAGAGACAGAGGGAGAGACAGAGAGAGAGAGAGAGAAAATGATTTCTCTCCACAGGATTGTTTTGTTCCCCTAGAAATTTTGGTGTGTTTCATCATTATGATTTTCTTTTACATAATTATTGTTTCTATGATTTGTTTTTTGACCCATACATTATTTAGGAGTTCCTTTTAAGTCTCCATTTGGATTTGCATCTGATTTTTTTTTTGTTCCCTGAACTGATTACTATTTTTATTGCATTATGGTTCATAAAGGATATGTTTACTATCTCTGCTTGTATTTGGGTGGTAGGAGGTACATATATGGAGAGGGAGAAGGATTGGACTTGTGGTTTCATTGGCACAGGAAACTCTAATACAGATCAGTATCTCCTTGGCAATTTAAATTCTTAGAGAGTTGTCCTGAGCACTGAAAAGTTGATAGACTTGCTCAGAGCAAGAAAAACAGTATGTGCCCAGACTGCATGGCAGGAATAGGGTTAGAATACATGCATATATTTGTATTTATATTTATAATCTTTATATACCAGTCTTAGAACATTCTTTTCACCTCTCAAACAAATCTTCGGCTTCAGCCTCATGGAGGTTCACAGGAATTCATTATTGTTTATATCCTCTTTCCCAGCATCCAGGCATTGAGTCTCTTGTTTATGTTAGCACTTCCTGTTGAATCTAAAATTTTGAGTCTCATTGTCCCTTTTTCCTCTATTGCCCAATACCCCCACCTTTGTCCCCTGGCAGTTAGGTTGGATTATTCAAATTACTTTGTACTGTTTCCTAAAACATTAAAAAAAGAGAGGAACATAGTAGCAGCTCCTGTTAGTATGGAGCATCAAAAAGAGACAACCCCAGATGCCCATGAAAACAAAATAATTAAAATACCAGAGAGGGAACACAGTAGAACAACCATTGCATAACCAGTTCTTGAGACTTCTGTAGACATAGATTAAAAGTGAATTTCTAGGTTTAATCTCATTGACTCACTGAGAAACCTGAATCCCTTGGGGCAAGATAGGAATTATACACGTGATTTTATTAGTAATGGGAACTCCCAGAAAGGAAAACTGTATCAATGTAGGTCCATACTTTATCTGCAATTTATAAGGTGTTGCCCAGATAACCAAGCGGTTAAGTGACTTTCCCAGGGTCATACAGCCAATAACTATCAACCTATTAAAGGAGAGATTGTATTAATTGCTAATTGACTGTTTTACCCACTCTTCCTTCCATCAATATGCTGACCTTAACCTTCTTGCTAGGCCTAACATCCCTGCTGCCTACATCTTCAAAGCCAGGGCTTCTGAAAATACAACCCTGGTACTCTGAAAGTCATTCTGCCTAAAAAATCATGATACATGAAGAATATGAAGAATGTAGAAAAGCAAAGGAAGATTTATAAGAATTGATGAAAAATGAATAAAGTAGAACCAGGAAACCAAGAAGGGGAGGAGAGGGGAAAGGAAGAGAATGAAAGGAAGGAGAGGGAAGAGAGGAGGAAAGTTTACACAAAATTTCTATTTTACAGAGAGGTTTGATGAATTGCAAAGATTAGAGAAAAGGTCTACTCCATTTTCTTTGTCATGTGACCCAAAATCCCTATGAAGGGCTTCAATGTCAAACAAATGAGTATTTAATTGTTCCTACTGGTAACAGGGAACTATTAGAAGTGACTGAGTAAAGGGATGACATAGTCAGATGTGCACTTTAGGAAAATCTCTTTGGTAGCTGTGTGAAGTATGGATTAGAATGGGGATCGATTTGAAGCTGGGAGATAAATTAGAATATTATTGCAATAGTTAAAAAAAGGGTGATGAAGACGTGAAGTAAGGTGTTAGTAGTATGAGTGTAGAGAAGGGGACATATTCAAGATATAAAGAAAAAAATTTACAATAATTAGCCATGATTTGAATGTGTGGGATAAGTGAGAGTGAGGAATTGAGATTGATGATACAGTCACAAACCTGGGGAACTGAAAGAAAGGTGGTGTTCTCAATAGTATTAGGAAAGCGTGGAAGAGAAGTAGACTTAGGAGGAATGGTAATGAGTTCTGTTCTGGACAGGTTGAGTTTGAGATACCTATGGGACATACAGTTCAAAATGTAAAAAAAGGCAACTGTTGTTGCTGGACTGAAGTTTAGGAGACACAATAGGGCTGGATATATAGGTCAGTGAGTCTACAACACAGAGCTCATCACTGAAATTATGGTAATAGATGAGATCACCGATTGATATGGTGTAGATAGAGAAGAAGGATCAGAACAGACACTTCGTTAATGTCTGGTACATGAATGAAAAGTTAACAGCAGACACTTGGAGAGAATAATCAGACAGAAAGAAGGGGGAGAGAGAGAGAGAGAGAGAGAGAGAGAGAGAGAGAGAGAGAAATAGTGCCATGAAAACCTATAGAGAGGAGAGTATCTAGAAGAACAATGTGAAACATTGTAAAGAGATCATGAAGCATGAAGACTGAGAAAGGACTATTAGATTTGGCAATTAGGATATCTTTGGTAACTTTGGAGAGAAGAGTTTCAATTGAATGATAAAATCAGAAGACAGATTAAGAGGGTGTAGAAGAAAATGAGAAGAAAGGAAGAACTGGAACTGACTGAGTGTAAATGACTTCAAGGAAGTCAGCTGAGAAAGAAATGAAAGGTATAGCACAATATCTAGGTTGAAAAGCAGTATTTAATATTTTGAGGATGAGGGAAACATAAATGTACTTGGAAGAAGCAGAGATCAACATATATTATTATAAGATTAGAGAGAGAGTGAAGATGATCATTTTGGTAATCTGCTTGAAAAAGATGAGAGGGGATTGGATCAAGGGTGCATGTAAAGGAGCCAGCCTTAGAAAAGACTAGTTCTACTTCATTATTAGAGACTGGAGTGAAGAAAAAGGTAGTGGGGAATAATATCATAGGAATATGACATGTAAAGGGCAAAAAGAGAGAGCTCTTGATGAATAGTGTCATTTTTTTGCTGAAAAATGCACTGAAGTTCTCAGTAGAGAAAGGTAGAAGGAGGTGTAGAGAATGAATACTTAGTAAATTTGAGGAGACAAGAGGAATTTGGGGATCACCATTCTAGTAAGTGGGATAAATAATCAATTCAGGAGGAGAAGCAACACCTTACTGACAGTTTGAGATTAGATAAAATTAAATTAAAATGGCCAGAGCACCGGCCCTGGATTCAGGAGGACCCGAGTTCAAATCTGGTCTCAGACACTTGACACTTACTAGCTGTGTGACCCTGGGCAAGTCACTTAACCTCAATTGCCTCACCAAAAAAAAAATTAAATGGCCATAGAAAGCATAGCTTCAACATAAATCAATATGCCTATTGAAATTTCCTAGTATGAGGGCAGAAGTTGGGGTAAAGAGAAAGACTGTAATCCAGGAATTAAATTCAGTAAGGAAAGGATCAGAATGTCTTGAGATAGTGGGGGAAGGGAAGGGGTAGTTGATAGAAAATAGTCACAAGAATCTGGATTGGGCAGTAAATTTGAATTTAATGAACTTCCCAGGAGGAGAAGCTGTCAAGAGGGTGAAAATGGTTGAGGGATAATATTAAAGTAGAAATGGGAAGTAAGGAGTATTCCAACTCCTCTATCTCAACTAGTGACAGCTTACCTAGTACTTAAAAGGGTAGCCAGAGCTCCAGTGGCATCAATAAGGAATTAAGTTTCAGTGCATATCAGAAGATGAAAGGGGTTAGAGTGAAAGATGTTTAAGAGAAGAAAAAGTCTAATAATTATAGAATAGGGATTCTAGAGTACATTGGAAGGGATAGTTAGCTTTGGAGAGGGACATGAGTGAAGAGTAGGTTTGGGGGTTTTTTTGGTGAGGCAATTTGGGTTAAGTGACTTTCTCAGGGTCACACAGCTAGTATCAAGTGTCTGAGACTGGATTTGAACTCTGGTCTTCTTGACTCTAGGGCCAGTGCTCTATCCACTGTGCCACCCAGCTGCCCCATAGTTTTTTGGGGTTTTTTATTTAATTTTATATTTTTATGGGGAATAAGTTTGAAGTAAAGATAGAAGTGAGGGAACTGACAGCTGGAGCTGGGGAAGAATGTTTATTCTTCAGCAGCTCAGGGTACTCAAGCAAAAGTTAACTGAGCTGCAAAAGAACAGTCCATTTTTGCATGTATATATTATAAGCTCAGTAAAGATAGGACTTTTCACAATCTACTCTTAATTGTTGTTTCTCTTCTTACTTGTCAATAAAATTTGTTCTTTTCTAGTTGATAAAACATTTATACCAGGGTATAATATGAATGATTTTTTTCACTTACTATGATGCAACCTGAAGAAAAAGGCAATGTAAGTTATTTTCTCCTAACATCCATGATTCAGCTGCTTTTTTGTCATTATGTGGGTTCTTAGCATGGCATATGAAATCACAGGCCCATCAAATTATCCAAGTAAATCTAATATTATTTTATGCAATTCACTGTTAATTGAGGGATATTATAATGGCCCATAATATTTATTTCATGAAATTTAGTAGTCATTGCCTTGGGATGTTCCACTGTAACATAATATTCAGGTGGTTAAAATAGAAAATGGTAATCCATTTCATTTTAACACAATGATTTAGAAATCACATTGAACTGTTCCATGTCTACTAGGGAAAAAATAATTATCTGATTCAAAATTTTAAGGTTATAAAGAAAGGCTAAAATAGTCAAGCTCAATTGACTTTCAAAATAGTTTACCAATCAATCAGCAAGTGTTCATTAAGTACCTTCTAGGTCATAGGTACTGTTCTAAGCACAAGGGATACAGACACACACACACACACACACACACACACACACACACACACACTTGAACAAATGGAAATAATCCTTACTCTGAAGAAGTTTATGCAAAGCATGGAATTGTAAAAGATAATTTTTATCCTTCTGGATAAAGGTAATTAAAGTTTGAAAATGTTGTGATGAATGACATTAATTTCATGTAGACTTTAAATATTTATTTGATTTGAAAGCATTTTATTAACAGAGAAATAGATTCCATGCACAAATTTACTATTTCATCATATTTAAAATAGCATGAGCCAGGATCAAATTCAAGTGCTATGATTCCAAGGTTAGTCACTCTTTAAAATGAGCCCCACTATAATTTGTCTTAGCCAAGGGTCTAAGCCAGGTAAGCATTAAGTGGTAGGGCAGCATGCAAATATTACAGTCGGAATCCATATGAATTGTAAATCAAAACACAGCTTGAAGGTAGCAGTAGAGAGAAGGGCTTCCACAAAGAGTGATGGCACTGAGGAACCAGAAAGGACAGGACAACCTTGAAACTAAAGAAAGGTCTACCTCATGGGACAACATGCTTAGTCCAGAGTCTGGAAGGAAGAGGTAAACCATGTTAGGTAAGTGCTAATTTAAGTTGGTGTGGCTGAAGTGTAGAATGAGTTATAGATATGAAGAAATGCTGAAAAGAAATAGAAACAAAGCACATAAGTTGGGGGATAATGAAAAAGAAAAATTGGTACATGGAATGTCACTGTACAGAGCATAGGATAGATACAGAAAACCATGGGGAGACTTATATGAACTGAGTGATGCAAAACAAAGTAAGAAGAGCCAGGAAAACAATGTAAACAATGACTACAACAATGTAAATGGAAAGAACAATCCCAAGATAATGGAAAATTAGTGTTATAAATTTGTAAAGAACATATAGCCCCAAAGGGACATAAGTAAATACTTCCCCCACTCCTTTGCAGGAGTGGGAATTCTCCATTGGCATGAAACATTGTATATAATGTCAGGTTTTAAAAATATATTTATCAGTTTAGCTGAAGTTTTTTCTTTCCTTTTTCTTAAAAAAAAAAAATTTCTAAAGATAATGGCCTTGGGGGCAACTATACTTCCTTAAGAATAGAATCATACTACAACAGAATGCAACTGGGAATTTGACTAGTTGTCCATTGGGCAAAAACTGTCCCTTTTGCAGTTCTAAAAAAGTCTGGTCTATGTCATGGATTCAGTTTGGTGGTCAAGGTGGTTGTAGTGAGACATTGAGGCAATGGTGGGGGTACTGACCACATACAGGTAGATACAGAAACATCTGTGTCCATGAAGGTGAGTCAAAATTGTTTTTACTGACAGGAATTTTACTCATCAAAGGATCATGAATAAGTCAGGGAATCATAAAGCAGGAAGACAAATATCTGGCACCACAAGGTAGGCACTCAATGTTAAGCATGGTTAAGTTGGCAATGTTTATACAAAATCCAGGTCAAAGGCTAGAACCACAAATTAAATCTGAAATATATTTGTTGCTGTCAGACTAAGCTAGGGCAATTGATCCCCTTAATCAGGGCAGACTTTGTGGCTAATTCTCCAACCAAGACAGAGTGTTTTCCTGGCTTCACAATGTCAGAGGAAGAATAATGCCCCTTCCCTTCTTCTCCTTCTTCCTCATCATTCTCTTCAGCCTCCTTAGCGTCCTAGCACATAGCTTCTTCTAAGCAGGAGAGACAGGATTAAAATTGAAGTCAAATCCTGTGACTCCAAGTCCATCACTACTTAATAATAGCTAGCATTTACATGGTCCTTTAAGAACTTTACAAATATTTCAGTTTATCCTCACAATAACAATGGAGACAGATGCTATTGTTACCTCCATTTTACAGATGAGGAAACTGAGGCAGAACAAAAAAGTTGTGTCCTGTTCAGGGAGATATAACTAGTAAGTGTCTGAGGCAGGATTCGAGCTTCAGTCTTTCTGATTCCAGATCCAACATTTTATCTACCAATAGACTCACAGTTTAGTTGGCTCCCTAGAAAAAAACACAGATTTTTATTTTCCCTCTTCTCTTTTTTCTTTTCATTCCTTTCCTTTTCCTTCTTTCCCCTTTTTTTCTTTCTCTTCTTTTTTCGTCTCCTTTCTTCCCCTTTTCATCATTTTCCTCCCAGAATCCCTCACTGTCAGAATGGCTGATAGTTTTAAGATGTTCTCCTGGTGAGTTTGTGTCTCTTTTGGCAGGAAAAGACTCAGTGGAGAATAAAAGACTTACCAGAATCTCAGTGTTCCTCTACATGTAGCTTTATTTCTCTGGACAAAGTACTCTCCCTCAGACCTGGTATCAGGGTTCTGACATAGGAACTTCAAACCAAGGTTACAACAGAGTTATATCCATTTCCTATGACCCACAGCCTAGTGGCTGCCAGTATCATGGAAATGTTCCCTGCATACTTCATAAACATATTCTGACATTGTTCAAGAAACATACTTTCAACTATTTATGATAAGATCCTTTCTAGAAATTAGTTGAAGAACTAGAACACATTTTAAGTCCCTACCAATCCCAATTTCTTAATAAACTTATATATGTACATATTATCTCACCCCATAGTGTACAAACTCCTTGAAAGCAGGGAAATTTTGACATTTTTTCCCATAACTCCAGCACCAGAAAGACCTAAAAATGTTTGTTTGATTGATTTGACAAATTCTACCTTCTCTAAATCAAGGAAACTTAACTATGCCTTAAGGCTTGAAATTCCCTTTCCAAAGACCCAAATGATTTACCTTAACTCATAATGAGCTTTCCTATCTGGAAAGATCACTATGTGCTTGAATCATTGTCCATCCTCAACAATAATTAGATTCTGATTCATTATTCAATAATATAGAAAGACAATCTTTACCCTCTAAATGTGGTAACATTATTAGCCTCCCACTTCTACATAGGCAGGAATAATTAATTGGCTATTCATAGGAATTTAGAATTCTGACTAAAGATGTAACATAGTTCCCGGTTTACCTTTATTTCCTAGAATAAGAAATAAATGTTTGAGGAGGTTTATGTTTGTTTGTTTGTTTGTTATTAAAGGAATCAAGATTTACACCTCAAAAGTCTTGAAGTGCTTCTAGGTCTTTAATTACCCAAGAACAGAAAGTCAAAGTAATATAAACCAAGTAGGGTGATTATGGACTTTTTACAATGTCAATTGCCAATGTTTTATAAGTCCAGATTCTTTAAAAAGACAAACTTGAATGACAAGATTTTGTGTTTGGGAAGTATAACTTAAAATTAATGATAAAAACTGAATATGAAGAGATTATCTGTAAAGCATTTATTTTTTGTTTATCCTTGTTTTTTTGTGGGGCAGGCAGGGTGGGTGGCTTATGTCTGGGGCTGGATTTGGGCTTGGGGCCTCCTGGGTCCAGGGCTGGTGCTTTATCCACTGTGCCATCTAGCTAACCCATGATGACATCTTTAAAATAAAGTTAAGGGGTAAGAGGAATGCATTGGAAGAAAGGGAAAGGGAGAGGTATACTGAGGAAAAGTAGTACACATAAAAGAAATAAGAAAAAGCTTATAGAGGGGAGAGGAAGAAGGCGAAGGAGTGGGAAATTGAGTAAACCTTTCTATCATCAGAATTGGCTCAAAGAGGGAATAACATACATACTCAAGTGGATATAGTAATATAGTTTGCACTGAGGGAAAGTGGGAGGGGAAGGAGATAAGGGAGGGGGAGAGGGGAAGGAAGAAAGGGCAGATTAGGGGAGGGTGCAGTAAAAAGCAAAACACTTTAGAGGAAGGTGAAGATGTTCTGCACAACTGCACATGTATGACATATTGAATTGCTTGATTTCATAGGGAGGGTTGAGGAGGGAGGGAAGAAGAAAATTTAGAAAACAGAATTAGCTTAAAGACCTTAATCACATCAGAGTGGCTCAAGGAGGGAATAACATACTCACCCAATTGGGAGGAGTAATCTACTTAACCCTGCAGGAAAATAGGAGGAGAAGAGGATAATGAGGGAAGGGTGAAAGAAGGGGGGGGGCACTCAGAAGCAGAAAAACACTTTTGAGGAGGAACTGGGTAAAAGAAGATAGAAAATATAGTAAATATCATGGGAAGGGAATAGGATGGAGGGAAACCATTATAATGATTGATTATAATGACAAAATGTATGGTACCTACTTTGCTGGGCTATTGTGAAGAAAATTCTTTGTCAAGTTTAAGGTTATGATGAACAGGATGTTATCAGAAAAACCTAGAAAGACCTACATGAACTGAAGCAGAGTGAAATGTACTGTATACAAAATAACAGCAATAGTGTAAGATGATCTGCTGGGAAGGACATGGTTATTTCCAGCAATGCAATGATACAAATAACTCTGAAGGACTTATAAAAATTGCAATTCATCTATAGAAAAAGAACTGATGGTATCTGAAAACAGATTGAAGCATAATTTTTTTTGATAGTTCCTTAATCTGAAGTTTGGTTTTTATCTGTTTTCTCTCACAACCTGGCTAATGTGGAGATGTTTTCCATGACCACTCATGTAAAACTTATATTGAATTGCATGAGTCCTTGGGGGGAAGGAGCGGAAGGGAGGGAGGAAGAGAAGTTGGAACACAAAGTTTTTAAAAATTGATGTCAAAACTTGTTTTTACATGTAATTTTGAAAATAAAATTCTGAAAAGAATAAAAACCAAAACAAAAGAGAATTCATGGCTGCAAAAAAAATTTTTTAAGCTTTGGGAAAAAGGCATCATTTTCTAAATATGAAAATTTTATTCTTATTATTCCTTAATTCAACTACCACTTTTGGAGCAAGTCAAAGGTACACACAAATGATGTATTATGCATGGAAAAATAAAAATAACCAAGACTAACCAGGAAATAGCATTATAACTATCCCCAGACATCACTGTTCCTTGTATGTCAAAAGTTACACAATCACTCCTAGCCAGTTGAATAACAACTAATTTATATATTTTTTCTGCTATTTGCAGCATCCAAAACTACATAATAAAAAGGCATAACCAAAGAAAAGACAAAATGAATGTGAGCTGATAGTTATCATACATTCCAGATTATTTGAGATAGTCCTAGGTTGTTGTTTTTCTTAAAGAAAATATACTTTTTTTTTAATTGTGCTTCCAAAATTTCTTGATGTTGATTCGGCACGAAAAACGGCTGAGGTTACCCCTGCCACTCGACGTGTGCCATGCATGTTTTTTAAGAAAATATACTTTTAATAAGACTTTGCAAAAGGACTAATTTGTAGTAGGCTCACAATTAAGGCTTGTTAAATTGAACTGAAATTGTTGAATTGTTCTGATTTTAGGCTTGGAAAAAATGGTTCTTGTTCATCTATAAGCATTTCAAAAGGAAAAATTCATTTTGATATATGTTTATTTCTATTAACACATGTAGACCAGGCTTCTCTAAGGCATGTCCAATTTTAACACAGAGCCAGCCTGGAGAGGCCTTTGAGCATACCCACTTAGTCTAATACAGAACCTGCTGGGACCCCAGCCAAGTCATTGGGGATAGATTCCTTGATTGGCCTCCTGCACCTTTAAAACTGGTCAGATCCAGCTGGGTACCTCTCTTTTCTGCAGAGAAAGAAACATTTATCTGTTGTGCCTTTTTTACCTCACCTCCAAGAAATGGACCTAGAGGTATTTTTTTTTTGGTTCTTTGTTATTTGTCCTAGGTTTCAGGTAGTAGAGGTGATCCTTAAAGGGACTTGAGCTATGGAAACCTTGGAGCTAGGATGGCAAATGAGGTGTAAGCTGGGGTGGGAGCCTTGAGAATCCAAGGTGCTTGGGAATTTGAGCCAGACCTGGGTTTTAGACTTGAAGCTGGGACTGTGCCCTATGGGAATCAAGCTGAAATGTGAACTTAATCCCAGTTCCCTCCTCACATACTGAAGTGCTATAAAGGGGTAGGTACATTATGCCTCCCAACTATTGAGAGAGTACTTCTGAGTACAGTGTTTGCAATTATAGTTTCTGAAGCAAATATTCCCATTGTAAAAGGCCCAGTCTGTTACACACACATGTTTCTTTAATGAACGGAATTCCTCTCTATTAAACATGATGCTTACATATATATGTATAATTTTTGTCTACATTATATATGTGTATATAAAAATATATGCAAATTACATCTATGTACATATATATATATACATATACACAAAAAAATTGGGATTTCATCATTCTATAAGCAAGTGCTGTTAAATGTCTATTGATATAAGGCACAATGTTAAGTAATGTGAATAAAAATGCAAAATGCCTGTTCAAGTAGCTTATATTCTAGTGGATATTCATAATTATTCAGTAATTACAAGGTAATTTGAGGAGTGTGCGAGCACTAACTTCTAAGGAATTCAGAAAATACTTCTCACAAGAAATGACATCTGAGTTGCCAAAAACTAGAGATTAGAAAATGTAGAGGAGGGGCAGCTAGGTGGTGCAGTGGATAAAGCACCGGCCCTGGATTCAGGAGGACCTGAGTTCAAATCTGACCTCAGACACTTGACACTTAATAGCTGTGTGACCCTGGGCAAGTCACTTAACTCCAATTACCTCACCAAAAAAAATATATATATATGGAGGAGAGGAGGAAATGCATCCCAGGTATTCTGGACAATCTATGTAAATTCATGTGGCAGGAACTGAACAGCCAGTTCCTTTAACTGAGAAATCCCTCCATAAAAAGGAGGACTTTGAAATAATTCTGGAAAAGCAACTTGGAGCTAGAAGTTGAAGGGTCTTAAATGCCTGACAGAAATGTCTATTTTTTCTTAGAGATAATATGAAACCACTAAAGATTCTTGAGTGGGGGGAGTAAAATAGATATATTTCATTATTCATATTTTCTACATAGATTGTCATTGCATTGCATTGTCTCTGTGCATTAATAAAAAGGGTTTTATGAGTTTACGTGGCCAAATCAAGTCTTTTACCTGAAAGCTGACCTTGTATCAATCAATGGGTCCTTCTGCATTTAGCCAGGCCTGTCCTCAGATAAGAAATGCAAAGTCCAATACTGGATCCATATTTGAAATAAAGACAATAGAAAGAGCATTGGCTCTACAGTTAGAAGACTTTGGTTCTAAACCTAGCTCTACTACCTATTTACTACCATTGTGACCTTGAGCAAGCCACTCTTTACATCATGGGTCTCTTCCTCATCTGAAAAGCAGTGAAATTAGACTAAATAATCTTTGTCTCTTTCTAGATTTACATGCTGCAACCCTGCGTGGTTTTTTGTTTGTTTATTTGGTTTTTTTTACTAGAAACAGATTGACATAGTGCACAGAAAGTTGGCATTAGAGTCAAGAAGACCTGGGTTTAAGACTTACTCCTGAGACATACTAGAAACATGGCTCAAGGCATAGCCTTTATATCTTTGGTGGCCTAGTCAACTCTATGATTTTACATTGTAGAATAGTTATCTATATAAGCTGAAGCAGTTTTTTCAACTGGTAGTCCCAACACTGAAGTCACTTTGCATTTTATATATATATATATATATGTGTGTGTGTGTATGTTTATATGTGTGTGTGGGGATATATATGTATGTATATGTATATATACACATATGTGTATATATACAACTGTATTTATTTTGTACTCTGTAGCATCAATAAAATGTAAGCTCAATGAGCAAAGAGACTTAGTTTATATAAAAATTCATTCATTTGACATTTATTATCTACTATGTACTGGATACTGTGCTGGATAAAAATAAAAATATCAAGTATAAAAATAGACAATAATAGAAAATAGATTATAAGAGAAAATTGTCTTCACTAAGTTTACATTCTATTGACTCTTCTTGGCTCTGAAGCCAATAGTTCATCTATTAATCCATGCTACCTTTCTCAGCACAAAATATAAAAAGTATCTATTCCCATATGAAAAAATACTCTAAATCACTATTGATTAGAGAGATGCAAATTTAAACAACTCTGAGGTACCACATGACACCTATCATATTGGCTAGTATGACAAAAAAGGGGAAAAAAATGTTGGAGAAGCTGTGGAAAAATTGGAACACTAATGCATTGTTGGTGGAGATGTGAACTGATCCAACCATTCTGGAGAGCAATTTGGAATTATGCCCAAAGGGCTATAAAGCTGTGCATACCATTAGACCAAGCAATACCACTTTGGGGTCTTTTTCCCAAGGAGATCATAGAAAAGGGAAAAGGACCCACATGTTCAAAAATATTTATAGCTGCTCTTTTTGCGGTGGCAAGGAATTGGAAATTGAGGGGTTGCCCATCAGTTGGGGAATGACTGAACAAGCTGTGGTATATGAATGTGATGGAATTCTATTGTTCTATAAGAAACGATGAGCAGGAGGAGTTCAGAGAAACCTGGAAGGACTTGCATGAACTGATGATGAGTGAGATGAGCAGAACCAGAAGAACATTATACATAGTATCATCAATATTATGTGTTGATCAACTGTGATAGACTAGATTCTTCTCACCAATACAATGGTACAAGAAAGTTCCAGGGGACTCATGATGGAAAAGGCTCTCCAAATCCAGAAGAAAAAAAAAAGAACTGTGGAATATGGATGCTGATTGGACCATACTATTTCTTTTGGTTTTGGTGCTGCTGTTTTTCTATTTTGAGGTTTTTCCTTATTGCTCTGATTCTTCTCTTATAACATGATGAATGCAGAAATATGTTTAATGTTATTTTATATATATATAAAACCTACATCAAAGTACCTGCTGTCTAGGGGAGGGGGGGAAGGAGAGGAGGGAGGGAGAAAAATTTGAAATCAGAAATCATTTATAAACAAATGCTGAAAACTATCTCTACATGTAACTTGAAAACAAAACTTATTTTTTTTTTTAGTGAGGCAATTGGGGTTAAGTGATTCGCCCAGGGTCACACAGCTAGTAAGTGTTAAGTGTCTGAGGTCAGATTTGAACTCAGGTACTCCTGACTCCAGGACTGGTGCTCTATCCACTGCGCCACCTAGCTGCCCCAATAAAATACTTTTCTTAAAAAAAAAAGTAAGTACACAGTAATTGGGTGAGAGGAGTAGCAGAAAACACTAACAACTAGAAGAATCAGGATAGGCCATTCTGATGGACTGAACTTTAAAGAGAAGTCATGATTCTAAGAGGTAAGGAAGGAATTCATTCCAGATGCAAGAGAAAATTGTGTAAAACGAAAGCATTGAGAGATAGAATGTTGTTTAGAAGAAACAGTAAGTCAACCAGGTTGGCTGGAATAAAGAATGCATGATGAAGATCAACATTCAATAACTTGGAAAGATAAGCTAGAGACAAAATGGTTAGGACTTAAGTGCCAAACAAAGGAGTTTGTAATTTATGCTAGCGAAAAGAGGATCCTCTAACGCTTTTTTTTTTTTTTTTGCAGAGCAATGCAAGTTAAGTGACATGCCCAGGGTCACAGAGCTATTAAGTGTCAAGTATCTGAGGCTGCATTTGAACTCAGGTCCTCCCGAATCCAGGGCCAGTGCTTTATCCACTGTGCCACCTAGCTGCCCCCATCTGATGCCTTTTGAGCAAGGGATGGAAGTGGTGAGACCTGTGCTTTAGGAATATTATATTGGCAACTTTATGAAATATGGATTTTAAAATGACAAGTTTATAAGAGGAAGAAATAAGGGCTAGGTGGTGCAGTGGATAAAGCACCAGCCCTAGATTCAGGAGGACCTGAGTTCAAATGTGGCCTCAGACACTTGACACTTAATAGCTGTGTGACCTGGGCAAGTTACTCATTACCCTGCAAAAATAAATAAATAAATGAATAAATAAATAAATAAACAAATAAACAAACAAATAAATAAATAAATATTTCTTTAAAAAGAGAAAAAGAAATAGTTGAGAGAAAGAAAAGGGATTCCATTTTGGACCTGCTGGGTTTGAGATTCTTATAGGGCATTCAGATGTAAATATTTGGCAAGCAGCTGGAAATGCAGGGAGAGAGGAGCGGCTATGTAGATTTGGAATTTTTATGCCAAGTAAAGGTAATTTAACTAATGGGAGAGGGAAGGGGCTAGAGAGAGGGGAGGGGGAGATTCTTGTTGAACTGAACTGAGGGGAAATTAAAGGACTTGTTTGTCAGGAAATACGTTATCATCCAGCTGAGAATAGTCAGTAAAGAACAATTATTGTTTATATAGCAACTCAACACTTGCTCTACTAGCTCATTTAAAATGTTTAGATAAGAAATTGTTTTATTAACCCAGGATTTGCTCAGCAGCCCAGAGGAAGGTATAATGGCCACTCAGGTAGAGAAGCCATTAGAAATGAAAAGTTCTAATATGTTTCTGGGGAAAAAAAATGAAATAAACATTAGGCATATTTGGAAATGATTCTACAGAGTAATCTATTTCAGACTTTCTCAAACTGTATTATTCTTTTCAACTTGCCAGTAGTGTTATCATTGGATCAGGATCCATGTTCAAAAACTGGGTGAGAGTTTTATTCTTCCTTCCCCCTCACATCTCTACTAGGTTGTCATGACTACAATGGAAATGTAGTGGATAAAGCACTCAATTAGGGAGAGCTGAGTTCAAATCCTGAATCTGACACTTATTAGCTGTATAATTATAGCAAAATTACTTTCTCTATCTGAGCTATAATTTACTCTATTATCAAGGAGAGAAGCACATTGCCAACTTCACAGTACTTTTGTGAGGACAGTGCTTTAAAATGTCAGCTAGTATTTCTCATAGTTGCCCTCTCCTCTATATCCTCACTGCCACCACCCTACACAGACCCTCATTAGCATTCACTTGGATTATGGCAATTGTCTCCTAATAAGTCACTTTGAGTCTCTTCTCAGTCCTCTTCATCCTTTACACCACTCCTGGAATAACCTTTATGCATAGATTTGTCTGTCTTCTACACTATGCTCAAACATCTCCAAATACTACTAAATAAATTTCAAATTTGTTTCCCTGACACTGAAGAACCCTCAATATTTCTTACTGTCTTATCTTTTTAGTCTTTTTATATTACTCCTCTCCATGTTCTCTATGTTCCAATCAAACTGGACTAATACTGTTCCCCAACACCAGACTTGTACTTTCCTGAATTCATGGTTTCCCCTATACTTAGAATATACTCCTCCTCCCTTTTCACCCACTGAATTCCTACTGGTCCTTTAAGGCCCAACTCAAATTTTACATCCTCCACTAAGTATTCTGTGATGTCCCAATAGATAGTGACTTTTACCCTTGGGTCCCATGTAGTATTTTGTTTTAAAGTTGGAAGAAGAGCATTAACAACTGAGGAGACCAGGAAAGGCCTTATATAGATGACATTTGAGCTGAGTTTTGAAAGTAGCTAGAGATTCTAGTGTTGTTGTTGTCTGTCCTTCATTCTTGAAGGGGACCATGACACCAGGGTGATGTCATGACTTGCAGTGAATTGGATTTAAGTGAGGGAGGGCCGTGCAAAGTCACCAACCTCACTCTCTTCCAGAGCCATATGGGTCCAGTAGCAAAATATATATCAGGGCAACTGGAAATGGCCCTAGATGTTAATGTAGAAGTTGCTAGATCTTGTGTTATCCTGACTGTGGCTCCACAATATTTGAATTATTTCTTTCTGGATGCTTGCAATATTTTCTCCTTGACCTGGGAGCTCTGGAATTTGGCTATACTATTCCCGGAAGTTTTCATTTTGGGATCTCTTTCAGGAGGTGACTGGTAGATTCTTTCAATTTCTATTTTACCTTCTGCTTCTAGAATATCAGTGTCCCCAGATATTTAAGGTAATTGGGGTAAAGTGAATTACCCAGGGTCATACAGCTAGTAAGTGTCTGAGTTGAGATTTGAACTCAGGTCCTCCAAATTTCAGGGCTAGTCCTCTATCTACTGAACCACCTAGGTGCCCCAGCTAGAGATTCCAAGAGGCAGAGGTAAGAATGGAGCATTTCTCCCATGCCCCCTCCATTTCCTAATTTCTCTATTTCTATAAAGGATACTACCATGCTTCCACTCACCAGATTCAAAACCTGGGTGTTATTTTCAACTCTTCACTCTCCCTCACCCCCCCCCATCTAATCAAGTGCCAAATCCCACTGATTCTACTTCCATAATATCAACTAAGTGATCCAGTAAATAGAGAGCACTGGGCCTAGAGTCAGGAAAACCTAAGTTCAAATCTGTCCTCAGATGCTTCTAGCTGTGTGACCCTGGAATAGTCAGTCACTTAACCTGTGCTTCAATTTCCTCAACTGTGAAATGGAGATAATAGTACCTACCTTCCAGGGTTGTAATAAGAATCAAATGAGATAATATTTGTAAAGCACTTAGCACAGGGCCTGGTACATAGTAGGCACTGTAAAAATATTTTTGGTGACTAGCTTAATTTTGGGGGGACTGATCTATGGATGACTAATTTGGGGACTTTTGACTGTTTGGCTATCTGACTGCTGTTAATTTAATATTGGGCCATTTGTAAAGTTCCACCACACTGCTCCCAAACTGATAGACTAAAGATTAAGAAGCCTCTTAACCAAATAATCAAAGCAGAGTTTATTTATGAGATACTATTTAAAATTAGGAATACAGGGAAATAAAGTGTACAACCTGACTGCTCTCCTGTGGTCTCTTTCCGCTCTCTTTCGCACCTGCTGAGCTTCAAACTTCTTGAATACAATAAGGGCCTTAGCCGCCTCCGGCCTCAGGGCACGATACACTTTCCCTGGTTTGTATTAAGGCCTGTAACCTTGTCAGACCCAGCTCTCCTTTTCTGAACCGAACTCTCCTCCGTCCTTGTCTGGGCTCCCCTCTAGTCAGCTTCTCTCCTAGTCCGTCCTTCTCTCTCTAGACCGTCCGACCGTCCGTCCTTCTCTCTCTAGTCCGTCCGTCCGTCCGTCCTTCTCTCTCTAGTCCGTCCGTCCGTCCTTCTCTAGTCCGTCTCTCCTAGTCAGCTTCCCTTGCTCTAGTCAGCCTTACTCCTCTTAATCTTGTCTCTCTATCTAGTCCTCCCTTGCTCCTTCTTTTTCTAGTCCGTCTCCTTTCTCCTTCCTCCTCTAGTCAGCCGCCCTCTCCAGCCCCCCTTCTTTCTATTCTGTCCTTCTTCCCCTTTTTCTATCTCACTCCCAGGTCTATATATACCTTTTCTTCTCTCCACTCAAATCTTCGCCCCCACAGACCAAGCTAATCCGCCAGCCAGAGCTGTGGCTGTTGGGGGGGGGGGGGGGAATGTGTGCTCCGAGTTTCACGTGCCTCAGCACAGGCTATCCTGGATCCGCTCAGGTCAGAGGGAGCTGGGGGCTTTTTTTTTCCCCCCCAGCTGTCTGACCTGGCATCTTGTATAGCCCACGGGTCTTTTTCACTCAGCTGAAGCTGAGGAGGAGGGGGGAGACCCTGAGGGCCTAAGGCTTTCTAATCTCAGCCTAAAGGTAGGGTCCCCAAATCAAAATAAATTTCCACAGCACTTAATAAATACTTGTTTCCTTCCTTCTTTCCTACTTTCTTTTCTTCTCTCTCCTCCTCTAACTCTCTCTTGCCTTCATTCTTTTCCCTTCTCTCCACTCACATGGCTATCACTCTAGTTCTAGTCCTCATCACCTCTCATTCAGGCTGTAGCAATACCCCAATTCAGCAAAATTGATATTCCTAAAGCACAGTTCAGATCATGTCACACTCATGCTAAAAAAGCTTTCTTGGCTCCCTATCACCTCTAAGATAAAACACAAAACTCTTCTGTTTGAGATTTTAAACCCTTCACAATCTGTCTCCAACCCATCTTTCTAAAGTAATTTCACTTTTTGTATTCTCTGCAGCCCAAATGATCATATCTAATAAGTGGTCACCCAGGATTTGTCTAATGACCTTCCCCAGGTATTTTGTTCCATTTGTGAATAGCTTGTTAGGTAATATCTCCTTATATAATACATAAATAAGCCTCTCTGAAATTTCATTCACTGCTTCTAGGCCTGCCCTCTGAAGACAAGAACAAGTTTAACCTCTTTCTGCCTGACAAGCCCATTTTATACTTGAAAACAAGAATTATATTTTCCCTATATTTTCTCTTCCCCAAGCTAAATATCCCTAGTTTCTTTAATAGATTCTCATATGGCAGTAACCCAAGACCATTTACTTTCTTGGAAGCCCTCCTCTGGATACTAAGTTAAAATGTTCTTTCTAAAATGTTGATTTCCAGACCTGAACATAATATTCTCTATGCTGTATGACCAGGGGAGAGTAAAGTGGGACTATTTGTTCCTTAAATTGTGTGCACTATGGCACTTAAAAACTTTTCACCAAAGTCAAAATTGTGAAAAAACAGAAGACTATGCAAAGTTATCTCATAGCAAAATTAACTGACTTGGAAAACAGATTGAAGAGGAAAAAAATGAGAACTTGTTGGATCAAAAGGTCACATAGATTCACACCTAGAAGTGTTCACTGACATTCCTCTCTGGTTTTAATACCTTTCCTAGACTTTCCTCTGGAACAGCTGATCACACTCTCATAGATTTCTAGGGTTGCTCAGGTTTCTTACATAATCATCCTACTCTACCGAGGAGAGACATAGTTAATTCAGCTTCTGCTAGAGTGTTTGCTATCACTTACTGGCAGAAAATGATATGGCTCCAGTGGCTTTTGCCACTGCATATACTGACAGAGGAAGCAGAATCATTTCTTAGTAAGGAAGTTTCCCCTGATTTCAAACTACATAGGCAGTCATCTACTTTGCCCTACCTATAGGAGTGACAGATTTTGTCTTCAGGGTGGAGAGAAAGCCAGGAAAGAAGGAAAATATAAGGTGAAAATGCTGGGGTTGGGGAAAGGGGAAGAAATCTTTGAGATAGACAAAAGGAGACTGAGAGATTTGTGAACATCTTGCTATAATTGTTGTCATTCAGTAGTTTTAGTTCAGTCTGACTCTTTGTAACCCCATTTGGGATTTTCTTGCCAAATATACTGTAGTGGTTTGCCATTTCCTTCTCCAGCTCATTTTAGAGATGAGGATCTGAGGCAAACAGGGTTAAGTGACTTGCCTAGTCACTTGCCTAGTAAGTAAGTATGTAAAGGCTAAATTTGAACTCAGGAAAATGAGCCTTCCTTCAGACCCAGCACCATATCCACTGTGCCACCTAGCTATTGTGAACATCACATAATATAAATATCATGAGAAATGAGAAATAACTTTTCGGTATGTTGTCTTAAGACAACAAGGGTTTTGGCTATATTAGTAATATCACAAATTAAAATCATTTTGAGAACTCCCTTACACTATACATTCCTGCCAAATTTGCCATACTCTTCCCTGAACTCTAGCATTCTATCTCTTTGCTTCCCTCCCAAACTTCCTAGTGTTTATTTGTATTTATTATTTCTGTATTTCTTCTGAATGTATATATATATACATATATGTGTGTGTGTATATACATGTGTGTTGTAAAAAGAATTAATTATTATTAATAATCTAGTCTAACCTGGAAAAATTATATAATTGGACTTATGAAAATTATGATTATATGAAAAATTATAGGTTTAGGAAAATTATAATTGGGCTGTAAGTTCTGCTGCGGTCGCCATTCAAATGTAAAAATATTTTGACTGATTGGCTTAATTTGGGGGCTAAAGCTGACTGGGGTGACTAATCTTGGGACTTTTAACTGTTTGGCTATCTGACTGCTGTTAATTTAATGTGGGCTGTTTATAAAGTTCCACCACACTGCTCCCAAATTGATAAACTAAAGATTAAGAAGCCTCTTAATTAAATAATCAAAGCAGAGTTTATTTATGAGATACTATTTAAAATTATGAATACAGGGAAATAAAATGTACAACCTGACTGCATTGCGGTCTCTTTCCACTGTGTCTCTTTCCCACCTGCTGCACCTGGACCTTCTTTAATACAATAAGGGCCTTAGCTGCCTCTTGCCTTAGGGCACTCAGGTCCTTTATTTTAACTCCGAGCCCCTTTCACTTTTTAAATTCCCTTGCTTCTAACTTTCCTCTCCTTACTGCCACCGCTGAACCCCTGTGTTTCTCTCTCACAGACCTTCTGTCTGTCTGCTCCGTCAGTCTGCCCTTTGGCCTCTCTTTTCTCTGCTCCTAGTCCTTTGGCCTTCTCCTGTGTCCTTGTAGCCCTGTCTCTCATCTGCCGCCTCCAGTCTCTCTATCTCCAACCTTTCTCTGCCCCTCTAATGTCATCAAACACCCCCAAGTCTAACTCCCAGGTATATATATACATACATACATATATATGTATGTATGTATATATATGTATGTATTATGTGTGTGTGTATATGTATGTATGTATGTATGTATATATACCTTTTCTTCTCTCCACTCAAATCTGGGGGCTTCCTGCGCCCCCACAGACGAAGTTAATCCTCCAGCCAGGGCTGCGGCTGGTGGGGGGGGGGGTGTGCTCAAGCCTCAAGTGCTACACCAGAGCCCAGCCTAGACAAGCCCAGGATCTCTTGGATACCTCTGCTCAGGTCGGAGGGAGCTGGGGGCTTTTTCCCCACAGCTGTCTGACCTGGCGTCTTGTACAGCCCATGGGGCTTTTTGGCTCAGCTGAAGCAGAGGAGGAGGGGCACCAGCACCTCCCACACAGAAGAGACCCTGAGGACCTAAGGCTTTCTGATCTCAGCCCAAAGGAAGGGTCCCCAAATCAAAATAAATTTCCACAGTGTATACTTGTTGTCCTCTCAATTAGAATGTAAACGTGAGAGTAGAGATTGTTTCTTTATATCCCCAGTGCCTAGCAGAGTGTGATTAATAAATGCTTGTTGATTAATAGGTTGATTTGATCAAAGAGTGTCCCCCACACCCACTCCCTCTCTCCTCAAAGAATCCTCTATTTCCAACAATCCCTTGTTTCTTCAGCTCGGGCTCTATCTCCCAAGGGATGTCTTTACTTATCTCCCTAGTTATTTGTGTATTCTTGCTCCTGAAATTAGTTTGCTTTTACTTAGCTGTTTGCATGCTAAGGTCCTTCATTAACAAGGTAAGCTCCTAGAGGGCAGGGGTCATTTTCTTTTTCTCTTTGTGCCATTGATATCTGCCCAGGCTCTTGCATTAAATTGCGTGCTTGACAAATATTTACTTAATTAAATGAAAAAAACTCTAAATATTTAGATTCATAAAAATGTCTAGAAAGGATTTTAGGCAGTCACTGCATAATTTCTGAGCAGTCTGTATTTTTTTTTCTTTTTCCTTAAAATAAAAAATAAATAAATAAACCCTTCCAAGTGTTACTGATTCTTGTTAAATTATGAATTCGTCTTTATTTAAAATGCTTAAAAGAAAAATATATTTTCATATTATGTTTCTCTCATTGAAAAGGAAAATTGTGGGGGCAGCTAGGTGGTGCAGTGGATAAAGCACCGGCCCTGGATTCAGGAGGACCTGAGTTCAAATCCAACCTCAGACACTTGACACTTACGAGCTGTGTGACCCTGGGAAAGTCACTTAACCCTCATTGCCCCACCAAAAAAAAAAAAAAAAAAAAGGAAAATTGTGGCATTATAAAGTCATTCATATACCCATCCATCTGTCATTCTTGGGTGCATACAGTATGGAATGCATTGTTACAAGTCCTGATGATTTTACAGAGATGACATAGTGCCTACCTTCACAGTGTTTGAAAGATAGCCGGAGATGTAAGGGAATTACAGCCCTATAGAGTAAAAAAAAAAAAATGAATATAAAAATATACCCTTAGAAGAAGATAACCCAACAAAAACAGAATGAAAAAAATGAGGGAACATCAGTCACAGATCCAAGCAACACATATTTAATGAGTACTTTTTATGTGTAAGCCATTGTGTTGGTACTCTGAGAACCTGAAGAAGTATAAGACACAATCTTTGGATGCAAGGAGTTTATCATTTAGTTGTAGAGACAAGCCAGTTTTCATATAAAGAAAACTGTAGGGAACTTGAAGACAGACAAAACCTGGGTTCAAAATTCACCACTGATCATTACCATGTCACCGTATTAAAAGAAAAAATAAGTTCTCTGAGCATCAGTTTCTACATTTATAAGACAGAGGTATAGTGTGACTGCATCTATTTCACAGAAAAACTGAATATTCGGCTGGCCACTTGCTCCCAAATACAGGCTGAACCAGATTAAAATGTAATTGGGGGAGGTTTAACAAAATAAGTAAAATATAATTCAAAATAGATAATGTTAATTTTTGGTTTTCTAAGTCAGTATGTGAATAGCAGGGATCTTTTTCTATTTGAGTTTGACACCACTGCTATGAAGTGCTTTGTAAACCAAAAATCACTTTGTGGATTGCCAATTCTTAAGACAGTGAAATATGGAAATTAACAGTCTTCAAAAAATTAAAAATGAATATCACAAAAAGGGCAATGGAAAGAGACACATATTGGGTACGTGAGCAGGCTGAGAAACTTCATTGAATAGCAGTAAAAGATTTTATAAAAAACTATGTGTAATAAGAGAAGATGGATTAGTCATCTAGCAAGAAAAACGGCAGCTAAAGAGTCAGATTATCCCATTGGAATACTCCTTATGATACCAGAGGAAATCAAGAAAGGTTTGCAGCATGTTAAGTAGACCCCCCGTGCAAACATATGCATGGTTAGGAGTCATACAGAATAATCAGGCATTGTTGGGCTATGATCTGTTTTGTTAGTGGGAACTTTTAAATCAATGATATAATACATCCATCCACAAGTATTTGAGTATATTTTGTTCTGATATCACTTTCACTTCCAAATATATCCCTCCTCACTCTCTGATGCAAAAAAACAAAACAAAACAAAACAAAACAAAACAAAAAAAACTTCCCTAGTAGCAAAGCATAAAAAAGAAAAATGAAAAACCAAAGCAATTCAGTAAAACTAACCAGCACATTAATTGAACATAACAATACATAGGTTATATTTCAAAGAAGGGAGGGAAAGGCATCTTCTCATCTCTTTTTTTGGGGGGGGGAGGAAAAGCTCAACTATTATAATTATACACTTTTAAAGTTCATTTTGTTCTTCTTTTCCATTTATATTGTAGTAATTACATATATTGTTTTCCTGGTTCTACTTACCTATACATAGGCTCACATAAGTCTTCCCATACTTCTCTGATTTCTTCAGTCATTTCCTTACAGAGCAATAATATTTGATAGCATATACAATTTGCTTAACTGTTCCCTAATTGATGAGCATCTAATTTATTTCTAGTTCTTTGTTCCTACAAAAAAAAACCAGTGTTAATCAACATTTCAGCATATGAGATACCCTTTTTTCTCTCTTTGATTTCCTTTAGGTATATACATAGCAATAGCATTACTGAATCAAAGGATTTAGATAATTTAATTACTTTAGCATGATTAACATAATTTTGGGAATTCAATTTCCAGAATGATTGGACCAATTCACAGTTATAATAACATTATATTATAGAATCAAAGATTTTGAAAGATGGAAAAGTTTGTAGTAGGTATTTAGTCTAAACAATACCCAAAAGAACCCCCCTGCTCCCCGTAATATACCTGAAAAGTAGTTACCTAGGCTCTGCTTGAAGACCTTCAAAAAGGAGATAACCACAACTTCTTAAGCCAGTCTACTCCACTTTTGGACAGCTTTAATATTATTATTATTAGGCAATGAGGGTTAAGTAACTTGCCCAGGATCACACAGCTAGTAAATGTCAAGTGTCTGAGGGCAGATTTGAACTCAGGTCCTCCTGAATCTAGGGCCGTTGCTTTATCCACTGTGCCTAGCTGCCCCCTGGACAGCTTTAATTCGTCTTATTTTTTTCTCAGCATCTTCCTTTTTTTTTTTTTTTTTAGTTTTGATGAGTGTTAGGCTCATTTATTGCCCAGATTAAATAGATTACTCCACCCAGTTGGGTGTGTCTGTTAGTCCTTCCTTGAGGCAGTTCTGATGAGTTTAAGATCTTTGAGCCTTTTCTGATGAGTGTAAAATTCATTTACTGCCCTGCTCCTCTCCCATCTCTTCCCCCACTCCACAAGCCTTTTCCTGTTACTTTCATGTAAGATTTCATTTCTGCTCTTCCCCCTCCCCCAATGAATTCCCTTCACCCCTCAATTTAACCCTAAAGATGTTATCATCTAGCTAAGTGACACAGTGGAAAAATCATCACCCCTGGACCCAGGGGGATCCCAGACAAAACCTGGCCTCAGACACAAGAGAGTCACCCACTGTACAACCCCAGGTATGTCCCCCAGCTCCAATTTTTTTTTTTTTATGGTTCTCTAGGGTCTTGTATTTGAAAGTCAAATTTGCCATTCAGTTCAGGTCTTTTCATCACAAATATCTGAAAGTCTTCTTTTTCATTAAAGTCCCATTTTTTCCACTGATTCTTGGTTGTAATCCCATTTCCTTTGCCCTTTGGAATAACATATTCCATGCCCTCTGGTCCTTTAATGTAGAAGCTGCTAGATCTTGTGCTATACTGACTCGGGATCCACAGTACTTGAATTCTTTCTTTTTGGCAGCTTGCAATATTTTCTCCTTGACCTGAGAGCTCTGGAATTTGGCTATAATATTCCTAGGAGTTTTCTTTTTGGGATCTCTTTCTGGAGGTGATTGGTGGATTCTTTCAATTTCTATTTTAGCTTCTTCTTCTAGAATTTCAGGGCAATTTTCCCTGAGAATATCTTGGAAGATGGTGTCTAAGCTCTTTCCTTGATCATGGTTTTCAGGTAGACCAATAATTTTCAAATTATCTCTCCTGGACCTATTTTCCAGGTCAGCAGTTTTTCCCAGAAGATATTTCACATTGCCCTCTGTATTTTTATTCATTTGGATTTGCTTTATTGTGTCTTGGTTTCTCATAAAGTCACTGGCTTCCATTTGTTCAATCCTAATTCTTAGACAATTATTTTCATCAGAGAGCTTTTGTACCTCCTTTTCCATCTGACTTTTCAAGCTGTTGACTTTTTTCTCATGTCTTTCCTGCATCACCCTCATTTCTCTTTCCATTTTTTTCCTCTACCTCTCTAATTTTATCTTCAAAGTCCTTTATGAGTACCTCTATGGCCTGAGACCAATTCATATTTTTCTTGGAAGCTTTAGATATAGGGGCCCTGATGTTGACATCTTCCTCTGAGGGTGCCCCTTGGTCTTCATTGTTACTGAAGAAACTTTCTATGGTCCTCACCTTTCTCTGTCGGCTCATCTTGCCTTTCTTTTACTAGACTTTTAGCTCCTTAAAGTGGGGCACTGTTTCCAGGCTGCAGTATCCCAAGCTTAAGAAGTCCCAGGTGGTATGATTTAAGGAGAATTGGGTTCTTCCCTCGCCCGGCCTGTTTCCTGGTCCTAGATGACCCCAGACCAACTTGCCAATCAACCAGCTTTGTGTGTTGTGATTGTTAGCTCCAACGAGCCTGTGCCCCTCCCCCACCTGGGTCACTTCTACTCAAGCCTACCACCTGGTTCTCAGTAGGGGTGTAAAATCCAAGTTCTGCCTTAGCACCAGCATAGACCCCTGTAGTCTCTCGCCTGCTCAGGGTTCAGCCCACTCACCAGACTGTAAGCTTAGTTCCACATGACAATCAATCAAATCAGCTTCAGCTGATTCAGAGGCTCTGGGGGTCTCCTTCTCTGGTGAGGACTTCCTGAGACTGGAACTGTGTCAGGGTGACTGTGGGGTTGGGTCCAATTCCTGTATCAGCACAGCATCTCCCTCCTTCTGACCTTCCAAGCCATTCTAGGTTAGAAGATGATTTCAGCACATTCTTCTGTGAGTTTTGCTGCTCCAGGAGTTTTCCCAAGACCTTATTTGGATGTTTTTTGGAGCGATCGTGTTATGAGTTTGGGAGCTTACTGCCTTTCCTCCGCCATCTTGGCTCTGCCCCGGAAGTGTCCTCAACATCTTTCTTAAATTTATTTCTTTGTTACATCCACCCAGTGTTATTAATTGTGCCATCTATAGTCTATAGACCCAAACAGAATAGATCTTTAGCTAATAGCCCTTTAAATACCTGAAAATAGCCATAATGCCACCACTCTAATTCTTCTCTTCTGCAAGCTAAGCATCCTCAGTTCCTTCAACTAATCCATATATGACATAGCCTCAAAACTATCACCATCCTATTGTCCTTTATAAGTTCCCCAGCTTATCAGTACCCGTCTTGAACTGTAGCAGTAGTTTCTAGAACTGAATATAAAAGTCTGGTTAAAGTCTGACAGATACAGGACTATAACCCCCTTTTTCCTGGAAACCATGCCTATCTTTTATTTTGTACTTCTCATGAAATTGTATTTATTTTTTAAATATAATATTTTATTTTCCCCAATTACATGTTGAAACAATTTCTAACTTTTTTTAGTTCTGTGTTCCAAATTCTCTCCCTTCTTTCCTCCTTCCCCTCTCTCTCCCCGAGATAGTAAACAATCTGATATAGTTTATATTTGTGCAATCATGTAAAACATTTCCATATTAGTCATTTTGTACAAGAAGAGGAATAAAAAAAGAATGAAAGAAAGTGGAAAATAGAATGCTTCAGTCTGCATTGAGAGAGTATTGGTTCTTTCCCTGGAAATGGATAGCATGCTTCATCATGAGTCTTTTGGGATTGTCTTGGATCATTGTATTGCTGAGAATAAGCTATGCCTATCTTAATGCAGCCCGAAATCAAATTACCTTTTTCAGTTGCCAGTTTTTTAAAAGGCTGGGAAGCCTGAGCATGTTTGATCGGCCATGAAGAGGGAGGAATAAGAAGTTTAAAGGAAATGGGTTAATTCAGAAAATGAAATGATAAAGTGGAAAGGCTTGGGGCATGACACTAGGATAAAGGATGAAAGGATAACATGGTCAATGATATTTTGTGGTAAAGATGTAGCACATGAGGTATCCTAGATCAGGTCACTATCCCCTATGGAGAAAGGATCGGTATATGATAATAAATAAGGGCAATTAACAAATGTAAATGGTGAGCACATGTTGGAGGGTGGTTTCAGGAAGCAAGGCATGATCCAAAGTATGGACCAACAAAATAGTCCCATTTAATTAAAGTTGTCATTGTTTTGGGTTTGTTTGTTTGTGGTGTTTTTTGGATTGGGGGGGGGCAGGGCAATGAGAGTTAAGTGACTTGCCCAGGATCACACAGCTAGTAAGTGTCAAGTGTCTGAGGTTGGATTTGAACTCAGGTCCTCCTAAATCCAGGGCCTGTGCTCTATCCACTGTGCTATCTAGCTGCCTCCATTGTTTTGTTAATTAGTGAGAAATAACTTTCCTTTTTCAGCTCATTCTATACTAACTTTTCACCTCTCCTAATCTCGTTACCTCCACTTCCTACTTCACTTGTGTGAGATGATATGATCCTTCACCTTATAGAGTTTACAATCTATGAGTAAATTGCAAGTAATCCCTAAAGAGTAAGCAAAATGCCATAGCATAATTGAGCCAAAAAGATGACTATGGTAAACAAGTGCACAGTGTTCAGCTGGAGTCTCATGAGACCAAAACCAGAGGAAACTCAGCACAGAATAGTTTGGGTAAAGAGATGAATGGAGCCAAACAAAACATCAGAAAATGACAGTTTATCTAATGTAAAGTCTGGACAATAAAGTGCTCTTTTATAGAAGTGAAATATTGCCATACCTACTGCATATTTTTATTTCCATCCGTGCTATTGGGGACCCAAATATTTTACATTAGGTGGTCTTAATTTCCTTAGTAAAATAATAATAGCCAATAATAAAGTGGCTGTGTAAGATTTGCAAAATACTTTAGAAATATTGTCTCATTTTAACCTCACCATAACTTTGAGAGGTAGGTGTTATTATTATCCCCATTTTACAGGTGGGAAAACTGAGGCAGACAAAAGTTAAATGATTTTCCCAGAGTCACACAGCTAACAAGTGTCTAAGACTGAATCTGAAATCAAATCTTTCTCATTCTAAGCTGCCCACTTTATCTACTGCATCACCTAACTGCCTCCTGGCTATCACAATAAAGGGCTGGTTTTTTATTCTGAGTATTATTATAGAAAAGCAGTAGCTGATACAACAAAAAATAATAAAACTTGATGGAAGCTTAGTAAAATGTTAAAATTTAGAAACAAAATGTGAAAGCTTATACATTTTATGAAAAGAAGATCCATCAGTAATGACAAGACTCTGGTGTTAAATTTTGTTATTGACTTTAAAATTATTCTGAAGTACTAAATATCTAAAGAAATGAAACTGTGATACTTTCTAGCTGTATAATTGTGGGAAAATTAGTTCACCTCTCTGAGCCGAGTATACAGCCAAGCGCAGCATAGGTGGGTATGGAAAAATGCAGTGAGGGACAGAGTCACATGGGACCTCCCTTGCCCCAACTGTCTCACCAGGAGTTCTTGAGAAGAAGACCCAAAGCTGGTGGGGGCCCGAGTTTACATTGCTGTTTTAGATACAGATTCTGCCAAACTATCTGTAATGTTGTTAGTGGGGGACAGAGGTGGGGGATCAGGGAACATGGACTGATAGAACAAGGGGGAGAAGAGTTCTAAAAATTAGCCAGAAAAGCTCAGTATAAGGAAGGTAATAATAACATATCAGCAAGCTTTCTGGGGAGTTTCTGCAGCAAGTTTCATAAAAAATTGGGTGCACTTTAAGCCTTCAGCATAACAATACAACTGTATGATAGTGCTAGGATAGTGGAACCATAGACTTCTTTGATTATTCACTTTTTCTAAGGTCTTTTGTGAACTTTGGTAGAAACAGATGATAAGGGGCAGCTAGGTGGCACAGTGGATAAAGTGCTGGCCCTGGATTCAGAAGGACCTGAGTTCAAATCTGACCTCAGACACTTGACACTTATAAGCTGTGTGACCCTGGGCAAGTCACTTAACCCTCATTGCCCCCACCAAAAAAAAAATTTTTTTTTTAAATAGAAACAGATTATAATATTATTACAATCTCGCTATTCTTTCTCTTTTTAAGTACAACCTTAACATTTGCTATTCTCAAAGAGGACTTGATTGAATAGACAAAGTAGCAACCAGTATGTGATGTGCTATTTGGAAGCACCTTATTTTTGCCAATTCAAAGGACAATATAGGTCTATGTGCACAGGTAGGAAAGGATGGCCCATGATGGTCTGGGGATCCAAGCAATTTCCAAGCTAGTTTCTTGCCATATTAAAATGAATAATATGACAATTAATATCCAGATTTTTATTTCTGGTATTAATTTTATTCAGCATGCTTGATCAAAACCAGACATTACCTCATCATATATTTCATTAAAAACAGCATTAGCCTTCCCAATCACTATTTTTCTGTTTGGGGTTTTCTGCAGCAGAAAAAAAAAAAAAGAGAGAGCAGGTAGGCTAGGTAGCAATAAAAACTTTTGCCCTTACCTGTTACTTGGAGCCAAATAATTTGAGAAACATTTATCTAAAGTATTTATTCCTATTTTTGATCATCAAAAATATCAATTGTTTTGTTGAGTATCACATCTTAGAGGAAAGATGGAGATGGCTCTTTTATTCAGTTGGCCTAGCACACTTTAAAAATGCACTTTGGACTTCTGACAGGAAATAAAAACAACCCTCCGAGCCATAACTATTTAGGGGAAATGAGTAATCATGCAAAAGCAGATGATGTGAGCTGAATTGTTACCATTGTGTCCACAGTCATAAGAAAAACATTTTTCTTAACAAAGATAAATGAACAATGATGCTCACCAAAATCTTTTCTACCATTAAATTCAACCCAATCAATCTAACCCAATTGATATGTTTTTAAAGGCACAAGTATGATAGTTGGCCTTTACAAGGGGAAAGTGATGTGTTACTCAGAACCTAGAACAAGAGGAGAGAATGAAAGATGGCATTAAGTTTTGAAGTATGGAAAAGGAAAGAAGTTGGAGCTCATGAACCTTGTCAGTTGTTTTCTCAGAAAAGTAGGAGGTAAGACCCTCTGATGAGAGGGAATAAAGAGGATTGGATGTATAGAAAGCTTGAGGAGGAGAAGGCTTGGAATGAATGCCGGAGGGAGTAGGGTAGAAAGTAGATCATGAAAGAATAAAAGGATTGTCATTTAACAAAGAGAAGCCAGTTAAAAGTAGACTCCATAAAATTTCAATGGAAGCAAATGGCATAATTGTATGATATTTTTATCTAGTGGTATATAAGTAGGAGCAGAGGAGGAAGAAGGTGGGAGACTTGAAGTAAGGAGATTAAAGTTAAAACCAAAATAGGAGAAAGGAAATAATTAAGATCACATGCTTAATTCCAGTACTACATATACTGGATATAAATTAAGGCTAGGAGTGTTTTTATTTATTGAGGGCTATTTTATTCCTTAAGGGTAGAAAAAATAATTGAAGAAAATCATATACATAATAGATGCTATTTAATTAAAGTTTTCTATGAAAGAGAAATTACTTTCCTTTCTTAATTACACAATCAGTTTCTTGAGTTCTAGTTAACTCTCTCACATCCCACCTGGCCTGTGCTAGGTGATTTGACCCTTATCATCAAGCAACTAAAATTTACTAGGAGGAATAAGCCAAGTATACAAAGAACTATCACACAGAACAATTTATGACAAATACTCTAAAAAAAATGAAGTGGAGGTGGGGGAGGAATAAAAAAGGAGGAACATAACAATCTGGATAATGGATTAAAAAAAACAACCTCTGCAAAGAGGTGGCATTAGAGTTTTTCTAATTAGTCCAAGAGTGCAAAAGCAGGAGCAATGCATTGAAATTTCAAAGAGAGAAATTTAGGTTTGATCTTAGGAAATATTAGCAATTAGCAATGTCTAGGAATAGAATAGCTACCTTTAGAGATGATGGAATCATAGAAGGTCTTCAAAAACTAAAGCTGATGACAGATTGTCAAATATAATGAGGTTTCATCTTTGGACATAAGTTAGACTGGATGGGCTTGAAGTACCGGTAGAAGAAAGGTTACAAAAGGTAAAAAAAGGTTACAAAATCCTAACTGTGTTCAGAATCAAAGGTATAGACGAACAAGAGATCTTCAAGGTTCTCTAGTTAAACCTCCACATTTTACAGATGAGAAAAATTCTTCCTGAAGGGGTTGAGTGACTTGTCCAATGTCATATGAGCAGCCAGTGACTCATGTAGTGCTTGAAAGGATAAAGAAAAGAATGGACCTAATAGGCAGAGTGGCAGAACTATTGATTGATTATGTCAATTCTGAGTGGATATGGTTGATTGGTTCAAATTTAAAATCTTTATATAAGGAGATAATTTGGGTGAGGGGAGAAAGTCAAGGATTTTGTTCCTGGTAGATATACATTTTTAAAAAAATACAGGACTGTGGACTGTACTTGCTTCACCTAGATTCATTTGCATGCACCTGAAAGATTTTTAACATCAAGGCTCACCTCAGTATGCTACTCCTGTGACTTTTTTTTTTAGCAGAATCCCAAAATAGGCTTGTGGGGCACAGGATCACAGTCAAGAATAGAATCAGAATTAAAAGGAAACTTCTAACCCCTTGTAATTTATCTGTCTGGTACTATGTACCTTTAATCAGTACCAGACAAAGGGTAGTAAAAAGAATAGATATAATCTTAGCCTTCTGCCAAAGCTAAGGGACGGACATTCTGCTAGTTTTTGCTGGGTCTGCTAGTTGTGGGTCTGGTGTCTCATAGCTATGCCATAAAAGAGCATTACTCCAGCTTTGTCAAGGAAAAGCTTCTAGCTGAGAGAAAACAGTAGATTCCTCTAAATACCAGAGCCCAATAGACGGTAGAAGATAATTAGAGAGGAGTTGGACCACATCAACAGAGGGCCATGGATAAGTGACTTGCTTCATCAACATGAGTACCCTAGTCACATATACTCATTCATATTCTCCCTTCACATGTGCCACATTGTTTTCCTATGTTCATGCCCTCCGTGACCACTGTCAAGAAGGCTTGGATTCAAATCCAACCTCACATACTTACTAGCTGTGTGAACCTGGGCAAATCATTTAGATCTCTTTACTCCGGGATAGCTAGGTAGCACAGTGGATAAAGCTCTGGGCTTAGCTTGTCTCTTACCTTTCCCCTCTTCTACTCATCTACACAAGCAAAAGAAAGAGACTCAGAGATTTGAACACTGGGCAACCATGAACCTAAGAACTGTCTGGTAGTCATTGGGCATTAAAATTGCCTGGATTATAGTATAACCTCCAGAGATTAAAATTGGGAGCTATACACAATTTTTATTGTAAACTAAGGTGAGGTCCTTGGCAAAGGTACCTTAGCGCCTGGATGAGAAGGAGTACAATGGAAAAATTAAATTTAATAGTGTTAGCAAACAGGGAAAAACCTATTCTTTGTTCTAAAAAGCTTGGTAATTGAGGGCCTAAATCTTCATTTAGGAAGATGGGAGGTCTCAGAGCCAATTTTCTGAGGGAACAATACAGAAGAACCTGAAAGGAAGTTTTTCCCTGGTTCTCAGGCAAGGGTTTCTGCCTTTTCTAAAAGAACTCAAACTGTGAGCATTAAAGAAGAGGACAAACACCTGCTCTTCATTTGAAGAAATAGGAGAAAATTTCAACTGATCCAGAAGCAGGAGACTACAGACCTTGGTAGAGCAGCATCTGGCAGAGACTAGCAACTGGTGAAGACTCTGCAAGACCAGCAGAGGATAGGTCTGGTTAGATCAGTACAGTGACATCACTAGAAGAAATAAGTGGCACTGTATCATTGAAGACAGTTGCCCTATCATATATGTGCCCTGGCCACATGTGTTGACTAAATATGCTCCCCTTCACAGGTGTACCTGACTATGTGTTGTCTACATATATGTCTCTCCACATTTTCCCCAACCTGTGTAAATGCCCCCAATAATTGTGTTTATTTGGGGATGACTGTACACCAGGTTACATGAAGGTTCATGGGAGAAGAATACTAAGAAGCAACTAAGTGGTGTAGCAAATACATTGCTTGACTTGGAAGTCAGGAAGACCTGAGAATGAATCTTGTCCTCACCTAGACAACTTTATCACTTAACCTCTCTTGGCCTCAGTTTCATATGTAATATGATGAAAATAATAGCACTTGCTTCACAGGTGTAAAGAATTAATTGTTATTTGAGGTTTTTATGCCTCAGCGCACACTGGCCTGGGGCTCCACAAACTGCATGGCGCGCCACCCACTGGTTGTAGCCATTGCCAGGGCTCTGGCACCTCACATCATCGCCACTCGCTGATGGGCCTGGCAAAATTATAATGATTGGAAGCCTAGTGAGGGCAGTCATGTGACTGTCAAAGCGGCCATCCCATTGGCTGGGGCTGTATGGGGTGTTTCTAGGTTTGGGGGAGGAGAATTGGGCATTCTAGGTGGAAGCTGGAAAGCGACAGGCGTTCTGCTGCGTATTTTCAGCTGATTCCTGGGTGGTGGTATTTTTTTCAGGTATTATAATTTCCCTTTCCCCATTTTATTTCCTTTCCCTTGATCCTACTGATCCTGTTTGTGTTTTGTTTTGTTTTTTTTTTTAAGTTCGTTCTTGTTAAAATAAATCTTGTTCTGTTTTGAGGGAAGCTGCCAGTCTCCTTCCTTGCCCCAATATTGCAGCAAGCCGCTTAGCTAGCACTCCCCAATGAAAAAAATTGGTCCCCACACAGGGTTTTGGCAAGGATCAAATAAGGTAATATATGTTTAGCATTTATACTTGTTAACTAGTCCTATTACCTTTATTATTTTGCAAATTTACTAAATGTCTTTCATTTGAACTCACTGTGTCCCAGATGATTATCAAAGGTAGATATATCAGTGGGGACTTGAGATCTATGAATTTAAGTGATATAAAATACCATTAACCTGGTGGAGTCATTCCTTGGGCAACCTATACTTTGAGTTAAGGAGTGCTCCCTCCAGTGCTAAAGCCATTGCAGCATAAATTATTGATATTTTTGAGTCATTTTCTATAGTGACCACCTTAAATTTTTAAAAAATAAGTTTCATCTAAATTTCAAGATATGAAATGCAAGATAAAAGGCATTTCTTAACTATTTATTTTGAGGAAAGAGAAGTAATTTCCAAGATTGTTTTTAAAACAGAAAAAAATAGCTTTTTTAAGTGGAAACAGCAATGGGAAAGGAAAAAATTTGAGGTATAAATTATGAACTTATATGAAAACAGACTAAAACAAAAAATATGACATTTCTACATGAAAATATTGTTATGCAAGTGAAATCTATGATGTGTTGAAATATAATTTATTTTTACACAGTGTCTACATGCAATTAGATAATATATTTTTCATGAAAACTTTCAAAAGTATATTTGCACAGACAGTGCAATATCACTCAGACATCTGGCTTTTAAAAAGTGTTTCTAAAGAGAGGCAGTTTATATTTTAAGTGATTGTCTCTATTCTGAGAAAACATCTCTAAGTTTCACAATTTTAATACTAAGCAAAAATATTTTAGAAGACATATTTGAGCATATTTACATACATGCACATATATTTACATATATGTGTTTATTTGTATACAAACAGACATATCTTTATCTTTGGCATTTATCTACTCAAAAAACCTACCTTAAAACATGAGTCATAATCACTGGGTTAATCTCATTTTTGTATATATTTGGAGTGAAGGGTGGTAATAAATTATACCAGGCCATGCATGCCTATCCTTTGCTATTCTTGTACATAACAGAATAAAAGAATTTGATTGTAATGACAATTGTTTATCCGGTCTGTGATTGATGACTTCCAAGAAGTGTGAACTCAGTATTTCTTAAGGCAAGACATTCCATTTTTGGACATCTCTAATTGTTAGGAAGTTATACCTGACATCAAGTTTTAATTTGCCTTCTTAGCAATTTTCATCCATTGTTCCTGGTTCTGTCCTCTCAAGCCACACAGAACAAATCTAATCTCTCCTTCATATAACAGCCCTTCAAATATTTGAAGCCACCCATCTTTTCCCACTATGTCTTCTTTTTTCCAGGCTAACCATGAATAGTTCCTTCAACCAAACCTCATATGCCATAAACTCAAGGCTCTGCACTGACCTTTTTCTGTCTCCCCTTCAACTTCTTCCTTCCTTCCTTCCTTCCTTCCTTCCTTCCTTCCTTCCTTCCTTCCTTCCTTCCTTCCTTCCTTCCTTCCTTCCTTCCTTCCTTCCTTCCTTCCTTCCTTCCTTCTTTCCTTCCTTCCTTCCTTCCTTCCTTCCTTCCTTCCTTCTTTCCTTCCTTCCTTCCTTCCTTCCTTCCTTCCTTCCTTCCTTCCTTCCTTCCTTCCTTCCTTCCTTCCTTCCTTCCTTCCTTCCTTCCTTCCTTCCTTCCTTCCTTCCTTCCTTCCTTCCTTTCTTTCTTTCTTTCTTTCTTTCTTTCTTTCTTTCTTTCTTTCTTTCTTTCTTTCTTTCTTTCTTTCTTTCTTTCTTTTTTGCAGGGCAATGAGGGTTAAGTGACTTACCCAGGATCACACAGCTAGTAAGTGTCAAGTGTCTAAAGTCAGATTTGAACTCTGGTCCTCCTGAATCCAGGCTGGTGCTTTATCCATTGTGCCACCTAGCTGCCCCCTCCCCTTCAACTTTATCCTATGTGTGTCCTATCCATGAGATCTTTCCCCATCACCAATAAACATGATATTTTTCTTTAAAAAAATCCTCAATTATACTGTCATCAATTCAAGATACTGTCCTATATCTCTTATTCCTTTCACCTCCAAGATCCTCAAGAAAATGCTCTCCACATACTGCCTCTATTTCCTTACTGTTGACTAATTTCTTAACCCACCCAGTAAATAGGTTTCTAGTACCACTGCTTGATTGGAATTGCTTACTATAGCATTATCAATGACAAAATAATTGCTAAACACCATGGCCATTTCTCAAACATTCTCTTCCCTAACTTTTCTGAAGCTATGGATTCTCAGCTACCCCTTTCTCCTGAATTCTCCTCAAATGACTCTTTCCTTATGTTCCTCTTCCTACCTGATTGACTGCTTTATCTCAGCCACCTCTCCTGGATCATTATCCATCTTCCTGTCTACCATACACTGACCAAAATAGTTGGGTACATTTGGTATTATTTGTGTAAGTATAAATTGTAGATATATAATAAAGTGTAGGTATAAATGGTTCAATGTCAATTTGAAAGGTGATCTCTATTGGAGCATGCTAGAGATCTGTACTTGTCTCTTTACTATGTGACATTTTTATCTATGACTTAGATAAAGGCATAGATGATATGCTAATTTGCAGAGGATATAGAATTGAGAGAGAGAGAGAGAGAGGAAACAAATAGTTTGGATGAGTCAGAATACAATAAAAAAAAATTGGACTGAAGTAGAGATAAATGGCTTATACTCACATTTAAAAACTTAACTCCACAAGTATTACATAGGTGATGCTGAGAAAAGAGCAATTAATCAAAAAAACAAAGGATTTGGGGTAGAATTTGGTATACTTTTTTTTTTTTTAGTGAGGCAATTGGGGTTAAGTGACTTGCCCAGGGTCACACAGCTAGTAAGTGTCAAGTGTCTGAGGCCGGATTTGAACTCAGGTACTCCTGACTCCAGGGCCAGTGCTCTATCCACTGTGCCACCTAGCTGCCCCCAAATTGGTATACTATAAGGTCAATATGAGTCAGTAATGTGTTAGACAATAGTGATGGGCTTTGAGATTGTAACATGACTATCTATTTGTAACAGAGGGAGTATATTTGTATTTGCCATTCTTGGTAGGTTACTCAAAAACAACATGAGAAACTTTAGAAGCCTGTTTCTATTCATATGTGACTAAGGTGTTATTGCTATGTGATGATAAAATGTCTTCTAATTGTCAGCAGAGCTAGGAGAAACCAATGATGCAGGAGGTGCTGGGATAAAATTAAATGTAAATAAAAAAGAGGCCACTCCTTAATTTCTCACTCTTTTCCTTCTTGACAGCCAGTGAGTCAAGACAACTTTGAATTGCTGGGAGAGGGTGGAGTGCCTGTCCATAATCTGCCACCTGGCTGTCATGTGTCTTGGGAGTACTTAGCACTTTTTTTTTCTTCTATATCTCCTTTGTGCTCTTAGACAAATGAATGGGGATCTTGGCCCAGGTGACCAGGTAAGATTGGGAGATACTTAGATCCCATTAGAGGTCCCACTAGAGAACAGAGTCAATAGTAGAATCTGCCAGAGAAAGTAGCGATGAACATCAGGGCAACAGTGGTCAAAAACAGAGGAAACACCAAAAGTGGGATGTGAGAAGACAATCATTCAAGGGAAGAGGTGGCTTCAGGCATCATGACCCTTTGGGGTTTTTTTAGTTTGTTTATTTTGTTTTGTTTGTTTTTTGTGGGGCAATGGGGGTTAAGTGACTTGTCCAGGGTCACACAGCTAGTAAGTGTCAAGTGTCTGAGGCTAGATTTGAACTCAGGTACTCCTGAATACAGGGCTGGTGTTTTATCCACTGTGCCACCTAGCTGCCCCCCATCATGATCCTTTGCGACAGATTAAAGTGCTAGCTGTAGATTCTAGAAATGCAGTGATAACAGAGTACTGCAGACAGCTACACCAAAGAGGAACTTCATGAAGACTCCTTGAAGGGAGAAAAGAACTTCCATGACTAGGAGTTTGGAGGAAACCACTGGCTATGTATCTTCTCTATATGTTTACTCCACTATTGCTTTATTATTCTTTAATTTTGAGCCTACTCTCCCCAGGGATCTTGTATATCTAAAGGGAAAATGTTTTACAACAACTGTTCATATCATCTTAATACCTTTTTTTTGTAAAAGCTAATTGAGGCTACTAACTAATAATCAATAAGAAACACTGGGACTTCTTACTGATAATACTAGAAATTATGACCTCTCATGGTTACCCCCAGAACTCTGAGCAGAAAAGTAGTCCCAACTATGTAAATAAGAATTGAAGAGTGAAATTTCTCAAATATATAGAGAACTGAGTCAAATTTATATAAATGAGAGCCATTCCCCAAGTGATATATCTATAAGTAATAAATTATCAAAAAATATGAACAATTTTCAGATGAAGTAATCAACTATCTATAGCCATATGAAAAAAATGTTCTATATCACTATTGATTGGAAAAATGCAAACCAAAAGAATTCTGAGGTACCACGTTATACCTATTAGATTGAGTAATAGGGAAAGAAAAAGAAGATGATGAATGTTGGAGGGGATGTGAGAAAAATAAGACATTAATGTACTGTTGGTGGAGTTGGGAACTGATTCAACCATTTTGTAGAGCAACTTAGAACTATGCCCAAAGGGCTATAAAACCTTTGACCTAGCAATACCAGCACTAGGTCTGTATCTAAAAGGAGAGAAAAACAAAAAGGAAAAGGACCTATATGTAGAAAAATATTTAGAGCAACTCTTTTTGTGGTCATTAAGAATTGGAAATCAAAGGGATGCTTAGCAGTTGGGGAATGGCTGAATAAATTGTGGTATGTGGTTGTGATTGAATACTATTGTGCTATGAGAAATGAGCAGGATGCTCTCAGAAAAAAACCTGGAAAGACTTATTCAAGCTGATGCAAAGTAAAATGTACTATGTACAAAGTCACAGCAATATTGTAAGATATAAGCTGTGAATGACCTAACTATTCTTGGCAATACAATGATCCAAGACAATTCTGAAGGACGTAAGATGAAAAATACTATCTATCCCTAGAGAAAGAACTGATGGTGTCTGAATACAGATTGAAGCATACTTTTTAAACTTTATTTTTCTTGAGGGTTTTTTTAGTCTGTGTTTTCTTTCACAACATGACTAATATGGAAATATGTTTTGTATGGCTGCTGGACATGAATAACCTATATCAAATTACTTTCCTTCTCAATGGGGGGTGGGATGGGGAAGGAGGGAGAGAATTTGGAATTCAAAGTTTTGAAAATGAATGATAAAAATTGTTTTACATGTAATTGGGGAAAATAAAATTTAAAAATGATAAATGGGGGGAAAAAGAATTAAGGAGTAAGCCCAGAGGGAGTGCTACATGATTAAAGTTACTAAGAATGGAAAAGACTTAGGAGGCACAAGATAGCTGTCTTCAAGCTTTGAAAGATTGTCATGTGGATGAGGGATTAGATTTGTTCTGACCCTCCCACAACCACCCAAAAGGACAGAAATAAGAGCTGAGGGCAGGCGTTTCAAAGAGACAAATTTAGATTCAATATAGGGAAAAGTTCCTCACAATTAGATATCTATCTAAAAATGGAGTGACTTGTCTTTGGAAATAGTGTTTTCTTCCTCACTAGATATATTAAAGCCGAGTCAGGTTGAGTATATCAGAGAGGAGGATTCTTGTTCAGGCACAGGTTAGAACTAAATGGTCTCTCAGGGTTCTCCATGCTCTGAGATTCTATTATTTTGTGACTTGTGGCTGATCAGTCACTGAAATTAAATATGAAATTAAACATATCACATGATGATTCTACTACCATGTTGAAGACAGTCCAGGTTTACTTTTTTTTGTTTGTTTTTTTGTGAGGCAATTGGGGTTAAGTGACTTGCCCAGAGTCACACAGCTAGTGTTAAGTGTCTGAGGCCAGATTTGAACTCAGGTCCTCCTGAATCCAGGGCTGGTGCTCTACCCACTGTGCCACCTAGCTGCCCCCCAGGTTTACTTTTAAAGGTATAACCTCAAAACATTTGGGAAGGATGTCAAGCTACTTGTTAGGCACTTCCATATACTATATGTATCAGGAGTAATCAGTAGAAGCTCTGATCTTCTGGACTGGCAAATGTCCCATGGAACTATGGTCTTGTGGCTCTTTGCTAAGGACTATAGACCTTTCTGGAGTAACAGAGGGAACTTCTGAATGTCTCAGAATTGTTAAGGGCTGTCTCAAAATTATTGGCAGCTGAATGTAAAGGAGGAAAAATTCTTAAGAGACCCTTTCCCATAGTCTATGAAAGGAATTAAGAATAAATCACATCAACTTTTTTTATTCCCTCTTCTTTGTGCAGAATTTCTCTCCCTAATATTCCTCACCAAGGGGGAAGACAGTGAGGGGAGAGAATTTCTCTCCTCTCTCTCCCTATCCCCAAGTAGAAATGGTGACTTGAAGTATAAGCACACAACAGTGGGTGATCCAGGGAACTCTTGGTTTGTTGGACTGGGGAACCTGAGTTCAGAAAATTAGGATCTTTCTTGCCTACAACCTGCAATTAAAGTTCTGCTTTGGGAAATGATAGTCAAAACTTTTCATATCTGGAAATGTCTTGATGAAGAAGCATCCTAAAGGGTTGGCCATTCAGATTCCCATTTTTCTGGCTTTTGAAATCACTCCCTGAAAAAGATTTGGAAAGATGGAAGTTATATTTTGATTTGTACTTCAATGAAAAGCATTTTACCACAGCAACTTAATAATTACCTCACTCTTTGCATCAGCTGGAGAAAGTCATCTCCCTATCCTTTCTCCTCGCCTCCAAACCCTTCCAAGAATTATCAGTACCCAACAAACAAAGAAAAAAATAATAGGCTTTTTGGTTTATTTTTTATCCATTGTTGATACTTATAGAGGCACTGTACATGTGGAAACAATAACTGTCTACTTTCATCCAAATGTAAATGATGAAAATTAACTTTATTTTAATGCACATATTGTTCTTTCTTACTGGGAGAGCAAATTCACATCTGCCTTTGCATGTGATTCCTGGTGGGGAGTCATTGCTGCCTGTAACAGCTGCCTTGATTTCCTCCTCATCACATGAATGGCCTTGACAACAGCCTCCTGTCACTGCTGGATAAAGGGATTGGGGTAAGGGAGATAATTTTATTTGTATTTTCCTGCATTTCTCAGGCAGCTTTCATTGTAAAGAACAGCTTAAGTTTCAAAGCCCAAATCTGCCTTTATCCAACTTAGTGCTTCCCTATTTGTTTTTTTTTTGCCCTTCATGTTATTAAAATAAAATATGCAATATCCTGAAACAGATGTTAGAGAGGGGGTGCCTGCCCTGACTTGGCAAAACTTTTCTGACCCCCTTTCTTCCCATCAAAAATTGACTCTCCTATTTATCATTCCTTCAGTAATGCTCTCATCTGCTAAGTAACCTTAATACATCAATTTCTGCTGAAGCATCAGTGTAATATTCATCTCTAGTAGCACATTTGTACTTATTAACAAGCTCTTCAAGGGTTTGACCAAATGACTTGAATGAGGGACTTAAGAATCTCTGGAGGACTAGTGGGAGGGTCAGCCTAGGGGTTCTAGATCATACAAGATGAGTGGCATTCTATTTTCCCTAGGCTTTGTGTTGACTCACTGGTACCCACTCGTGGCCACTTTACATGGTCCTGTCACTGAGAAGGGTAAGGCTTTTTAAAACCAAAGTTCATCTTCACATTTAGAGATTCAATTCAAATGAAATTTGATAAGTAAAGTTTATTGTTAACAGGGTTTATGATAGCACCATCATATTTCCTTGTCCAAACATTTGACACAACCTCATTTCAAGCAACTTTCAGGGACATTTACATTGGAAGCCTCTTTCCTGGGGGAAAAAGTTACTAGTATCTATGTATGGTTAAATTTTTTATTTTAAAGGAGTCAGAAAGGGATGAAAAAGATGAATGGACCAGGAGAAGGGAGAAGTAGAATGGAGTAAATTATCTCATATAAAAGAAGCAGAAAGAACTTTTACAGTTGTAGGGGAAATGGGAGAGGGGGAGGAGTGGCAGACAGTGCTCGAACCATTACTCTCATCAGAATTGGTTAAATGAGAGAATAGCATACACATTCAGTTAGGTATAGAACTCTATCTTACCTTACAAGGAAATGGGAGAGGAGAGGGATAAGGATAAAGAAAAGGGAGAGTGATAGAAGGGAGGGCAGATTGGGGGAGGCTGTGGTTAGAAGCAAAATACTTTCAAGTATGGACAGGGTGAAAGGAGAAAGAAAAACAAGGATAAACAGGGACATTATAGGATAGAGGGAAATACACAGTAATCATAAGTGTTAATGTGAATGGGATGAACTCATCCATAAAACAGAAGTGGATAGCAGAGTGGATTACATGATTTAGACATAAATGGTGATACCACAAACATATTAGGGAGCATGGAATAGTTTACCTGTCAGATCTATCAATTAAGGAAGAATTTAGGACCAAACAAGAGACAAAGAACATTACAGGACATGAAATGGATAATTTTGATTACATTAAATTAAGAAGGTTTTGCACAAACAAAACTAATGCAGCCCAGATTAGAAGGAAATCAGAAAATTTTTTACAGCAAATTACTCTGATAGAGGCCTTATTTCCCAAATAAATAGAGAATTAGGTCATATTTATAAGAATACAAGTTATTACCCTATTTATAAATGGTCAAACAATATGAACAGGCAGTTTTCAGATGAAGAAATCAACCCTATCTATAGGCATGTGAAAAATGCTCTAAATTACAACTCATTTGTAAAGATTGGAATGACGCCACCTACTGGAGATTTACTGCAGAAAACTCCACCGTGAAGTGAAGGTCTCTGAGGGCAAGAAAGACCATGTGTCTTTTCTTTGGTGTCAGGAAGTGACGTTTGCTTGTGGGAGGGAGAAGGGGGAGCCTGGCGCTCTGACTCCTGCTCTTCCGTGAGGACTCCGGCAGAGAAGGGAGGTAGAAATGTGCTCTCCCTTTAATAGATAGATGAATGTAGGCCTTTCTCTCTTTACCAAATTCTTATTCTCCTTAATAAATGCTTAAAAGTCTAACTCTTGCTAAAGCTTATAATTTATTGGTGACCACTCATTAGATATTTTAGACAGACTAGCTAGAATTTTAGCCTTAACACATTAGAGAAATAAAAATGAAAACAATTCACACTTATCAGATTGACTACTATGACAGAAAAGGAAAATTACAAATGTTGAAAAGGGTGTGGGAAAATTGGAACACTAATGTACTATTGGTGGAGTTCTAAACTGATCCAATCATTCTGAAGAGCAATTAGGAACTATGCCCTAAAGGCTATAAAAGTGTGTATACCCTTCAACTCAACAATACTACTACTAGATCTGTATCCCAAGGTGAATTTTAAAAAAGGAAAAGGACCTATGCGTACAAAAATATTTATAACAACTATTTTTATGGTGGCAATGATTTAGAAATTGAGGGGATGCTCATCAATTGGAGAATGACTAATAAGTTATGGTATATAATTGTGATGAAATACTATTGTGCTATAAGAAATGATGAGCAGGATGCTTTCAGAAAAACCAGGAAAGACTTACATAAATTGATGCAAAGTGAACTGATCAGAACCAGGAGAACATTGTATATAGTACAATGATCAACTGTGAATGACTTAGCTATTCTTAACAATACAATGATCTAAGACAATTCTGAAGGACTTATGAAAAATGCTATCCATATCCATAGAAAGAACTGATGAAGTCTAAATGTAGATTAAAGCACACTTTTTTAAACTTTATTTTTCTTGGGTTGTTTTTTATTTTTATTTTTATTTTTATTTTTTTGCTGTTTTCTATTACAACATGATAAATATGGAAATATGTTTCACATTATAGCTGCACATGTACAACCTATATCAAACTACTTGTCTTCTCAATGAGGGGGGTAGGAAGGAAGGAAAGAACTTAGAATTCAATTTTTTTTAAAAGAATGTAAAAATTGTTTTTACATATAATTAGAAAAAATAAAATACTAAATTTGGAAAGAAATAAAAAAGTCAGAATTTCTTAGGCAAATTAGGGTAGTTTGGGCTAAGGGTTATAGCCTTTATGAGGGGGAGGGCAATGGGGGCGGGGACTAGACTTATAACTTCATTGGTATAGGATATTCCTATAAAAACAAAAAACTCCTACCAAACTAGATGAGCACCTATTATGCAGTTTGTAGCCTTAGAGCATTGCCAAATACATTGAGACTTTAAGTGACTTGCCTAGAGTCATTCAGCCATTATTATATGAGAGAGGCAGGATTTTAATCCATCTCATGTTGGCTTCAAGGTTGCTCTCTATCCACAAGAATATACTACTCTTCAATTGCAGTTTACGGTTAGTTACAAAATGGGAGCTAAGGGAGTAAGAAACAAACTGTCATATGATGAAAACCCTTTTTCTTGCTTCTCTTTCTCTCTCTTTTTTTTTTTGCTCTTACTTACATGACATTTCATCTCCTGTCTACTTGCCTCTTCCTCAAACTTGTTTTCTTTTAATCTTTTTGTATTTTCCTTCATACCATATCAAAAGATTGACTTGCATTTTTGAAGGTCACTTTATCAACTATTTTTCAAAACATTTTTTAATATCAACATCTTTAACTTGATTTTTCATTATTTCCTACTATTGGTTTCTATTATTAACTAAATAAACTTTTAAGTACTTCCCAAAGGTTGTGTGAAGCCTAGCCTTTGGAGTCAGGCCACCCTCAACTCCACCCACTTGTCATTTTTCTGGCTGACTGGACTGAAACCCACTAGGAGTCTCTCCATATGCCCAGGATTTCTCACACTACGTTATCTACTTTTCTTGAAATTACTTTTTCCCTTTAACCTCACCCTTCATTAACATTCTAATCTATTTATTTTTTGTAAGTCACTTTGATAGGTTCTCAGATCCCTAGTTTTTCTTTGCAGCTGTGGGACTTTTTTGATTAGTCATTTTAGGTCATCCAAGTGCAAAGACAATAGTGTTTGCAAAGAGGGAAATTAGTTCACAGGGAAACTGCTCAGGGTTGATAGCCCCCATTGATCCAGCAACAGCTATTGCTCTTGGCTTTGTAGAGCTTTCTCCCCAAGCCCTACTGGTCTCTAGAGTCTGAAGCTGAAGTCTGAAGTCATCCTTATCTTCACATGTTCTTTCTCCTATCCTTTTGGCATCTGGTAAAATCCAGTCTTTCATTTAAAGTTGAAAATTTGATAAGAAGGTAATGAGGATTTGATAAGGAGGTAACTAGGGATCTTCCCTTAGGAATTGCTATAGAAGTAGAACCCTCATTTAAGAAAATATTTTGAAATGATTGTTTCTTCATTGTAGGATTTTTCTACATCCTCTGGAATGCCTGTTATTTACAGATAGATGATGTTTGTTTTCTGGATGTCTGGCTTCTCTTGCATCATTATCTTCTGTTTCTGTAACTTATCTTAAATTGAGGTCATCTCTGCTGAATATTCTCAGCATCACTGATCCTTTGTTTTGTTGTAAATGGTTTTTTTTTTGAAAGCCTCTGTCAATGATATTTTGGAATCTTATAGGTATTGGAACCCCATCTACCAGGGCAGATCATGACCCTTCCTGGCCCTCTCATCATGATTCTTGTCTGTCTTTTTGTAAATCATATACAAAGCAATCACTTAACAGGCCTAAGGATTTCTTCTTGTCCTGCAAATATGTTACGGATATCAGTATAACTCACAGGATATCCATCTGTTATTTGTCACTCAAACTAATTAACATGACTCTCTTTCTGATTGTATATATCCTTGATCATATTTTTGACACTGCTTCTCAAATGAAAATCAGCAAATGTTTGAAACATTTTTTCCATTGTAAAAATAAAGTAATAGTATTCTGGATATCCTTGGGGATAAAGAAAGGGTGTGTGTTAGTTTTTCCTTTCACACCTCCTTTGTATAAGGTAGTTGCTCCTTTTTGCTTTTTTCTACCCAATTTTATATTTTAGAATCACCCCATTATACTCAGCTCAGCCCCAACCTTTCTTTCAAGCGACCCAAGTAATGACAGTCTTAAGAATACTGATAGCATTTTCACATCTAAACATAAAACAGTTTGATCTTAATGAGTCCCTTATAATTGGTCTTTAATGTTTTCTTTATATTTCTTCTAGATCTTATGTATTTAATTTTCCATTGAGTTCTGGACTTTTTGTCACAAATACTTTTGTCTTTCAGTTTGTTAAATCTCCATTTTTTTCATTCAGAATTATATTCAACTTTGCTAGTAAGTTATTTTTGGTCACAACCCCAGCTCTTTTGCTCTTCAAAATATAATGTTCTGGGGCAGCTAGATGGCGCAGTGGATAAAGCACCGGCCCTGGATTTAGGAGTACCTGAGTTCAAATCCGGCCTCGGACACTTGACATTTGCTAGCTGTGTGACCGTGGGCAAGTCACTTAACCCCCATTGCCCCGCAAAAAAAAAAAAAAAATGTTCCAAGACCTACACCATAGGTAGGTCTATCTATGGTCAGGTTCTTTCTCTTTTGTTTATTCATTGTTATTTTAATTTTGTTTTATTTTATTTTTAACAGCTTATTATTGTAATCATTTTTTAATTCCAAGTTATGGTTAATGGTTTCCCAGGCCTTAGGTCCTTCTGTTATTTTCTGAATTCTGTCCAGAAGAACCAAAACTAGAAATTCTGGTACCTGGAGCAAGAAAACTTGATAAATGAGGAGAAACCTTGAAGTAAACTGTGAGAAGAGAGGAGAGTATAGTCAGGTTGGGGACAAACCTATCTGTGGTATAGGAAAGAATCAGGACTCCTATTATAGCATCAAGGGAGCCTAGCTTTTACCTTCATTGTGTCACAGGTCTTTCATACAATTGATCACAGGTACACAAGCAACGTTGGTTCTTGTCCCAGGGAAGCTGATCTTTTCTCCCTTCAGTAAAACATAGAGTCCATAAAACTTGACTCCCATCTAAAAGTGCCCAAGAAATAAGAGGTGGGGAGATGAGGTAGGAGTCTTTGGCAATTAGCCCTCTTTCCTTGGGATACAGCACAAATGTGTAATAGCTGATAAGTCATCTCCTCCAAGAAAAGGACTTAGCCTTTGGCAGTCATGGTCAAGTCTCAGGCTGGGGAGCAGGGGCACATGAAGGGTCAGTGGCCGCTAGGAGGATTAATTCCTCACTGTGTACCCTAAGCCTTGAGTCTTATATCTTCTCCCTTTCCTCTTAAGAGATTCCTTAGATCAACAATCCAAGGATGCTGTGGTATCCCCTCCTATGGTGAGGTATTGATATTGAAGATTTTTATGGTAGAGAAATATTCAGTTACATTCATATACTATAATTAACTTTGCTATTTTCCTAAATGATCAGAATCATGAATTCTGCATATCCCTCCTTAATTACTGTTTATCCTGTCTAAGTAGTCATTAACATGTTACCAATATAGCCCCTGCTCCTATCTTGGGGAAAGAGCCACATTTGAACAGGTACTCTTCACACATAAACAGATATCTACATTTTATTAGCCTCATCTTTAGCAATAGCAACATTTCTTCCTTATTGTCTATTTCCCCCCTATTTTCCCACCCTAAATAACCTAGGATTAAGCCTTAGTTTATAGTTTATATATCCTGCCAATCCAAAGTCAAGAAGGGAATTGAAGAATAGGCCTCAGAACTTTCTCTAAATTACTATTATCTCACCTCTCCAAACTATCTTCTACCTAGTGGCTAAAGCTATTTTCCTAAGTACAAGTTTGACTTGGTCTCTCCCCTGCTTAAGAAGTTCAGGTGTCTCACTGTTACCTTTAGGTTCATATAAACATATCTTTATTTTCCATTTAAGGCCTTTGAAAAGATGGTTTTGCATTGTATATTTTACTCCCCTTCCAGTACTCTACACTCCAGCCAGAATGGTCTTTTTGCTTTTCCTAGCATAAAACATGATTATCTCCCATCTTTATGCCATTAACCTATCTATCCCCCTGCCTGGAATGTGTTTTCTTCTCACTACTGCCTCTTTTCAGAATACCTCATTTTCTACAAAGCTCAGCTCAAATGTTACCACCTACATGAAGCCTTTCATGAGCAAGGAGGATGTTGCCTCCCCCCTGTAATTATCTTTATTTCTACAGTATATATTTCAGATATAATTATGTAACCCCATAGGCAGCCACATGGCACAGTGCAATAGAGCGCCAGGCCTGGAGTTAGAAAACTTATCTTTCTGAATTCAAATCTTTTCTCAGACACTTAACTAGTTGTGTGACCCTGGACAAGTCACTTAACTTTGCCTCAGTTTCTTCATCTGTAAAATGAGCTGAAGAAGGAAATGACAAACCACTTGAGTATCTTCACCAAGAGAACCCCAAATGAGGTCACAAAGAGTTGAAAAATGACTAAATAACATGTAATCCCATACTATCAGTGAGGGCTGCTGAGAAGTATAGTTTTTACTAGAAAGGAGAAATGAAGGAATTAAAGAGGAAACAGGGAAGCCCAAGAACTTTGGTGCTCTATAGAAAGGAAAGGAGCCCCAGAGTTAATTGTTATTGAAAGGTACTGTTACCTCAAACTATATATAATAGTGAGCAGTAGGAACATTGGTTGGCTTATCACTGAAGCTGTGATAGACCTGAACATAATTGGGCATTTCTTGGAATGAGCCTGCTTCCCCACTACTAAGATCTGGTATATTTTTCTACTCTCCCCTCATTCTCCCTCCCACCCCCTCATTGGTAACTGGAAACCAGGTTCGCTTACACCTTGGAGTTTCCTGTTCTTTTTAAACCATATTTATGTGTGGCCTGTTTTCTTATCCAGATAAAGATAAGCTGATTTTTATTGCATTCTGAACAAGTGATTGCCATGGAGGAGTGGGTGACAAAGAGAAACACCTTGGGGGGAGGGAGGGAATAGAGGACAAAAGATAAACCTGGGAGGTTACTTATCCTACACTTTAAAGAAAGGGAAAAAATAAGAACAGCATGCCTATTGTAAGCTCTCAGCAGCACAACAGGAAGCTTGCTTTGCTTATATGTGTATTTGTTTGGTCCTGTCAGAATCTCTGTGACCCCATTTGGAGTTTTCTTGGCAAAGATACTGGAGTGGTAGCCATTTCATTCTCCAGCTTATTTGAGGAACTGAGGCAAGCAAGGTTAAGTTACTTGTCCAGAGTCACACAGCTAGTTTCTGAGGCTGAGTTTGAATTAAGGAAAACGAGTCTTCCTGACTTTAGGTCTGGCACACTATGCACTTCACCAGCTAGCTGCCCCATGTGTACTTAAGATCTCTCCAAAGGAATGTCAGCACTTTGAGGGCAGGGACTGTTCTAATTTTGCTTTTAGCATAATGCCTAGAAGCCAAGGAGCTAGATCAATGCTTATTAATTGGTTGATTACTTGACTTCAAGTGATTAGACTTGAGATTGCTCTTAATGTCTGGAGCCTTTAGTTAGTGAAACCTCTTGAGGGTCATAGCATTTTGGTGACTTTTGGAAGGTGCTAATGCATTTTGAATAAACCCCAGGGATGAAGAGACCTATCATTTAGGCTATATGACTCATGAAAACTAGGCATGGATATTGTCTTAGCACTATAGTTAAAGAACCTAAACTTCACCTGAGATTTGAACTGTGCTTAACAACTACTTAATGAACCAAATAGGTCATGGGAGAGCCTAGGATTTCTAGGGGCTACAATACAAGGAGTAAAGGGAGAAGGTAACCACATGATATGGGACTGTGATGGGAATGAAGTGGGAAAAGTTCAGTTAGTGGGAAGTGAAGTTGGCAGGCTTCTGATTTCTCTTTAAATAGAGACTTTGGGAAAAGTTTTTTGCTCCTCCTTTCAAATTTCCAATCAAAGGGTCAGAGGCAACTGAAAGTACTGATGAGATGTGATAACCAAAGCCAATGTAATCTCCTTGATGATGCATTTCCAGATAGCACAATAGATACCACTAGGCCAACCATGTGGCAGCCTGAAATTCAGATGAGGAATCTTTGAGGGTTAGATAGGGAGGTACCTTCCTAATCCAGAAAGGCACATAAACTATGACAAGGGCTCTGAGGAAAACTATAAGTACTCTAGAGAGCAAGCAGAAAGAGGCCTGGAGCTTTCTGGAGATAAGAAAGGAGGACATGGAGAACCATCCCTTCTCAGATGTCTTAGAAGCATCTCAGGGTTTTAACATTAGTAAAAAAAACTGGGATGGCAAATTCTATAGAATTTGAAAAATGGGGGTTGCTTTGAGAAAGGAGCTTTACAAACCTTTACTCATCATAGCATCAAATAAATGTGAACTATTATTATTACATTATTACCTGTTTCATTAATGACTGTGATTTTTATACTACGTTAACATCTCAGTAGTCTCCTTCATGGTACTTTCCTATATAAGAAGGAAAAAATTTACACAAAACTATTCACTTTTTTTATCATGGCTGACAGAGTATCTAAAATTTCATGAAATACTCCATCATAGATCTGCTAAGAGGGAGGTAGTATATTCCAGCATATAGCTCTATTAATGATAATTACATTTAGTCTAAGTTCTATTGTAGTTTACTGTTACCTTCTTTTATGTGATGTTAATTATTGGGTATAGTGTTCTCCTAGCTCTGCTTTTGTTGACTATACATAGTCTTACATATTGATTGATTAGTTGGTTAATAAGTTTTCCCAGGTTTCTTTTTATTCCTCATAGTCATCATTCTTTACTGAATAAATAGTCATTACAGCCATATTTCTATACATTTAACTATACCTCAATCTCTGGGCAAGCCACTTTACTTATACATTATTGTTATTACAAAAAGTGCTTCTATGTATATATTAGAATAAATGGAACCAATCTTTCAGTTTTTATCTCCTTTGGGATATATGCCCAACAGTGGGATTGATGAATCAAAAGGTATGAACAGTTTTCATCTTTTCTCAAATAATTCACAATTGATTTACAGAATGATGGAATTAATTGCCAGCTCCAGAAATAATATATTTATTAATGGTTCTCTTTCCCCATAATCTCTCCAATACAATTTTCATCATTTATCATCCTTACCAATTCTATGGATATGAAATGATACTATAAAGTTTATAAAATTTATATTTCTTTTATCATTAATGACTTGAAACATTTTTCCTATGGTTAATATTAATTCTTTTGAGAATGCTCTGTTCATCTCTCCTGACCTCTAATTTACTGTGGAACAGCTCTTGGTTTTAAACATTTGTATCAGTTCCCTATGAGACTTATATTAGTGTTACTTGCTATAATGATCTTTTTTCAGTTCCTAGCTTTTCTCATTTAGGCTATATCAGTCTTTGTTAGTACAAAAGCATTTTCAATTATCATATCATTAAAATAGTCAACTTTCCTTTTTGTATTCATTTGTAAGGTTTATCTTGTTAAGAAGTCTTCCTCTTATAACTCCATAAGATACTTCCTTGTTTTCTTTATTTTTTAAGTTTATATTTATGTCATTGTGCTATTTGGTGTAAGAAGTTAATCTAAACCAGTGTCACTTACCTAGCTGCTCTTCATTTTTCATAGGATTTCTTCTAAATAGGCAGTTCCATCTCCCTTCCCTACCCCCTCCCAATAGTTTGTATATTTGGCTTTCTAGATTACTAGGTCACTGTATTCATTTGCTCATACATCTTGCCTGTCTAATCTGCTTTATTGATCTATGTTGCTATTTTTTAAAGGAGCATAAAATTATTTTGATTATGCTATATTTTATGATTATATAAGGCTATGACTCATTCCTACTTTTTGAATTATTTCCCTTGAAATTACAGTGAAGAAAGATTGTTATAATTTTGTCTGATTCTTTAAAGAAACTCCTCAGTATTTTGATTGCCATGACACTAAATCTATAGATTAATTTTTATTATATTATTATCTATCCATGAATAATGCATATCTCTTAAATTATTTAATTCTTCCTTTATTTCTATAAGGAATGTTTTGCAGTTGTATAAGTTTTCTGTGTGTTTTTGTACATTAGTTCCCAGCTATTTTATTCTTCTTGTGGTTATTTTGAATGGAATTTCTTTTTCTGTAATTACCTCCTATTTTTCACTAATACTGTACAAAAATACAGATGTTCTTTGTGGATTTATTTTGTATTCAGTTACTTTTCTGAAGCTACTAATTATCTCCATTAATTTCTTTATAAATTCTCTGAAAATTCTAACTAGACTATTTGTTATTACATTTAGAATTCATTATATTACACAGACTATGGCACAGTTTCCTTTTTTATAGTCATTTTTAAAAGATTATAATGTACAAAGTACTATAATAGTCTAGGTGAGATAAATAAGGCCAGTCATTGAACTTTGGTTTTTAATCTTGTAAAACATGCCTATAGGAATTGAGCCAGGACCCTAGATCTGATAAGCTCAAGGAGGTTTTCCCAGAATCCTAGGATTCAAAGGGACTTTAAAAGCCATCTAGTTCAACCCATACCTGAACTAGAATCCTTTCTATTGCTTCCTAAAGGTGTGGTTAGTCAATCTTTCATTGAAAACTTTTAGTGAGGGGGAACCCACTGTCTCTGGATAGAGGCAGCCCATTCCACTTTGAGTCACCTCTCATAGTTACAAAGGTTTTTCTTGATGTTGAGTCATTTTTTCAGGTGTGTCTGACTCTTTGTGTACCTATTTAGGGTTTCCTGGCAAAAATAACTGGAGTGGTTTGTCATTTCCTTCTCCAGTTCATTTTACAGATGAAGAAACTGAGGCAAATAGGGTTAAGTGACTTGCCATGGGTTACACAGCTAGTAAGTAAGTCTGGAGCTGTATTTGAAATCAGGAAGATGAGTCTTCCTGACTCCTGGCCCAGCACTCTATTCACTGTGCCACCTAGCTACCCTATGATTTTCCTTATAGCAAGTTAAAATCTACATCTTTCAATCCTTTCTCCTAGTTCTGTGCACTGGGAATGAGGAAGACAAACGTAATGAAGTTCTGGAATATGTGCAGACCCCAACAACTTACTCTGTTAATGCAAACTCTCCATGTGGAGGATGTAAGGAGGTTGGTTGTACCAGACCTTGATTAGCCAACTCTAATCTCATTCTCACATGACAACCCTTCAAATGCTTGAAGAAAGTTATTGTGCTCCACCAAAGTCTTACCTTCCCAAGCCTAAATGTCTCCTGTTCCCCTCAATCTTCTGGGGTGAGTAGAACATTCCAATTTTCCTATATACACCTTAAAATTGGGGGACCACAAATGAAAACATTAGTCTATATGTGGTCTAGATCAGAACACACTAAGAAAATCACACTATCCTTTTTGGATATCCTGTGACACAGGAGACTCATTTTGAGTTTGCAACACACTTAAACACCCAGATTTTTTCAAATGACCTCTAAGGTTCCTTCCACTTCTAAATCTATGATCCCTGATTCCCAGTTCCTCTATTAAGTCTTTCCTAACTATTCCAGCAAAGGGTGTGCTGGAGCCAGTTGGAATTGGCTCCAAAAAGTAGATTGTGAAACTTTCGCTGTGATCATTTACACGTCAGGAATTGGCAATCACTGAAAAGCAGGGTTTGAGTCATGGCCTTGTTGAACGTCTAGACTTATGAAAGTAAGGAAGAAGTGGCTAAAAGTATAGATCAAACTTAATTGTGTCATGCATGCATTTTTTAAAAGTTGATTGTTAAACATTTGTCAGCACACCCCTGATTCCAGCCCAGATTGATCTCTCTCTAAATTTTATGGTAGTTGTTCTTTTGACTCTTATTCGTGTGCTATCTTATTTAGCAAGCATACATTGGGCTAGCTCTGTCAAAAAGTTCAAAGCTTAGGTGATGCTAGAGCAGATAGTAGTTGGGTCTGGCACTGGGACATAGGATGTAAGCCAGAACAGAGGACTTTTTAAGGAGAAAGGACAGGGACAGAGGAAGATAAAATGGCCATTGGCACACAAAAAAAGCCTGTTTCTCTCTCTACATTCACTTTATCATGATAAGACTTCAATAGTGGGGCTGTAGCCTTTGGCATGAGCAATATCAAGGGTAAATGTATACACTGATGAGAAGCAAGAGGCATGTTGTTAGCAGATTACCACAAAAAAGCAAATGACTCCAAATAACATAAACATGCCTCAGCAGCTCTCTTCCAACAAAGTCTCCCATTCAAATGTAAAGATCATTTAAGATTCTGTGATAAATGCAACCCCAGAGAGAACAATGATCTTCTGGTTATGTAAGCACCTTGAGAGGAGGGATTGTTCCAGACTTTTTATTTCTAACCCCAGCACCATTTAGAACAGTTCCTGGCACATAGCAATTACTTAATAAATGCTTGTTTTTTGACTGTTTATCGGTATCAAATGAAGAATAAACAGGAATATGTATGCAAGCCAAAGGTGTTCATCACTGTCATGGAGAATATCCAGCCCAGAGCCAAAGTCAGAAAGAAACTTGTGAGGTCCTCCAAAGGTTCCTGCTTATATAGGACATTGTACTGATTACATCAAGCCCCAAGACTTACTGGGTCTTCTTAATGGGTTCCACAGTCACTCAAAAGATACTAAAGCAATCCACACAAGAAAAAAAAAAAGTAGATGAATGTTTTCCAGAGAGTGACATACAGTTGGATGGGCAGCCCACTGAGTTAGCTCATCAGTGTATTTATCTTGGACAGACATGGCCAGTAATAAATAAGTTGGGTCCAAAATAGAATGGCAAAGAGAAAGCTAGTTAAAGGCAATTTTTCTAAGTGGTATTGTTCTTTCAATAATCCAAGTTGCTTTCTGACACAAAAAAATATATATTTTTAGCATTAATCTCCTAGTAGGGGCAGGTAGATGGCACAGTGGATAGAGTGCAGGGCTTGAAGTCAAGAAGATTCATCTTCCTGAGTTCAAATCTGGCCTCAGACACTAGCTATGTGACACTGGGCAAATCCCTTAACCCTGTTTGCCTCAGTTTCCTCATCTGTAAAATGATATGGAGAAGGAAATGGCAAACCACTTTATTATCTTTCCAAGAAAACCCCAAATGGGGTCATGAAGAGTTGGTCATGACTGAAGCAATTGAAAAATAATAATCTCCAAGTGATGCTATATAGCTATGAGTCAAATGATTGTTACTTGATTGGTGACTGCCTCTTCTGGCCCCCTATTTCAGCATTCTATATTTTCCTGAGGCCCACTCATCATCCCTGTAACTTCCAGCACCAAGTGATTCTCCCTGGTCATCACTCCCCTCTATATGCTGTCTCCCTCTATTACAGTGAAAACTCCTTGAACACAGTGACTATCTTTCCTTTTAAATTTTTCTACTCAATCCTTAACATAGTGCTTGGCACAGAGTTTTGTGCCAATGGTTTTTCATTCATTGATTCATTCATGATATCCAAGATAAAAATTTCAAAGGTGCAAAATATCAATGAAATGATGCTTGCTGTGTGTTTAAATTAAAGCTCACTACCAATAGTGGCTCATACACACACACACACACAAAGTGGTGTAAAAGATATCAAGGATATAGTATGATCAGAAAATGTGATCAAGTAGCAGAAGTGAAGTGTAACAGCTTTCTATATGAACCACAAAAATGGTAAGACCTAGAGAAAAGCCTACATTTTTTGTGAAGGATTTATGAAAGGGAAGGGGGGAGAGAGAGAGGAATAGAAAATGTCTATAATAAGAAAGCAATGTAATACAGTGGAAAAAACCCTAGTTTTTTCCCTAGTGAGAAGACACAGGTACAAAGCCCTCCTTTGACTTTTAGTATCTTTGTGACCTTGAGTAAGTCACTTAGCCTATCTAGGTTTCAGTTTCCTCATATGTAAAATGAGAGGGTTGAACTGGAAATTTCTTAGATTTCTTCTAGCTCTACATCTATGATACTATAAAATACATATAGGGAGATAACAGAAGCCACTTAAGTAAAACCAATAAAGTAATGAGATACTCTTTTAAAAATACAAAATAAGGCCTGGAATTAGGAGGAACTGAGTTCAAATCTGAGATTAGATACCTACCAGCTATGTGACCCTGATTGCCTCCAAAAACATTTTTTAATTACTTCCAATTAGTATCATAACATCAGTAATGCGGAGGTATTCAGCAGATGCCCAAATGACAGAAATTGTAAATTGAACTGATGTTTTTCAAGCATATAGAAGCATTCAACCACCTTCCACTTCCATAGATAATATGCCCCTATTTGAGCTTCATTATTTTATAGGATGAGTTATTAAGTGAATAAATTAAGTTACCCTACTCCATATAAGTGATAAGATGCTCAACCTATCTCAATCAAGGCCTGTAGATTTAAAGTGAAGAGTATTTGAAAACCATTGGATAAAGTGAAATGACACTAGATAAGAAATATAATACAATTGGATAGGGGATTTTATGAGACCCTTTGGGTCCTGCATAAAGATGTCTAGTTATCCAGAATCAAGGAGTTTCAGCAAATGGCAAGCCAGGAAATATTGTTCTAGAAAAAGCGTAAAGATAAATGCTGTGAGGTCTGGGGAAGGGAGTAGGGAAGGGAAGGAGAAACCTCAGTTTTACCCTTGGACTAAGCTTCTCCCCACCACCTTAGTCCAGAAGAGGACCTTGATAAGTTCCAAAGCGTCCAGAATATTAGATTTTCCATTACTGTTCTGGTGGCATTATCATATTAACTGATAGCAGTATATGCATTAGGAGCCAAAACCAGACTAGAGATAGATTCATGGATCCATGAGAAGCCCAAGAAAGAAGCTATACAACCTAAGTGGAACTTCTTTGAAAACTTCATGAATGGGAGGAAAAGAGGTCCAGAAACCAGGAGTTGTGTTATCCCTTTGTCACATTTTTTTAAAACATGAGCCCCCTTTCACCTGGATTTTATGGGTACTGGTGGGAAAGAGTATTCCAAAGACTTTTATACCAATGAAATCTACTTAAAGTTGACTTGCTAAATGCTTATCAACCTATAATCTTGGGGGAAGCTTTCTTGGGAGAACTTAAGTCACTGAAATTAGAGAAACATCCCCAACTCCTCAGAGATACACTTTGACCCCTGAAGAGTAGATATTCCCTTGTTCCAGGCCCCAAGGCTCATTTGTAAGGGTGGATGTTGGTTTCCTAAGAGTTTACATACAGGATTTAGTGTTGGTAGAAGCCTTGGATATCAAATACAACTGTTTCATTTTACAAATGGGAAAACTTAGGCCCAGAAAAGTGAAAGGACTTGTTCAAGAGGATGATGATGATGATAATAATTAACATTTACATAGCACTTTAAGGTTTCCAATGTAAGGGGCTAAAATTCTAGCTAGTCTGTCTAAAATATCTAATGAGTGGTCGCCAATAAATTATAAGCTTTAGCAAGAGTTAGACTTTTAAGCATTTATTAAGGAGAATAAGAATTTGGTGAAGAGAAAGAGAAAGAGGCCCAGATTTAGCTATGTATCTCAGGGAGCCACAGTTCTGCTCTGCTCTCCATGAGAGTCCTGGCGAAAGAGAGCAAGAGTGCCAGCCTTGCCCCCTCTTCCTCCCACAAGCAAACATCACATCCTGACGCCAAAGAAAAGCCACATGTCTTTCCCTCAGGCGCCTTCTCCTCATGGCAGAGCTTTACTACAGTAAGTCTCCAGCAGGTGGCATCATTCCAATCATTACAGTCCCCTCTTTGTTTCTTCAAGAAACACGCAGTGTTTCCTTGCTGAAACACCAAAGTGCTTTATGAATATTATCCAACTTGATTCTCACAATGACGTGGGAAATAAGTGTTATTATCATCATCTCTATTTTACATAGGAGAAAACTGTGGTTGAGAGAAGTTGAGTAACTGCCCAGGATCACATGGTTAATAAATATCTCAAGCTCTATTTAAACTTACTTCTTTCTGACTTCAGGTTCAGTACTTTATCCACTGAGCTACCTAGATGTCTAGAGATTACACAAGTAGTAAGCAGCAGAAACAAGATTTGAACCTAGATCCTCTGAATCCAATTCAGGGCTCTATTACACTACCCTGGCCTCATACTTATATAGTTCTAACAGCTTCCTAACTAAGTTTTCTACTTCCAGCCCCTCTTACACAATCCACTGTTCTATCAGATCAATCTTTTGGGAGCACTTCTTTCCTCATGATATCCTATATCTCCCCATTTCCTACCAAGTTCCAGAGTCTCCAAGACCCTTCACAATCTCACAGGAAGTATAACTTTACAACTTTATCTCTCACTACATTTCTTTATGTATTCTGCTCCTTTTGATTATGATATCCCCCTATCCTGGTACCCATTCTGCTCTCCTTCTCCTCCCATCTGCTGTCTCAGTCAGTTTATATATACAACACATCATCAACTACCTACTCTCCAAGTCCCAGTTTAAATGCCACTGATTCTCTTTCCTTATTCCCTCCAACCAAGGGTCTTCTTTCCCTCTACTGAACCTCCACAGAACTTTGTACTTAAAGCACTTACATTCTTCCTTTTATTATAGCTAATTAACTATACAACTTAATTTTGTCTTATCTTTGTACTTCAAGCTTCCTGAGAAGACAGATTATATCTTAAACTTTTTTTTTTCAATTCCTTATAGCAGCTTGCCCAGTAAGTTGGGTGTGATAAGTGTTTAATAACCACTTGTGAAATAGATTAATGAATGAGAGAGAGAAAATAATTTTAGAGCATGGGAAAATAGATATGAGTGGGGCACCAAAGTGGGGCAATTGCGTCAGGCAGAAGGCACAGTTCAATATGGTCTAATGGAAAACTATAGGGAGGTGGAGCCAAGATGGCAGAGAGAAGCCAGGAAGTTGGCTGAGCTTTCCCAAGTTTCCCTCAAAAACAACATTAAATAATGGTCTAATGGAAATAGCACTAAGTTTGGAATCAGAGGACCATGATTCATATGGTAGCTCTGCTGCATACAATCTGTACAACTTTGAGCAAGTCATTGAATGTCTCTCCACTTCAGTTTTTTTCCATTTTTATAATGGAAATTTGGCATAAATTCCCTCCAAGTTTTCTTCTAGTTCTAAGCCTATGGATGTATTTATTTATAATTGCAGAGCATCCTCCTAAAGTATGGGGTTTGAAGCCAAAATAAAAACCTCAAAGCACTGCTGGCTCTGCTACATACCTGAATGACTCTGGGCAAGTCATTTCACTCCTCTAAGTCTGTGAAATGAGAGTTTTGAACTAGATGATCTCTAAGGTTCCTTCTGTATCTCAAAACATGGTCCTATATTCCACATCTGGGCTGTAGAATAGGCAGAGAAAAAAACCTTGACCCACTTCAGAATTTGTCCTACTGCTAGCTCTCCTTACAGTAGGATTATATAACATGAACAATTCAGTTTTGCCTAGAGGCAGGACAATCTCTCCCAACCCTATAATTTCTTCTTTTGTAGACATTTCTTCTTTAGTAAGCTGAAACCAAAATTTGGTGTGAGAATTCTGATGATTTAGTTCTACAAATTTTGAAAGAATAAATTCGGCATTTTAAGTCACTAAAGGAAGAAACATATTTGTGATATTCAAGTGCAAGTCACAAAAGGGGTAAAAATATATGAGAAAATTAGTTTGTTGGGTAAATAAGACAGAGGTTGGTCCCTTAAAAGGTAGGGATAAAGCGAGAAAAGAAAAGGAAAAGACAAAAGTTCATCCCATATTTTCCCTCATGTGAATTGTCCTCCTGCTAAGCAAGGGAACTCAGGATCCCTATGGCTAAATTCCTTAGTAAATTGTGTGAAGAGAGAGATTCAAAACAGTCCACTGAGCTCATTAAAAAGTTTCTTGGGAATATTCCCCAGGTGGCTGGTAAATTATTACAGAAAAATTTCAACAGGGCAAAGATTAAGGGATTCCCAAATTTGTGTTATATTTCCTCTTGTTTTGTAGCTTTTAAAAGTTTTTACGAACAGTAACAGAGAGAAAAACATTTAGGTAATACAAATCATCAAAAATAAAAATTAAAACTTTAACAACCACAAATCAGAGTGCAAAGTCATAATTATCTAAAATTGTATTCTAGTCAACAAGTGGTTTCTAACCAAAGAAACATGAGATACTAAGAAATATTCCACAAATGGAAAAGATTTGTATATACAATCTCAAAGCAGCTTATTGAGAAATTTTCAAAAACAAAAACAAAAACAAAACAGGAAATTGGTAGGCATATTTTTTTCTTGGAAATTACTTAAATCCATTTCCAATTGCTATTCTAATACTAATTTCACCCAAAACTGGTGGTTCCCTAGAGGAGCAGGTATGCTGCTGTCATTCATTCTCTATGTCATGGCATAAGTGTTGGGGCAAGTGCACTCCTACTTCTTGACACTATAGCTCTTAAGGCAACTGTTGTATATTCTCATGGGTGCTTATTGACTGACTGACCTGCTAATGCCTTGAATCTGGACTTACCTCCTCATAATTAGTCTATCTCTATCTCTATCTCTAACTAAGGCTGATAAAATCAAAATTCACAATCTATAATACCAACAGTTTTCCAACAGTCTCCGAATAGTTGTTTGGTTTTAGTTTTTCATCTATATCTTTCAAAACCCTGAAAATAGTCCAATGCAAATGTGCTGATGCACAATACTTGGCAGCCACCTTTGTAGAAGATGGTAGTCCTTTCTCCAAGCAGCTTCCAGTACATTTCTCTGAAGGGATATTTTTCCCAAGTCTGCAGAACCATCTTAAGCAACTTTTCTCTCATAAAATGTCCTTTTTCTGCTCCTTTCAATATCTAAAATGTCCACGAGTGAAAGTGATACTACTAATAATAAACAATAGCAATAATACCTAGGATTTATATAGCACCTATCCTGTTCTAGGCACTGTACTAAATGCTTTATAATTATTACCTAATTTAATCCTAACAATAATCTGCAAGGTGAGTGTCCTTATTACATCTATTTTACAATTGAGGAAAGTGAGACAGAGATTAAGTGACTTGCCCAGGGTCACACAATTAGGAAGTATCTGAAGCTGGATTTGAACTCAGCCTCCTGACTCCAATACTTTGCATATTAAAAATCAGTGCCGGGGCAGCTAGGTGGCACAGTGGATAGAGCACCAGCCCTGAAGTCAGGAGGACCTGAGTTCAAATCCGGCCTCAGACATTTAACACTTGCTAGCTGTGTGACTCTAGGCAAGTCACTTAACCCCAATTGCCTCACCAAAAAAAAAAGAAAGAAAGAAAAATCAGTGATTACAGAATAAGTTTATCAATTCCATAGAAGATAGAAGAGTTCAACTGAATAAGTAACATTTAGTAAATAAAACAAGGGAGGAAAGAGCAGTTCAGGTTTGAAAAATATCTCATTAGTAAAGACAAGGAAGCAGGGAAAAGGGAAAGAAGTGTTGTGGCATTGTGAGGGGAATAATTTGGTTTGAAACAGAGAACTCACACTGGGGAGTGATGAGAGTCCAATGGTAATTTTTGCAGCCTTGGATATGTGCCCTGACCCAATCACATGAATCCCTTCACATATATTCAATAGCCATAACTGTGCTCTTCTTGTGCATCCTCCCCAACTGGTTGGTTGGTAAACTTGTGAGTCAAAAGGATCGTTTCTTATTTTATTTTGCTTTGCTATTTTATTAAATCCCCTTTGTTTTGAACTACTGTTTCTTCCGGGTGACTAATAAAAGCAAACACAACAGTGGAGGCTTGTAAATTATCATTCTGAGTGGGTGCTGATCCATAGAGAACCTTGAACTTGGGCTATTTTTCCTGGGAGGGAGCATATGTGAGGAAGTCATTAGGGTGTTACATTCACATGTCACTTCCTTTCCACTCAGACTGTTACCATCCAAGTTCATGTCCTCCTTACCACCCTCCTGGTATAACGAAAAACCCAGTAACTGATTTTTTCTGGGTCCAGTGTGTCCCACATCCTACACAATCCTCCCAGAGAAGTATTCTAATTCACTGGTCTAATCTTATCACTCCATTCCTCAAAAACTTTCAATGGCTCCTGATTACCTATTGAATAACCTGCATTCTTTAGCTTGGCTTCCCTCAATGATCTGTTCCAACTACTAATTTTTAAGCTTTCCCTCATACTACTTATCATTACTGAACATGCCTGCTATTTTCTCACCTCTACACCTTCGCTCATGTCAGTCCCCTATCGTTTCAAAACAGTCAGGAAAGGTTGCAGGCAGCATCTTGTATAGTCTGTGGGAAGTTCCCTTGAAATGCTAATGCAATTCCAGGACTAAGGGCAAAAGCTGAATGGCGGCTAAGACACTGTGACTTCCAACAAGATATTCAAGGGAGCCAGATAGGGGAAGAGGATGGTTACATCCTGGATCAAACAGACTTTAGTTGTAAGAAAAAGTATGATGAAAGTAAATACCAGGAGTTCAGGAGAGTCTGGGCAGAATAGTAGTTTGGGGTCATCAGCCTCTTTTCTCTTGGATTGGCATTGTGCTAAGGCAGCACACTAGAAAAATCACTTCAATCCCTTCCAACCCTGACATTCTGTAGTTCTGTCATTCTCTCTTCAGGCCAGCAGCATTATATCTATTAGCTGCCATAGATAGACCTATCGCTCCCTGGGAATTCAAGATCTCCTATCTATGTGTTTTTCTCATTCATCTGCAATTAATTGAAGTTGACAAAGATCCAGTGTCTGTAATCCAAGCACAAGGTAGACCTATCATAACAAGGATGTATGAAACACAAGCAAATATGTACCAAGGAAGTTAACTATAGCTGGTAGGTCATGGGGCTCACTACTTGTGGAATGTGAAAGTGGCCTGTTACCTAATCTTTTAACAAGTGTACAGATTTAGAAGATAACTAATCAGGGTCCTTTATACCCAAAGAACCCCACCTACACCCCCCACCCCCTACCCACTCCCCAGGTTTGTAATGGTAGTTGGATTCCTGTTTTTATGCTTGCCTGCTTATACTCCTTAGGTACCTATAAGATTTATTGCAAGCCAGCTTGGGCAGCTTTTAACGTCCCCCTGGGTAAGAACCATATGGATTACACAGGAAAACAATGGCATTAAAAACTATAGTTAATATAAATGTCATGTTTTAAGTTAATAATGAATTCTAATATAGTTACAACTTTTTGATATTGTTAGTTGTTGGGTGAGGGTCTGATGCTAGCAACCTGTTAGGTCAGGTTCAATGTCAGGTTGAAATGAGGCACTCGTAATGTTTACTTAGTCATAAGTTAGCAAGAATATGTAGTAGTCAATCAGTCAATATTTATTAAGCTCCTACTATAGAGTTGGACAAAAGTCACAGATATTTAATAGTGCCTTTATTTTTTGTTTTTAATTTACAGGGCCATAATATTATATACAGTATATATAGGAAATGAATTTACATTACATGTGAAAAATAAAATTTTATAAATGGTAAAAAATAAAGAAAAATTAATTTTCAAAAAGTTATTAAAACCCCTTTGTGACGTTTGACCCACCCTGTGTATGTCAGGCACTGTGTTAAGCACTAGTAGAACTTACTCTGGTAAACACAGCACCTCTCATCTCTATATAGAACAGCATCTAGTTGGCAGGGAAAGGCGTGGTACCTCATGTGGTCTTCAGACATGCACCCTGTCTAAAGAGCAATGATTTTATATGAATGAGACCTTTTCTGCCCCTAGGTGACCACAAAGCTGCAACAAGGGAGACACAACTTGAACCTTGTTCCACTCCCAAGTCAACATTATTATCAAGACAACTGACCACAATGAAATTGTTTTAAAATTAATATGTAAATGGATAAAATTAAAGGATTTATTAAGTGTTTAGTATAGACCCAGATATGTGCTTAGAGATAAAACTGCAAAAGTTAGACCATTTCTATCAAGGAATTTATCATTTGTTAAGGGGAGACAGCACACATAAGGAGAGAAGTCACAGAGGTGGTGATTTGAAACATAGAGGAGGGGCTCGACATTCCTTTTCCAGTAGCAATGGCAGCATGGATTTGAATACTGCTCCTATAGGATAAGGGGGAAATGGGAGAGAGGTAACATGTAGGGCAAATGGCAAGTTAATGACTGGAGTGAAATGTGAAATAAATTTCAATATCACAAAAAATATAATATGACAATTTATTTTACAGTAATCCAGCACAAGAGATGAAGTAAATCATGGGTCTAGGAAGATCAAGCAGAGATTAAAGATAAACTGGGGATTGAGATGATTTTAAGAGGTATGTCATCTGGCCAGAGGCACTGTATAGACAGAAAAATATCGAGATTAAATGATGGTAATTCCTGCAAAACCAAGGAGTTGCTTCAGGTATTTTGCTTATATATAGATCCCCAACTATCATGGTCTTTCTTACTTAAGTCCTCCCCAACAGCTCATTATTTGCCCTAATTAGTCCACATGCCCTAATAAATTCATGTCCTTTTCAAAAAGGCATTTCTCTAACTTGGAAAATAGCCATTGATGGCATATCAGCTGGGATTTGTCCAAGACCAGTTGGTGATGGGAAATGGGTTTCTGAGAAAAGATAAAGATATAACAGAGATTGGGGCAGCTAGGTGGTGTAGTGGGTAGAGTACTGACCCTGGAGTCATGAGGACCTGAGTTCAAATCCGGCCTTGGACACTTAATACTACTAGCTGTGTGATCCCTCATTGCCCTGCAAAAAAGAAAAAAAATAGATATAATGTAGATAAACCACCACCTCAATGCTTCCAAGAGATCTTTAAATACCATAGCCATTGAACTCTGAAACACTTTGGGCATAAACTAGAGAATATAGCCCAACAACCATAACTATCCAAAAGACTTCTTTCTATTCATCAACTTCTAATACTTGCATCAAATTGTATGCTACCTGGAAGTTCAATCTGGTGAATAGCAGCATCCCTAGTGACTTGTCCAGCCAGACAGAGGTCAGCTGGTAAATATTAATGAGCCACTTCCCTGGGAAAAAATAGACACAGCATACTTTTAAGTTTAATCTTCATTATTAATATTGTCTTCATTATTTTCTTAAGTCTGGCCAATCAACAAAACAATAAATCAAGCTGAGATTTGTAGTGTTTACATATTTCTAAGATGTAAATGTTCCCACTGAAAAATGTAACAATTGTCTTTCAAGAGCTGGTTCAAGCTGACTTCAGGTACTCCTGGCCTCAACAGAGAGTATGAGTCTTAAGGAGTGATAACATTTGAAATCCTTTGCTTGTAGTCAAGACATAATTCTCCCCACATCTTTTTTTAATGGAGCTGTTTGTTTGTTTTTAAAATTCTGAACTTAAACATAAGAAATATATTTCTATATATACAGCAGAATACAAAAAGATGATTATATGAAACTGAGTCTCATTACATATTGCATGCTTTTTAAAATGTATATGACACATTTTATATATTTGAAACTGTTCTAATTATCTCTGCTTCCTTCTTTATGTTTTCAACTCTGCATTAAGGGAAAAAATTATAATGGCTTTCCTGTATGTATGTGCATGCGTCCATGTGTGTGTGTGTGTGTGTGTGTGTTTGTGTGTGTAGGGGTCACTAGAGCTAACTTCCACACCACATCCAATTAATTACTGGGGTGTGGGAGAAACCCTTGTAGCAGATAAACTTAATTAAGGAAAACAAATCCACATAGTGGCTATGTCTGAAAATGGACCTTGTGTCCATCACCTCTCTGTCTGAAAGTGGGTAATATGCTTCATCATAGATCCTCTAGAAATATAGGTGGTCATTGCACTGATCTGACTCCTTAAATCTTTCAAAAGCATTTTTCTTTACAATATTACTGTCATTCTATGGTTCTGATCACTTCATCCTGTGTAATTTCTTAATGCCTGGGATTCTCTGAACTCATACCTTTCATCATTTTCTTCTTGCTGTCTCTTTGTTTGAGCCATGTCCAATTCTTTGTGACCCTATTTGGGGTTTTCTTGGCAAAGATGCTGGAGTGGTTTGCCATTTCTTTTTCCAGCTCATTTCACAGATGAGGAACTGAGGTAAATAGGCTTAAGTGACTTAGCCCAGGGTCACAGAGCTAGTAAGTGTCTGAGGCTGGACTTGAACTCATGAAGATAAGTCTTCCTGATCCTAAGCCCAGTGCTCTATCCACCACACCACCTGGCTGCTCATAATTTCTTACATTTCAATTATATTCCATTGTCTTCATATATTACAATTCAGCCATTCCCCCTGTCTGAAAAGAAAACCAAAGCACACACTTAGATTCTAATTCTATTTTCTCAGGGGAACCTTTCAACCTTGTTGACTCTGGAACCAGAAACTTGTAGGCTACAAATGTCTTGTCTCTGACACTATTTCACTGGGATGATACCCTTTCCTATCGTCTATGAATATCTGACTGACTTTTTGTGCAGTTCTGGAATAGAAGTCACTTACTGCAGTTTTTCATCAGGTTTATAGATTTTTATTTGGCTCAGTGAGAATTTCTTGTATTTTCTGGACTAGGTATGGGGGAGCTGACAGGCCTGCTTTCTATTTTCTATCCATCTGTGAAGGAAGTTGTCTCAGCTTTTCTTTCTGTTAAATACCAAGGTAAGATGTTTCTACCTCTTATCCTTTGCAACAGAAGTCAATGTACAAGCTTCATTTATTTTCCATATAGTTAGGTACTTTTGCAAATGCTTATCATGAATACTGCAAAACAAGATAACCAAATGACCCATGAAATAGTTTCTTGTTTCCTTTGAGCACATGACAAAATCAGCTCCACCCATTCCTTTGTTTGCCAGTCCAAGAAGAACTATGAATCATCCCTCCATTTAGATGCAATTTACCTTTTTTTTTTTTTTTTTTTGGTGAGACAATTGGGCTTAAATGACTTGCCCAGGGTCACAGTGTCTGAGGTCAAATTTGAACTCAGGTCCTCCTGACTCCAGGGCCAGTGCTCTATCCACTGAGCCACCTAGCTGCCACACAATTTACCTTTGTCATTTTACCTTTTCATTTATAGCAAGGGTTTTGAGATTAATAAGATTCAATCCTATCAAGTTATTTTAGTAAATAGTTTATATCAAGTAATCAGGGCAGCAGTATGTTGGATAGAGTGCCAGGCCTGGAATCAGGAACACTGGCTTCAGATACTTACTAGCTATGTGACCCTGGGCAAATCACTTAACCCTTATGCTTCTGTTCCCTTATCTGCAAAATGAGCTGAAGAAGGAAATGGCAAACTACTCTAATATCTTTGCCAAGAAAACCCCAAATGAGATCACTAAGAGTCGGACACAACTGAAAATGACTGGATAACAACTTATCAAATCATTGGTCATTAGAAAGGGATGTCAGATGTAGAAAACCATTAGCTAAGTTTACTGTTTAGTGATGATATGATTCTTAACACCCTTGCCTCTTTTTCTCCCATTTTGCTACAACTGCAGAAATAGAGAATAGACACATAGGGATCAGGGTCATTCTGCATTTTTATTTCTTTCATGGTTTTCTATGGCCAAAGAAAACATGGCCTAGCAGCCAACTTACTGGTGATGAGCCTCTCTATATTAAGCTAAGTTGGTCCCCAGAAAACAGACAGAATTAAAATCTAGCATAATAGAATCTGTCAGTATTTGCATTCTGCTCTCAAAGTTTTCAAGAGTCTGGAATCACATCCCTGCCATGATTAATCATCATAATAGCACTACAGTGATGCATAAATATTGGCTTGTGAGTATTAGGCAGTCAATAAAAGTTTCTTGAATAATGATAATGATAGTAAGCACATTAAGGTTTGCAAAGCATTTTACTTATGTTACCTCTTTTGATTCTTACAAAAAACCTGTGAGGCAGGTGCTCTTGTTGCCTCCATTTTAGAGCTAAGTAAACTGAAACTAGGGAAGGATAAGTGAGAATGATATTAAAATAACTTTTAATGATATTTGGAGACAATATAGTAATGTTGATGCCCTACCAAGTTTATTTAAGATGCCTATATATTTATAGAAATTTATATAGATATTTATGATATATGTATTCCCCTCTAAATTTATTATGGAATTTATTAAGAGAATTGTTAAATAGATATGTAGTAAGAAAGATCATGTTTTACCTCGAAGTAAAAATAGAATCAACATGTAATTGCAATGTTTGGTAAATGAAAGTGTCTGATTATGGACATTTTCTCTCAATAAAGTTTATTTCAAAATTCAATTAAAATTACATAAATTTCACATAGCTGCTGATTTTTTTCATAAGAATTCGCCAAAAGAAGGAACTGATCATTAAATACACTTTAGTGCTTCTGAAATATTGAACCACTAGAGGGCAGCAAAGCATCTTACAAAATGCTTTCCCCTGTTTGGGTTTACCAACCCACTGACAAATTAGGCTGTGGGGTTTTATGTTTCTGTCTTGTTGAGATGATCCTGTCATAAACTGTTTTGTTCCATTTTCAAATCTGGAAAGAATTTGGTTAAGCAACATGTTCTTTGCATCGTGTAGGCACCGTTCTCGGAAAGATACTTTCTGGGAATTCTTATCCCTTCAAAAGTAATTAGTAATAATCTTTCACTGCCCTATTTTTAGGGGTAATTGGGACATAAAAATTGAAACAATTGCTACATTAGTATAGGACGGGGAAGTAACTTCTAGTCTTAACTGAGTAGCCTTTTAAATCAAATCTGATGGCTCTGTCCCAGCGTTATTAGTGGATAGGATAGGCAAGGAGATAAGCATTTATTAAGCAGTTAGTATATGACAGATACTATGCTAAATACATTAAAAATCTTACCTCATCACAACAACCCTGTAAGGTCAGTGTTATTATTATCACCATTTTACAACTGAGAAAACAGAAGCAGATAGAAGTAAAGTAACTTGCCCAACATCACACAGCTAGTTAACTAATACTGGATTTGAACTTAGGTCCTCCTTATTCCAAGGGCCAATGCTATATTCCCTAGCTTTGTAAACTGTGGGTCACGAGGCCATGTGTGGTTGGATAACTGAATGTGGGGGTTATAAAAAAATTGGTAACAGTAAAAGGTTATGTATACCTATTTTATATACCTATATACCCAGAGTCGTGTAAAAATTTCTCAGGAGAAAAGGGGTTGTGAGTAGAAAAAGTTTAAAAAGCTCTGCTCTAAGCACTATACTTTCTCTTTGCTTGACCACCCTTTTATAAAAGCGATATTATAAAAGGATATCTGCAACAGCAATGATTTCCCTTAGCACCCAACAGAGACAGAGGCAGACATATACACAGAAAAAGACAAAATGATGGCAGCAGGGTATAGTGGATAGAGAGGAAGCCTCAAAATAAAAACCTGGGTTCAAATCTTGTTTCTGGCATATACTAGCTATATGAGCCTGGGTAAGCAGTTTAACCTCTCAGGCCCCAATAAAACTCTTTAAGACTATAAACTGCAAAATAGTTGGTAAATGGAATTTGTTTGTTGGGAATTTCCAATAGTAGTGAAATTGCAGATTCATATACTTTCAGAACGCACCCACAAACTTGTAGGGAAATTCTTATTATTATTTTGTTTGTTTATTTGGGGGTTTTGGGGGGGGTTGGGGTTTTTTTTGAGGGGCAATGAGGGTTAAGTGACTTGTCCAGGGTCACTCAGCTAGTGTCAAGTGTCTGAGGCTGGATTTGAACTCAGGTCCTCCTGAATCCAGGGCCAGTACTTTATCCACTACACCATCTAGCTGCCCCTTGTAGAGAACTTATATTTCCCTATTATGATTTCATTGCAAATATTCACATACTGACTGTCGCCAAAAAAGCAAGCCACCTGCATCTCAATTGTTGAGTCTCAATTTCCTTGACATAAAAGGGGGATGGGGCAGCTAGGTGGCACAGGGGATAAAGCACCCGCCCTAGATTCAGGAGGACCTGAGTTCGAATCTAGCCTAAGACACTTGACACTTACTAGCTGTGTGGCCCTGGACAAGTCACTTTACCCTCAATGTCCTGCAAAAAAAAAAAGTGGGGGGGATAAGTCTTGAGGAATGGTCTTTACTGGAATGTTGTAAGACTCAAATGAAATAATGGTTGTAAAGAGCTCTGCAAGCACTGCAGGCATTGTTATGATGAATAAATAAGATAAGATGACCTTAAGGCATTGCTTACTAATAATTACTTTATGTATTGCAAGAGACATGCTTCTACAATTTATGGCCTAGAAGACTGACAAGGAAACACAGCCTTTATCTCTCATTAGAGAGGTGGGGGCTAGGTGGTACACTATCAGTCTCTGTTGCTATGTCTCACTTTGCTTAAATGTTATTTTTGTTGTTGTTTTTAAAAAACATGAATGGGGGTGGTAAAGGAGAAGTAACTGGCCTAAAAGCAAAAGGCAACAATGAAATGTTTTGGTTATTTTGGTTTTTTGTTTTTGTTTTTGTTTTTTGGTGAGGCAATTGGGGTTAAGTGACTTGCTCAGGGTCACACAGCTAGTAAGTGTCAAGTGTCTGAGGCCGGATTTGAACTCACGTCCTCCTGAATCCAGGGCCGGTGCTTTATCCACTGTGCCACCTAGCTGCCCCATTTGTTGTTGTTGTTGTTGTTGTTGTTTTTAAGAATAGAAAAACATATTAAAGAAACCAATATTCCTCTATTGACTGTCCTTAAAAGAATGACGGAGCAAAGGCTAGTAGAAGTGCCTAGTTAGAAAATTACTCATTTTCAAGATATTTTAAATCATTCTCCTGAAAATGTAATTTTCTGGAGATACTGAGAGCACTGAAAAAGCAGAAGGCAGAGTGATAACAACAAGAAGCAACAACAAAAAGGGAGAACTAACAAAATGACGTGAACATAAGAAATGAGTAAAGCTGTAGACATTATGTCACATCATCTGCTCTTTCTTTGCATTGACATGGTGATGCTAACTGTTTTGAAGCTTACAATGGTGCAATTTGAAATTACAAGGCCAGGAAGAGGAGATGCTGTGGATTCAATAATGTTTAACTTGTTGCAAAACCAATGAAAGACTCTGAAATAGGGTTATTAAAAAATATCAGGGGGGCAGCTAGATGGCGCAGTGGTTAAAGCACCGGCCCTGGATTCAGGAGTACCTGAGTTCAAATTCAGCCTTAGACACTTGACACTTACTAGCTGTGTGACCCTGGGCAAGTCACTTAACCCCCATTGCCTGCAAAAAAAAAAAAAAATATATATATATATATATATATATCAGGCCACACTAAGTATTAAGAACTTTAGACTTTTTGGTCAGAGCTGATATGATAGAAAAACAAAAAGGAAAATAAATTAATATTATAGCAATAGGAGATGGGAAGTGTTAAGGAAAAGTTCAAATCACAGTGTGTGAGGGCACAGGAAAGAAACACCCAAAGAGTAAACTTGGCAGAATTAATTGAAAAGGTTATTTTGATTGTCTTGGAAGCAAAAAAGGGAAGGTAGCAAATACCTATGAGACTTTTCAGGCTATCTCCCCCCCCGACCCCCAAAACAAATGAAAGCCTTTTTAGAGTAATAATTTAAGTGTACTCACTACATGCCATAAATTAAATTATATTCGAGAGATCTTTTTTGAGGACCTCTCATGTGAATTGCTTTGTGTTAGCCCTGGAGAAACCCCAAAGACAGAGTCCCTTTTTTCCAGAAGCTTATAATCTTAAAAAAGAGGACATCACATCTGCACAGATAGTGATAATTTAACACAGAATATGATAAATGTATAAGAAATGTCTAAAAAGGGCCTTTCAAGGTCAGAGGGAGGAATGATTATTTCTGTCTAGGAGTATCAGAAAAGGCTTCATAGAGGAGGTAAGATTTGAGTTGGGTATCCCGTAGCATTTCAACAACTAGAGATGTGGAGAGAGGGAAGGAGAGAAAGAGGGAGAGCAATTCCAGGCACAGGGAATGAAGTGCCTAAAAGGCAGATGGAACTTAAGAGTTATCCTTATTGGTTATCTAGGGAAATTGAAACCAAAGTTCAGCTGAGTAAGTGGCAGAGCAAAGCTGGGAGAACAGATTTTCTGATCTCTTTCTATTTTGGATGGAAAACATTAGTGAGGGATCATGAGAATTGAGGAAGAAGGAATCCATAAATTATATGGATAGAATAATTGTTTGTACAAGTTCATTAAATGGATATTCTCTTCTTTCATCTAAAATCAAACTAAAAAGTCCCTTCTGAACTCCCAAGGAAGCAAAAGAGGTCAATGTGTCCTCAGTTCATCAACCAGAATATTCTGTATTGTTTTCAGCCTCACATAATCCTTTTTCCTTTGGATGAGCTTGATGTTTGGCTTCACGTCAAGAATAACAGCCGGTCACAGGGGGGATATGAAAGGACTGCAACAGGTCACTAGGCTAACTGAACACAAAGACAGCCTACCCAGAAAACTCCTTAGTCTCCTTCCCACCCTTCCAACCTACACCCATCTAGGATCCACTGTAGCTTAAACTACCTGGTGCCAACCAGGCGAAAAGTGAAGGATTCAGTTTAACTAGTTATTTGGAATCACTCAAGACAGAAACAAAGTCATTTTTTTCTGACATTATATAATAATCAAGCTAGAAAAGACCCTTGAAACCATTTAATGCAAACTCTTCTTTCTGGGATTATTCTGAAATCACATAACATTTTTATGTGTCTAGATCATAGCACAAGAACGGTTTGTGGAGAGTAGAATTTATTTTTAACATTGGTGTCTCCATTTCAATCCTTGATCCTGGAGCTTCTGCTCAACATCTTTTCCCTCCCTTTGGAAACATCTCTCTTATGACAATTCCAACCTTCTCTAACATTGTCACTAGGGTAAGGTGTGTGCCGTCATGTATATATCCATGAGGAGTTTCTAAATGTAAAGATTGACAGCTCAAGGGGAGTCATGGATACAAACCTCTAGAAGCTTGCCCATCAATCTCTGAAAAACATTGTGATTTCTTCTTTGAGGGGAGCAGGAGATGATTTCACAAGGCTGGTCACTCTGTTCTTCTCTGAGAAAGGGGCACTCCTCTAAGTATTACTGAGGTAGGGAAATGATCAGATCAGAACAAAAAGCTACTTTCCTGGTTGCTCTTAAGGACGGAGGATACCCCAAGCTTATATCTACAATCTTGGCCCCTTTCAGAATTTAAAAAAAAACCAAAACCCTGGATAATCAAAAGACCAACACATACAATGAATATTGGGTTTTTAAAAAATTGTTGTGGCAACTGTATTTTATAAATTAATTACTATTTATTAATGGCTATTGCATCCATTTTGGCAGTAAGCATTTATTATTAATTAATATCATATATGCCAGTAAAGAACTGACCAAGTGTCTGTCTCCCTAACTTCTCATAGTCTTCATACCTACATAGTCCTAAGAGGAAATGTGTGCACCAAGAGAGAGCAAGGCCAGAGAGAGGAGCAAGAGAGGGCAAAAAGAGGCTGACCATGGTGTGGCTAAGGATTTTATCCTCCTTAGATAGACTTGGGTCACTACACATTGAGCTAAGCCAATTGTTAAGCTAAGCTATTGGTTATAGCATCCTTCAGTTCCGTTGATTGACATGATTTGAGAGTGGTCTAGAGAGTATGCAAAAGGGCAATTCCACTGTTTGGGTGTGGTTCTTCACCTAGCTAACCAAAAGAATCAATCTCCATTTCCCAGACTCCCTTGGGCTTGTCCCAGACAAGAGTTGTACTTTCTGGAGTTCGGGATGGGGTGGGGTGGGGGGGAAGGACAAACTGATCTCTGGGTTCCTCCAAGAAATGTATTACTAATAATTATTTTCTTATAATATCAAATAAACTCATTCATCTAAGTAAACAGTAAACAGAAATCAGAGAAGTTATACAAATGAGAATACACCAAAAAATAAAAGAGTGAATGAGCTCTTTAGATGGGAGGAAGATAAAATTTCATTCAACCAAGAGAAGGCCCTAATATAACCCAAGGGAAAATTCCTCAAAGTTTCTGGGGAGGTAATACTTCTGGAGATACTGGCTTCCTCAATCTATTCACAAGAGAGTTTTTCTCTTTTTCTTCTCTGGAATCAGACTCAGAGAGAATCTGAAATCATAAGTGATTTTCAAAGAAGGAAGCAAAGAAAATATGTATCCCCTCATGCTGTCATACTTATGTCAGGTAATATGTCCAGAGGTGTAAACTTGGGTTATATTAGAAAAATATTTTGTAGACCTTAATGTGTTATATTTGTAAGAGGCAGAATAATGTAATTGATGGAAGGCTAGCCTAGGCATCTGGAAGCCCTGGGTTCCAGTATTGCCTCTGACACATACTAACTGCACAATCAAGGCCAAGTCATTCATGCTCTCTGTGCCCTCTCAAGCAACCCTCAAAGTTGCTGACCTGTATCAAAAGAGTGAATTTCCAAACTAGGACTTCTCTACATTGATGAAACAACAGGTTTGGACAAGTTGAAAGTGCTTTATAAATGTGACAGTGTTATAACTAGGAAGTGTTTCACCTGGGGCAAAGGGACTGTTGTAGAAGTGGAGAAATAGTTGAGAGGGTTATTCTGGTGGCACAAAAAAAATAATCCAATGGGAAAGGAATGGGGCAGGATATAGGCACAATCATGCCAGTAGAGGAAACAAATCTTTCCCCCAAGATTCTAATACCCAGTCACCCCCGCAGGGGCTGAGGGAAAGATAAACTTCAGGAAGGGTGCTTCATGCCAACATGCTTTGGTGTGGCTCCCTGGCTGGGGAAGAGAGCCAAATTAGAGATGCCCTGAGTAACAATAGCCATTAATTAATCATAAAGTACAAGTTCTACTAGGATGAATTGAAGCTTCTCCTACCCCTGCCATTTCCCCTCTCTCCCACCACTACCCTCCAACAAGGTACCAACACCTCTGTACCTTGATACAAAATGGATAGCATTCCATGCCTGGAGTCAGAAAGACTTATCTTCCCAAGTTCACATCTCACTTCAGACACTTACCAGCTGTATGACCATGGGCAAGTCCCTTTAACCTGTTTGCCTCAGTTTCCACTACTGTGAAATAAGCTGGAGAAGGAAATGGCAAATCATTCCAGTATCTTTGTCAAGAAAATACCAAATGGGTTCTCAAAGAATTGGACACAACTAAAAAATGACTGAACAATAACAAATAACAAAATCCTTTATAACTTTATAAGAAATGGCTCTTGTTAAGTTCTCATTATGAACTCTAAGTACCCTGTCATCCAGGCCTCACCCCACCACCATCAAGTGTCACAAAGAAGTGTTCTTTATATAAGCTAAATTAGTATTTAAAAGGAACCTTAGGGAACATCTAGATCAACCCCCTTATCTTACAAATGTAATACATAGTTATAACAAAGCACAGATCATGCAGAACTAGGAAGGCCTAAGTCCAAATACCACCTATATCCTGACTAGCTATGTGACCTGGCCAAGTCAATTAACCTCTCTACTTCAGTTTACTTATCTGTAAAATTTGTATACAAACTGGATGATCTTCAAGGTCTCTTCTAGATTGAAATCTATGATCTGTAGAGCCTCACTGTTTTCATTTGCAATCTCTAGGTTTCAGAGAGAATGAGGAATGCAGGTGGCCAGGTCTTTCACCAAAAAAGAATTGAGTGATATCATTAATGTGGCACTTTAGTAGGACATTTAAAACAAACAAAAAAATAGACTATTTTCTGATAAGCACCTAAGTTATGCCAGAGAGGTGTAGCTGAGCTTGTTGTATGGTGCAGGGGTAGGGACAATTTTGCCTGTTAAATTAGGGACCCCACTTCTCTCCTGAACTTTCTTGGGAACTTTAAAGCTAAAGAGGCCACAGCTTCATGATCTCCTATCACACCAGGAGAAGCCCAGATAAAAACACATCAGAAGCCAACTTGCACAATGAGGTTGCCAAGTGAGTTCATGAAAATAACTGAGCTCAAGATTGCAGCTTATAGTGATCTTGGAGAAACCAGAGAACCTACTAGTTATCACGAGGAACAGAAGGCATTTGCCTGATGTTCAGCCACTTACCTGCTATTTATACTAGTTAAAGGCGGATTGTTGTTCAGTTATGTCTGACTCTTCATGACTTCATTTGGGGGGTTTCTTGGCAAAGATACTGAATGATTTGTCATTTCCTTTTCCATCTCATTTTACAGATGAGGGAAACAGGGTTAAGTGACTTACCCAAGGTCACACAGCCAGTAAGTGTCTGAGGCCAGAATTGAACTCATGAAGATGAGTCTTCCTGTCTCCTGGCCCAGCACTCCATATACTGTGCCACCTAGCTGCCTCACCACTCAACTAATAATGATGCTGATAAGTAGCATTCCTTTAGAGCTTTAAGATATACAAAGTGGCTTACATTTGTTATCTCATTTGATTTTCACAACCCTATGAGACAGGTTCACTTATTACCCTCATTTACCAGATTAGGAAACTGAGGCAGTCAGAAGTTAAGTTACTTGCCTAAGGTCATACAGCTATAAAGTATCTGAAAAAGGTAGGTCTTCCTGACTCTCAGTCCAACACTCTATTCACTGTACAACCTTTCCCTTTCCTTTCTTTATAATTTTGTTATTAGGAAGTATCTCTCAACTGTTCCCAGCAAATAATCTCTGGGCATGACTGTTCCCATGACAAAAGTGATACTGAGTCCTCAGATCTTAATGGCAAAGTCTTTAGCCATTAGGTTGTCAACCACTTGGGAGTTTTAATGTTGTATCTTTTATTTCCAGTTCCATTCAAATAATATGCTCTAAAGTCTAATGAGAGGATTATATTCCTCTGGCTAATATGACATTGAGAATAAGATAAGAATCTCAATGGGAATGAAGGTATGAGCCATTTCTTATAAAGTTATAAAATTGTGTGTAATAATCTATACAGTTTAAACTCAAGATTAAATTTAGCAAGATGGAACTTAGGCCAAGACCCAAGTATATGGGAGAGAGGGGAATCATTGGCCCATTCCTGCTACTATAGGATGTAACATAGAATTTTGTTTAGAAGATTTAGGGTTCCAGAGAAGCACACAAAAGTTTTGCTACTATTCTTCGTTCCCAGCCCCCAACAGAAATTTATCAAACATCTCTCTCTCTCTCTCTCTCTCCCTTTCCCTCCTTCCCTCCTTCCCCCCCCTCTCTCTTGCTTTCTCTCATATAGGGAATTCTAAACCTGACTATAATGGGGGTTCTAGGCCTGGTTCTGCTACTCACCCAGCAATAAAATTTGTTCGTTTGTTTTTTTTTTTTTTAGTAAGGCAATTGGGGTTAAGTGACTTGCCCAGGGTCACACAGCTAGTAAGTGTTAAGTGTCTGAGGCCGGATTTGAACTCAGGTACTCCTGAATCCAGGGCTGGTGCTCTATCCACTGCGCCATCTAGCTGCCCCCAGCAATAAAATTTGGAACAAGCCATTTCCTTTCTCTAAGACCCAGGTTTTCTTTTATCACTGATACATCGAAGATGCTATATAAGATATTGTTTAAAGTACCTCAGGGCTCTGAAATTTGTTGATTTTACCATTAGCTCTCTTTCTATATGTTCCCATTTAACAAAGTGAATGGCTACAAACCAATGGGAGTAGGCTAAAGAAGACTTAAATATTTAGAACTGGAAGGTCCATGTTCTCTAGTTACTTAATTTTTACCAATGAAGAAAATGAGGTCCAATAAGGTAACATAATTTCCCCAATTCAAGTTTCCTCCAAGTCCAGTGAACTTCCCATTGTATCATTGTAGAACCCTCTAGAGTTTAATAGGGGTATTCTGGAAGTAGTGTGTGTGGTATAATGGATAGAGAACTGTCTTTAAAATCCCACCTCCAACACATACTGGCTATGTGACCCCAAGCCAAACTTTTAACTTCTAAATGCCCATGGTAACTTTCTAAGCCTATAAGTTACAAAGAAGGAAGATTCCTCACCTCGGAGTTCCCTATACCAATGAAATCCTAGGTCTAGTGTCTATCCCTATTATGAAGACAGTGCCTGACTTTGTTACCTATTTAGCTGGTTACTCTAACAAGCTAATTTAATGCCAGATGGGGAAGATGTTAAATGCCTTGACAAACAAGACACTTTGGGATAGGTAAGGCCACATGGTTCCCTTCCCTTCCCTCCCCTCCCCTCCCCTCCCCTCCCCTCCCCTTCCCTTCCCTTCCCTTCTCTCTCTCTCTCTCTCTCTCTCTCTCTCTCTCTCTCTCTCTCTCTCTCTCTCTCTCTCTCATGTGTTGCCTCCTCTAATTGGAATGTTAAGTCTTTAGGAGCAGAATCTGTCTTCTTTTGGGGAAAATGGTGTTTTTAAAAGACTTCTCTCTTAAAACAATAGTTGGAAAGAGCCTTGTGTTGGAATATGGCCTAGTGGCTGGGTAGGAGGTAGAATCTGGGGCATGGAGGGTGGGATTATGGTCAGTCAGACCAAATGATAATAAGGGAAGCAAAACAGTCTCTCCCTGGAGAAGCAACTTGATATTTTTAGGGAAATTCCTTTGGCATAAGAAGTTAATGGATGAATGTAATGGAATACTATTGTGCTGTAAGAAATGATGAGCAGGCAGATTTCAGAGAAACCTGGAAGGACTTACACAAACTGATGTTGAGTGAGATGAGCAGAACGAGGAGAACATTGTACACATTATCAACAACATTGTGTGTTGATCAGTTGTGATAAACTTGACTCTTCTCAGCAATACAATGGTCCAAGATTGTTCCAAAGGACTCATGATGGAAAATGTTCTCCAAATCCAGAAAAAAAGAACTGTGGAGTGTGACTACAGATTGAATCACACTATTTCTACGTTTTTTTTTGTTTTTGTTTTTTGAGGTTTTTCCCTTTTGTTCTGATTCTTCTTTCACAGCATGACTAATGCAGAAATATGTTTAATGTGATTGTACATATATAACCTACATTAGATTGCTTGCTGTCTTGGGAAGTGGGGAGGGAGGGGAAGGAGGGAGAAAAATTCAAAACTAGAAATCTTAGGAAAACTAATGTTGAAAACTATTTCTACATATAACTAGAAAATAATAAAATACTTTTATGATATAAAAAGTATGAAACATAAAAAAGAAGTTAATGGAACCCAAGTTATGCCCTAGCCTATGGGTGGAAAGCAGGGATTGACACTGGCCCTGGTCTAGTGAGCTAGTCTCCTCCTCCCAGAAGCTCATCTCCTCAGTTTAGATAGTAGGTGGTACTTGAGGAGCCAACTCACATCTTGTCTCACCACCCAGGGAAAGGTGGAAGCCTTTAGAACAAAAGTTGGACAGAAAGTATTCCTTTTCCTATCCATCATCATCCTGCAGAAAGTTTTCATTCCATGAGTGAGTGTGTGTGTCTGGGTGTGTCCCACTATCCTTGTGGCTTCCTGGTGAAGGAAATACAAGTCTGCCCAATAACAGAGATCTTTTTTTCCCCTTTAAGTTTTTCCCTCCTTGCTTCTGAAACTTTTCTGAGATCAAAAGCCCAAGGTTTGAACAGGAGGATGGATTGGAATGTGATTATCATTATCATCATCACCACCACCACTATTATTATATAATTATGAAGGATTATCAATACATTGGGCATGTAGGTGGCACAGTGGATAGAATGTAGGTTTGGGAGTCAGAAAGACCTCAGTTTTAATCCAGCTTCAGATACTAGCTATGTAACCTCGGGCAAGTCACTTAGATGGCCAAGAAGCTGCATCAAGGAAGTCAATGTCAGTCAAGTTTCAGAAACAAAGTTGTCCTAGGCCTTCCCCATTTTGGGGGTGGGGAAGTGGAAGAGAAGGTAAACTGCTGTCAGAGAAGTAGGGGACACTCAGGTAAGCCAGTCCCAGGGCAGCTTTGTCTTTTAAATTATTCTTCCCCATGTTGTAGATGAGAGAAAAGAAGCTGCATCAGGGAATACTGGTCCTATCACAGGGGCGGTTTCAAGCCTTTTATCATCTCCCTCCCTAAAAGCACTTCTCTGTTTCCTGAAAAGGTTACTATTACTCTGCTCTTTCCACTCACCCCACCCACACCCAGTTATCTGACTTTTTGGAAATCACATGCAAAATAGCAAATGATTATTCTTTCATTATTATCACTTTTATGAACTTCACATACGTCATTAAACATGAACATTTTAATATACAAAGAGCAGAAAAAGTGTGTTTAATATTAGTTATGAAGCAATAATACATACAGTTTGTTTCTGAAATACCCACCAATTGGTACCTTTCATGATACATGTACAAAAAATCCTGGTTTTAGCTCTGTTATTTACTGGTTGCTTGATTTCATTGAGGGGGAAGAAAATACCTACCTTTGGCTTAAACAATGGATTTGATTTCTCCCATTTATAGTGTGATCTTTAATATAACCATCCTCTAGTCATGCCTAGCTCCTGACAGAGGAGTAAAGGTAGGAGGCAGAGGTAAGGCCAGTTCCAGGTAAGAGGTCAATCACAACCTGGGAATCAGAGTCTGAAAAGGAGGCTTTAAGCCTTTCAGGAATTATAGACATGAATTGGAAGGCTTGGTTATGACTCCACTCCCAGGAAAACAAAGAGAGGCCTTGATTCCATTCACCAGAGCACAGAGCTTTTTCCCAAGTATCAAGTTCAAGGGCCATTTTCTGCTGTCCAAGTGAACAGTTGAATGGAGTTTCCTGTTAGGCTGTGCTGGGAGAACTTTGGGGGAGAGGCCTAACTTTAAGTCCCTTATCTCCACCCAGCTCAGCTCAGCTAAATACAGAAGCACTAGCAAAAAGGGTTTTATCTAATTCAGGTTTTCCCACCAGTGGTCTCTATCGTTTGGGTTCTCAAGCTTTTAAAAAAATGCTTCCAATTAGTGTTTTTCTTTTTTATAGAGGTGGCCCTTAGGGGTGCAATTTTCTTTTGCCCCTTTAAGGATCCCAGAGAAAAAGCAACTCCTACCTGTATTCAATTGGCTTGATGGTATCTCCTCTCTTTAAAGAATATAGGACGAACAAAGTAGAAATTTAAGTAGTCTGTTCTCTCACTTAGAGGGTATCATTTCTATTACCACAGCTATTACAGTGGTGCTTTTCAAGATTATCTAAGAGTGCCTACTGGGGTCACAATAAAGAGTTTTAATTGTTTTTTCCTACTTCTTTATGAGCTGATGGTGAATGGAATTCTCTAAGCCACATGGTATTGTGTGACAGTTCTAATGATGCACTAGAGGGTCCCAACTTGACCTCACAGCCACCCTCCACATTTCACTTTTGTGGGTCTCTGTTCAACTTATTTTTAAGTTTCCTTAAAACAAAATTGTTTCGGGGCAGCTAGATGGCGCAGTGGATAGAGCACTGGCCCTGGATTCAGGAGTACCTGAGTTCAAATCCAGCCTTAGACACTTAACACTTACTAGCTATGTGACCCTGGGCAAGTCACTTAACCCCAATTGCCTTACTTAAAAAAAAAACAACAACAACAACAAAAAAACAAAGTTATTTCCTTAAAACAAAGTAGATGTCCACTGACAAGAGAGAGACTAAACAAATTATGATGTATGGATATGATGCAATATTACTGACCAGTAAAAAAAATGAGCATGAAAACTACAGAGAATTGTGAGAAGACATCTGAACTGATACAAAAATGAAGTAAGCAGAACAAGAAAGTATGTATGTACACGTACATATATGGGTACACATTATATATTGAGGCTTTATCCCCATATGTAGCATGGAGATGTCATGTATGTATGGCTTAAAGGGAGGCAGAATAGACATCTCTAGCCTCTTTCTCCTAGCTTCCCTGCTTCTCCAAGGAAGACTTTATCTCCTCCCAAGAGGAAAAACAAGAGATTAGGGTTAGACGCTTGACCACTTTGCTCTCCCCAGAGAGAGAAAGTACCAGACTGCAATTATATCTATCTGTTCCCTTAAATATTATTAGTCTAAGGGATGTAGTTTTCAGGTTAAAGTCAAGCCCCTAATCACTTTTCATTAATGGTGAAAACCATTATATTCAAAATTTGACTCACTTCCTACCAAATACTAATTCTATAATGAACACACATGTAGTAAATAACAAAGAAACACTTTTATCCAAGTCAATATTCAAACAGAAATCAGAGAAAGTATACATAGGAGAATATATACCAGATAATAAAGAGTGAAGGAGCATTCCTTTTGGGAGCAAGGTAATTTAGCTCAACTTATTCCCAAATTTCATCCAAAGGGGAAATTCCCTGAAGTCTCTATTGAAGGAAGTCAGAGTAGGGATATGATGGAAACTGCTAGCTCCTCTCATATCAGCTTCTTCCCAGAATCTTATTCTTCCTTCAGCAATGGGAAGTGGTCTTGGCATCATCCATCTTCTCTTTTGAAGCCAGAATCCAGAAGCACCCGAAGTAGCTACAGAACCCAAAGAGACTCAGGAGAACCAAAGAAATTAGAGAGGATATCTCATCTCTTTTATTCTCACCAACTCTGCGCTGCTCCTCATACTTCTGTAGATTATTAATTTATACCAATAGGGATCCAAAGGAGAGGCAGAGCCAATATAGTTTGGCACCAGTGCTGCCACAGGAGTTGCCAGAGGGATGTGATGTCCAACATCCAACTGCCTAAGGGACTAGTGTCACAGAGAGGGAAAATTTGCTGCATGGGCAACAGCTTGTTTTCCATATTGATCCGCCCAGGCCAGCACCCTGGAGAGGACACTCCAGTTACTCCTCATGGGGTAGATAAAACACGGGATGTGGCAGTTACCGGTTATAAGTCACTCAGGAGCTGCGGCTCCCATATTGGACTGCACAGCCACACTGTGGCCTGTGGCTCTTCAAGGCACTGATCCATGGTTGTCCACAACTGGTGGAGGCCTACTACTACTACTACTACCAATAGGGAAAGAATCCCATACCAATGGGTTTTGAGACTGGGAATATATATATACATATATATTAATTATATATCATTTATATATAATATATATCAATATGTAATTATAATATGTTGTATAAAGCTACATAACATATCATAAAATTCTTATGTTATAATATTATGTACATATACATGCATAATATATATAATTATGTAAATTAAAAGAGCACAAAACAGAAAATAAATTGAATGCTATGTATGATTATAATGATCAAAATTTGTCCTAAAGAAGAGAGAAGAAAATATATTTTTCCTTCTTTTCAGTGGTGGGGAGGCTACTGGCATAGGATACTGATTTTCAAAGTGTGGTTCAGGGATCTCTGGGGGTCCCCCAAACCATTTCAGGTCAAAACTGTATTCATAATAATAACTAATACACTAAATATCACTAGATTAAACTTAAACAAAATCTCTTTAGGAGGTCCTCAATAATTTTTAAGAATGTAAAAGGACATGAAAAACAAAAAAAGTTTGAGAACCAGTTTGGATTTAAAACATTTTATGTATCATAAGATCTGGTGATAAATTAATTTTGCTGAACTGATTTTTCCCTCTCTTTGCTCTTTGTCACAAGTGATAGCTCTCTGGGGAGGAGAGAGTAGAGGAATATATCTAGGAAGAAGAGTGATATAAAAAAACAAACATTTATTTATTCAGTACCTATTATGAGCCACAGACTATGAAAAATTCTGGGAATACAAACATGAAAATGAAATAGTCCCTCCCCACAAGGAGCTTGCATTCTTTTGTAGAAAACATCACATACATAAATATAGACAAAATAAGATAATACAACAGTATCCTTTCCTGAAATATTTGCACATGACTCATATAGGTCAATAAAAATGTTAATGCCTTAATTGCAATAACAGGTGAACAGTAGATATTCAATAGCTGGTGAAGGAAGCCTTATTATAAATGCTTTTCTTAAGCAAATAATTTGTGGAAGAAAAAAACCACTGGTAGCTAAAATGAAAAACAAAAGTTATCACTAAAACAACAAAAAAGGTTTTATATAATGGGTTTAGTCTCCTTCCTCTTCTCAGAGGAGTCCATCAAATTTGTTAGTAGACAAAAACAGAACAAAAAAGAAAAAAAACCTCCTCTCTTCAAGGTTTTGCTCACATTTATTTAATCATTTTAAAACAGCCTTCTAAGCCAAATTTTGTACTTGCCTGAAATATTTTCAAGTACCTCATGTGGCTCGATAAAAATGTTTATATCTTAATTGCAGTAGGGAGGGCACAGTAGGTGTTCAATAATAGTTGAAGGAAGTCTGATCATAAATCCTTTTCTTTTTTTTTAATTTTTTTTTTTTGGCTGGGCAACTTGCCCGGGGTCATGCAGCTAGTAAGTGTCAAGTGTCTGAGGCTGGATTTGAACTCAGGTACTCCTGAATCCAGGGCCGGTGCTCCATCCACTGCGCCACCTAGCTGCCCCTTTAAATCCTTTTCTTAAGCAAATGATACTCTATTTCTAAATCTATAGCCTTATTTAGTGCATAATAACCAAACTTATAGCTTTTAAAGCTTGTAAAGCATTTTCTTTATAATGATACTGTGAAGTATGGAGTACATGAAGTATTGTTCCCAAATTTACAGATGTAGAAATTGAGACTTAGAGAGTATTATACAGATAGTAAGTTTTATAGGCAATGGGTTTTTTATTATTGTGGTTGTTGGTTTTTGTTTTTGTTTTTAACTATAGTACCTCAGGTTGTTTTAAATGGAAGATACATTCTAAAAACACTGGGTTTGTTCAGTCTTTAAAAAAAGGCAATGTGACATGGTGGGTATAGTGTTGGATACAGAGTCAGGAAGACCTGGTTTCAAGTCCTGTCTGAGAAACTTAGTGTCTGTGTGACTATAGGCGAGTCATTTAACCCCTCTCAGCCTTGGGTAGGTTACTAAGACATTTAAAGACCTGGTGGCTTAAGGAGCACTCATTAGAAAGTCCCATGCTCTCCAATGGGTGATTTTCATTTGTTCTAATGAGTAGAAATGCTGAATAGGTACTGTAGTCTCTGTGTGTGTGTGTGTGTGTGTGTGTGTGTGTGTGTGTGTGTGTGTGCGTGCGTGCGTGAGAGAGAGAGAGAGAGAGAGATTGTTTATTTCCCCCCTGCTGCTCTCCTTTGATGCTTAACTGAATAATCTAAGATACAGAAATTCTGTAGGACTCAGGGTATCAGGGGTCGATTCAGGATCCAGCTAGACTTGAGATCTCGGCTCATTTTGAGGTATGCATGTAGGTGACTAATGACTTGTCATTAGCAAGGATATCTGACAACTGTACACCCCAAGAAAGGTGAGTGGATTAATGACCAATGCTCATAACACCATCATGTTCTGAATTCTACCCTGCCTCTGCTTTCAGGCCTGAGTTCACCCACTTCAAGGCCCATCTCCTGACAGGTGTATAAGGCAACAGCAAATGACACAATTAGAAATTTATTCCTTTGGCCTAAGGCTTTTTTTCTTTTATGAACTACAAATGCCCCTGGGAGAGGTAAGACATTAAGGCTCATCAATCACTAACATCTTATTATGAATGAATTTTCATATCACTTCCTACTTTGAGGAGATTATAATAAGTTTAGAAAAGGAGATGGGAGAGATACTGTGAAGACACAGACCACTGACCACTTGGCACAAAAGTGCTAAGGAAGACAGAAAAGGACAAAAAGGTGATAATAGGATCATTGACTTGGAAATGAAAAGAACCTCAGAAATCATCTAATTTCTAACTTCTTTTTTTGGGGGGGAGGGTGAGGCGATTGGAGTTAAGGGACTTGCCCAGGGTCATACAGCTAGTAAGTGTTAAGTGTCTGAGGCTGGATTTGAACTCAGGTCCTCCTGAATCCAAGGCCAGTGCTCTATCTACTGTGTCACCTAGCTGCCCCTAATTTCTAACTTCTTAAACTGTGGGTGGTGACTCCCTATAAGGTCACATAACTGAATGTGGAGGTCAGAAAAAATTGACAACAGCAAAACGTATACTTATTTTATATACCTATATTCCCAGGGTTGCATACAAATTTCTCAGGCAAAAAGGGGTAGAGTGGAAAAAAGTTTAAGAAACCCTGTTCTAGGGGGCAGCTAGGTGGCACAGTGGATAAAGCACTGGCTCTGGATTCAGGAGGACCTGAGTTCAAATGTGACCTCAGACACTTGACACTTACTAGCTGTGTGACCTTGGGCAAGTCACTTAATCCTCATTGCCTCGCAAAAAACCAACCCAAACAAACAAACAAAAAACAAACAAAAAAACATCTAAAAACCTAAAAGAAAAAGAAAAAAAGAAACCCTGTTCTAGTCCCATAACCTCATTTTATAGAGGAGGTATTAAGGTCCATAAAGAATAAATAGCTTATCTAAGGTCACACAGCCTGAGAAATAGAAGAGAGAGGATTTTAATGAAGATCCACTGACTCCTGACCTGGCACTGTGCCCACTACAACAGCCAGTCTCCCTTGCTGTAGCCTACAAAGACAAACTTCCCATCTTTATTCAGACCCTCGTTTCACCAGAATACTCTCTACTAGGTTCCACCACTCTCTCCTCACCCTCTAATCCCTAGGGTTAAGACTCAATTCCTGAGATCTCTTAAAGAGGTAAACTATCATTCCTTTCTGTAACAGCCTGCGATGGGGGGATAGGCAGACTCATTGGAACATAAGTTGGCTTTGACTTTAGGATTGGCCGGACAGAAAGCAGGAAAGTTTGATGAGTGTCTGGTTGAGATCATATAAATTCACAGAAGCCAGGCACTGGGAGTATGTATGGGCTCCTTGCTTTTGAAAAGAAATAGGCTTCTTTAAATACAGCAAAGCCCAAATGTGCAGCCAAAATGCTGCCCAAAAAGCAACAAGAGGGGAGGAAGGTGTCATGTAAAGGCAGATTTCTTATTTCTCTTGCATCCAATATATCTTGCACAGCTCAGCCCAGCCAACAGGTTGCAAACAAAGGGAGAATTCTTCACTCACAAGGCCAATTGGCAAGAAAAATTTGAGTTGATGAGGAGAAGTTTGATTCTGAACTATCAGCCAACATCCCTCAAAAAGACAAATATGGGTTTCTTCCAGAAGAGTTTCCACAGTTCAACTAGTGGAAAATTGTTTCATAGAGAAAAAAAAAAAAGAACACTGTTTTCAGAAGCTGATGAAGCAATACCCTGATAGGAGAATTTCATCCTCACTAGGACATTTGGAGGGGAAAGGGGGAAACTAGTCAACCAGGTAGAGTAATTCAGATACAGACCAGAAAGCCAGCAGACCTCTGTGATTTTACACAAATCAATACAGTTTCTAGTATTATTTAAGCACTGACTTAGCATCAAGAACACTTCTTAGATACTAAGTAGCTTCATGACCCTGGACAAGTTGCTTAAGCTCTCTAAATCTCAGTTTCCTCATATGTAAAATGGAGATAATGGTATCACCTGCCTCACCAGATTGGTAAAGCAATTTGCAAATTTTACATTGCTAAATAAAAATAAGCAATGATCAGTAGTATTTCTTCATTTATAATCAGTACACAGCTAGTGTGTCTGCTGGATAGAATGCTAGAGTTAGAACCAGGAAGACCTAACTTTAAAGATGTGATTAAAGGCAAGCGCCGTGCCCCCCCCCAACTTCTCTCACTCTTAATGTGCTCTCTAAAATTTATCCAAATATGGATAGATTCTCTGCTGCTTGTGCTAATTTTGGCTGAACAATTAACAGCAAAGGGGGCAGCTAGGTAGCACAGTGGATAAAGCACCAGTCCTGGATTCAGGAGGAACTGAGTTCAAATTCAGCTTCAGACACTTGACACTCACTAGCTGTGTGACCCTGGACAAGTCACTTAACCCTCCTTGCCCCATGCAAAAACAAAAACAAAAAACAAACAAAAAAAAAACAACAGCAAAAAAACCCACAGGTGCTCTATCAGTCAGCACCAAACCATCCATACATTTAGCCATCAGTTACAGCAAATGGAGAAGTTTTGAATACTATGGATAAGTTCACGTACCTTGGCAGTATACTTTCCAGGGACATGCTCATAGAAGATGAGGTGGATGCATGCATCGCCAGAGCTAGCTCAGCATTTGGGAGGCTCCGAAGGAAAGTATGTGAGAAAAGAGGTATTAGATTGACTGCCAAACTGAAGGTCTACAGAGCTGGTAGAAAAGACTCCTCTTCGTGAGTTCAAATCTGGCCCCAGACACTTAATAGCTGTGTGACTCTGGGCAAGTCACTTAACTTTGTTTGCTTCAGTTTCTCAATCTATAAAGTTAGCTGAAGAAGGAAATGACAAACCATTTTATTACCTTTGCCAAGAAAAGCTCAAATGGGGTCACAAAGAGTTAGACATGACTGAAAAATGACTCAGCAACAACAAAATTTGTGTTGTATAACATAAATTTGTAATGGACCCAATGAGAACAGTTGTATGATTTTCTTCATCTTTGTTTAGCCATATGTTTCATTTGAACTTGAACTAACAGAGTAGACTAGGTAAAGAATAAAGATGCATAAAGGATAGAGAATAAACCCAAGTCATTACTCAAAAAAGAAGTCAGTAACCTCCATTTTGAACCAGCTTCCAAAGAGGAATTGCTTTTGCACAGGGCTTTACTGAGTGCTATGAGAAAATCATTAATAATAGGGTGTTTTGGGGACTCAGAGACCTCCCCGCCCCGCACCACACACACACAGAGCAACCCTGGAAGGGCCAGCCCAAAATCAGGAGAATTTCAAAGGTAATGTAGATCAAACTTCCTGACTAACTAAAGGAAGTTAACTAACCTAAGACCACCCTCAAGTGGCATGCTCTTCTGTCTCCCACATGGCTCTTTCTCTCTCTCTCCTCTATGCTAGGTATGTAGGGCTTCTGATCTTTCATAACCATGTGGTCTCTCTTTACTAATATTTAATATGTTTTAATAAATGTTTAATGCCCAAAACTGGTGCAGTTGCCTCTAATTTCTAAGTAACAAACATATTATAAACCCCAGCTTGTAGGGAACCCCATTAATTTTTTTTTTTTAGTGAGGCAGTTGGGGTTAAGTGACTTGCCCAGTGTCATACAGCTGGTAAGTGTAAGTGTCTGAGGCTGGATTTGAACTCAGGTACTCCTGACTCCAGGGCCGGTGCTCTATCCACTGTGCCACCTAGCTGCCCCTGAACCCCATTAATTTTTAATCACCACAGTGCATTCAATTCCTCTGAAAGATTCCTAATTCACAAAGTATAGTTAGTAGAGGTTATTCCCCACTGATGAGCATGCTCAGAGTTTTCATTCTTGATTCTAGTCAATCCCATGGAAACTTGGAGAGTCCTGCATTCTTTCACATGTGACTTGTTATAAATTTCTCAATGGCCCAGGAACCCCATCATCCTATATGATCACATTAACCTTGATGTTCAAATCGCATCAATGCCCTGTGCCCCTGGTAACCCTCTGGAGGAAGGAGTGAAGAGTTCCTCACCAAACTTCCATTGTGCCAAGGTCGGTCATCTTCAATTCCCACCAGATTCCACTCCTTTGAATTTCGCTCACACACACTCACTCTTGCCCCTGCTGCCCACTCTCTGCCTAGACTGAACCTAGTCTAACCCACAATTCACAGAATTTTAAGTCAATGAATGAGAGAATTACTTTGTGAATCTGAAACTCTTCAGAGGAGTTGAATATACTCTGGAAAGACTGCAAACATAAATCCTTTTTTGGAATATAAAGAAAGTAAATCAAAGAAGAGGTTACTAAGCAGCTAATTACAGTTTAAGTAATGACTCTGGTTCAATCCATATTCTATATGTGCTTTTATTCTTTACATAGTTTACTCAGTGCAAGTTGAGATTAACAAAACAAAATGAATAAATCATTGTGGAAGATTATACCACTTTAGAAAGTAATCTCATGAAGAACATTGTACTAGACTTAGAGAAGAGGGTTTGAATCCTGGCTTCAATAAGGTGAATTTAGATAAGTCACTTTTTCCTTTCTAGGCCTCAGTTTCCTCATCTATAAATTGAGGGGTTTGAACTAAAATCCCTTGAGTTCCATGATTCTATATTTGTACATTTAGAATGTAGTGGTATCAAAGACTGATTGACTAATTCAAATTTTCACTTTACAAAGGGATTTTACAGGTGGTATAGCCACAATCTCAGCTTGTTATTGTTGTTTTTTTCCCAACCAACACACTTTAAAACATTTGATATTTTAAAACTACTGATGTCAGGTGTCATTTTGAAAAATATCAATCTTTAAAATCTTTGAATTTTATAAATGATAGATGCAATCAGGACAACTACCCTGAATGGTCTAGTTAGATCATACCCATAGAGAATGCCTGGAGATGGGCCCCTTTTTTTACTAAGTCTAGTACTATTTCCCTTTATATCAGACAATGGGGGACAATTAAGAAGATATGCTATAACTTTTTTCAAATTATTTTAAAGTTGTATGCTATATTACCCCAGTAGTTCAGTAGGTCCAGTGAGATCAATAAGTTAATTTTGTTATTTTGCTCCAAATTCAGAGAAAATGGGTTAAACACATGCTAAGCAGCATTGAGGCTGACTCTCTAGTTAATGTGTTACAATGTCTGTTAACCAAAAGTCCCATTAAAATTCCTTTGTACTTATCTTTGCTTCAGGATGATCTTTATCTGACAGAGAAGGATTATTTGTGTATTCATAAGAGAAGAGTTTCAAGGTCACTTCCTACTATTAATTCCTTGTCAATGTGTGTCATTTTGGGGCATTTCCTGTTAATTTGAAATTCTGCTGAAAAAGAGAAATTCTAAATAGTCTGTTATTTTTAACTTTTACCAGGGTCGAAACTGTATTGGGGTTCGCCATCCATGATATTTTTTTCCGACCATTTTTATGACAAGTGTCTTATGGAGTTCCTGTATTATAAAGATATTGATCTTGTAAATGTTTTCCCCCAGAACATTTTAGTAAAAGAAGGAGTATAGCATTGATGCCTCTATTTTCCAACTTTGGAAGAGATGCAATGGGTTTAGTTGGCTTTGTTATCAATTCAAATGAGTGCAAAGTATGAACCTATAATTCTATATCTGAACTCCAAATTTTAACAATGAGTTATTGTACCATACACTGCCACTTCTACCTTTGCTCAGAGGATAGACCAGTCTACTAGGTCCAAACAAAGTCCTTAAGCCAAGTGACTTCCACCAAACAAGTTAGTGGCATTATGTGGTATCAAAGACTGGTTGACTAATTCAAATTTTCACTTTACAAAGGGATTTTACAGGTGGTATAGACACAATCTCAGCTTGTTATTGTTGTTTTTTTCCCAACCAACACACTTTAAAACATTTGATATTTTAAAACTATTGATGTCAGGTGTCATTTTGAAAAATATCAATCTTTAAAATCTTTGAATTTTATAAATGATAGATGTAATCAGGGCAACCACCCTGATTGGCCTAGTTAGATCATACCCATAGAGAATGCCTGGAGATGGGCCCCTATTTTTTGTTTTTTGGGGTTTTTTTACTGGGCAATGGGGGTTAAGTGACTTGCCCAGGGTCACACAGCCAGTAAGTGTCAAGTGTCTGAGGCCGGATTTGAACCCAAGTACTCCTGAATCCAGGGCTGGTGCTTTATCCACTGCGCCACCTAGCTGCCCCGAGATGGGCCCCTTTTAGTGATACTTGTGCGATTGTTGGAGCTGGGACCCTTCTGATCATTTCTCTTTTTCCTTGTTAGCAGATCCATTAATAAAATACATGGGCAACCAGAGGTTTCTGATTAAATTCCATAGTGTACTCTAGCCTAATGTTGGAAGATATATATGAACCAATGGAAAATGAAGTAAGCCTTCAACAAGAATTTTTCAGATGATCCAGGAAGAATTGCCCATTCACTAGCCCTGAAAAAGAAATGACCCGGGGCAGCTCGGTGGCACAGTGGATAGAGCACTGGCCCTGGAGTCAGGAGGACCTGAGTTCAAATCTGGCCTCAGACACTTAACACTTACCAGCTGTGTGACCCTGGGCAAGTCACTTAACCCCAATTGCCTCACTAAAAAAAAAAAAAGAAAGAAAGAAAGAAATGACCCCACCCTCTGTTGTTCCTCTTTCCCTCTGGAAGCCATGTTGTAGAATTCTCTATGAAATTTTCTCTGAGTGGTAAGGGAGAGATATCATCTTCCACACCCAGACAGTTATGACAGTTTCAAATATATCTGCTGCCTAGGTGAGTCCAAGCCTAGGCTTCAAATCTCTGGCTGCCTCTTCCATTTTGTGTTTCCTTCTCTCATCATAAATACCTGAAGAGCAATTACATTCATAGGATTCAAATGTAAAGAAGGGATTTGTGCTACTTTATGAGCAGTTGGAATATTAAAATAGTGTGCATATAAACTGTTTTTAACTGTTCAGTTCAATTCAACAAACATTTATTAAGGACCTACTCTATGCCCTCATGAGACATTTTAGGTTCAAAGATGAAAAAGAACCATCCCCTGCCTTCAAGGAGTTTACAATCTAGTAAAAGGAATGAGACATTTACACAAATTACTCTAATACAAGTTAATGTTGCAATTAACCTGTAAGTAATATTACATCAAAAACAAATTATAATGAAATTAAGTACACAAGACAGGCCAAAGAAGCAGAGGCAAGAACTTTAGAGGGAACACTTCTAGTGGGGAATATTCAGGTAGGGCTTCATAGAGCAGTAGAACCTCAATTAAGTTTTCAAGGAAGAAAAGAACTTTTAAAAGTTAAGATGTTGGGAGAACGTTTTAGGCATGATGTTTGTCAAATGCAAAGGTACCGAGGCTGGATAAACAAAAAGGAGATTGGGAAAGTGGGGAAATTGTAGTTTAACTGGTTTATAAAAGATATGAAGGGCAGTGATATTAAATATAGCTGGAAAAATAAAAGTAAGTTGTGAATCAGATTGTGAAGAACTCACATGCTAAGAATTCTACAATTTCTTTAGTAGGCAATGAAGAACCACTGAAGAATTTTTGCCATTCTGAGAAGAGACAGAGGAACATAATTAGCACTGACCATCATAAAGATTATCTTGCAGCAGTTCAAAGGGTGAAAAATGGAAGAGAAGGATTAGCTAGGAGGCTATTTTAGTAGTGAAGGTGAGAGGAAACCAGGGCCTAAAATACAATCATTATAACATTACAGCAGGAGTAGGAGAGAGAGAGAGAGAGAGAGAGAGAGAGAGAGAGAGAGAGAGAGAGAGAGAGAGAGAGAGGGAGAGAGAGAAAGAAAGAGAGGGAGAGAGAGAAAGAAAGAGAGAGAGAGAGAGAGAATGAATGAGAATAAGAATGTATGACATATAGGGATTAATAAAGAAGTCCTTAAGTACAATTACCAACTGCTTTATTTCCTTGATATTTGAAAAACTTAAGCTCATTGAACATCATGCTCTAGCATTTAGGGAATTTTTCACTTAGATATCTAAATCTATGCTTTCTTCATCCAAAATTTTGAGCCTGGACCACATGAAAAATTCTGTAGCTATCAATAGAAACGAAGAATAGTAGAGACACAGGGAAAACAACATGAAGAAGTGGATAGAGCACTGGACCAGGAGTCAGATAGACCTGGGTTAAATCCCAATGCTAATAATTACCAGCTGTGACCCTGGGCAAGTCACTTAATTGCACCATGCTTCAGTTTCCTTATACATAAAATAAGGATGTTGAATTGGAAGGGTTCTAGGATGCTCTTCATCTCTAAATTTGATACTATGAGGAGGGTTAGGTTGTGAGGCAAAGACAATAAATTCAGTTCAATATGTGTTAAGCCTGCAGTGCTAGTAGGACCTCCAGGTAGATATGTCTGTGCAGCAGGCATCTGGAAATCAGGAATTGGAGCTTGGAGAAGAGGTTGGGGATGGATATATAGATTTAGGAGTCATCAGAATAGAATTGATAAATTAAAGCAATTGGAGTGGATGAAACTACCACGAGAGAGTAGGGAGAGAGGGAGAAGGGGGCCAAAACCCTTGGAAGCATGTCCATAGTTAAGTGATGGTAACAAAAGTAGTAGGAAATTGAAAAAATACACACATCTATTTTGGTTAGTAAAGAATACCATCAAGGGCAGCTAGATGGTGCAGTGGAAAGAGCACCAGCCCTGGAGTCAGGAGTACCTGAGTTCAAATCTGGCCTCAGACACTTAACACTTACTAGCTGTGTGATCCTGGGCAAGTCACTTAACCCCAATTGCCTCACTAAAAAAAAAAAAAAAAAAAGAATACCATCAGAGAAATACTCACTAGAAAAAAAAATAAGTAGCTTCTGTATATCACTTCTATCCACACAATGTCAAGAGATATAGAAGGAAAACCCCACGTATATTAAGTAGATGCTTGAGGGAAATTTATGGGAAGAAATAGCCCAGGAAGGTCAGACATGGGTAGATTGCAATTGGCTTCATTAAAGGGACTATCCATATCAATGAGTACTGGATGCAACCAATTGCTTTTTTTCAAAAGCAGACTATATAAACAGACTTTACTTCAGATCTTCCTTGTAAGAGTAGCATTTTTTTGCACTTTCTGCTTTTTGCCTCCATACACTTTCTTGGTGGAATCTTCTTGAAGATACTACTCCTATATTTCGATCTATTATTTTCTTGTATACCTGAGTCCCCTATATCTGAAAGTCATTCTGTCTATATAATTATCCTTCCTTATCTAGTGAGTCATAGCCCCACCTGGCTTAATTCCTTTGAACTGGACTCCATCATGATCATCATTAGAAAACATCATCATGTGAGATTGCATCAGCCTTACTACTCACACCTCATCAGTACCCTCAGTATACTCTACCCATCTAATTGGAGGGTTGGAAGGACAGAGCAAAGAATTTCACCCAAAGCCTCCATTTAAAGAGCACTCTCAGGCAAACTATTTCTCAATTTCCCACCTAGTTGCATTGTTTTGGATTGAATTCCATTGTAATCATGCTCCTACACTGTGTATCTCTCCTTTTACTTTTTCAGCTTCCTTTTATGAGTTATCTTCCCCCGTCAAATTGTGAGCCCCTTGAAAGCAGGAACTATTTTGTTTTTCATATTTGTAACCCCCCCCATACACACATACTTAATATAGTGCCTAGCACATAGTAAGTGCTTAATAAACATTTATTGACTAAATAAATCATAGTTATTTATTTCAAGATGGAAAAGACCTTAGAAGACAAAACCGACACCCTCATTTTACATATGAAGAAACTCTGAGAGGATAAATGACTTTCCCAGGGTCACACAGGCTTTCCCAGGGTCACACATCTAGGGTGATATTTGAACCTGTTTTCCTGATTCCAAGTATAGCACTTTATCTGCTATCCCACACTGCCTCCTAGTTTTTATTTTTGTTTTTAGGGTAAATAAAGAAAAAATTTCCTAGTCTTACTTGGCTTTATATCTTAAACATCTCTGATCACATAGAGTGAGAATCAGAGTCTTTTTGTAAGATGTGAAATTTGTTAAATATATGAAAAGCAAGCAGTACAATTTGACACATAACCTAAATATAGGAGGTGTTAACAGTCAGTTTTAAAGAACTTTGATCTCCTGGATAAGAGAGAGGAGTGGGGCTCATGATTAGCACAATCCTTCAGCCAATGGCTGGTGTTATTTCTGCATTTTTCAAATACTTTTCCTTGAACCTTTTTTAAAATAAACTGTATAATTCTGCTCTATGTGCTTATAAGGCAAGGTTGATCTCCTATGATAGGATTACAATGCTGCAAAGCATAAAAATCCACTTAGCTGTTCCTGCCAAAGAATGAATCAGATGCAAAATAATGGCCCTAAGTATGCTCTTTTTTTCCATTCTCTAATATTTCTTCATAGCTCAGCCCAAACAATTGCTCATAATTAAACTGATTGGAGGAGCAGACTGGCAGGAAATGCTGTTGGCAGGGATCCGGCTGCCCTTCATTGTACTAGATATAGAACAATTACATCAGTTCCTTCCATTTCCAGAGAAAGAGCCGATTTTGCAGGGCCAATGATAAAAGAGAAAAGGAAGGAGGTAGCGTAATTTACATATGCTCAATCAGGTTAATATACTTTTTTTTCTTTTTTAATGAGGAAAGGAAGTGCCTTTAACAGCAGAAGGGTCATTTTATTCATCTGTTTTCACTTCCTCTAGGGGCTTTACACAGTACTGCTAACCATGAATACCCTGTTTGCCAATGACTGAATTGTCTGCAAGAGAATACCCCAGGTTCAAAGGAAAAATCTACCCAATGTGTGTGACATACACCAGGCTTCCCAAAACTTCAAGGGAAGTTAAATGCCTTCAGTGTTTCTGTTTGCAAAGTTAGAGATGCACCAATCAGTCAGTTCTTTAACATCTGCTATTTACTCAACAGACTCAGCATGAAACCAAATGTTAAAAAGGGATCTAATGTCTAAACAGAGTCAGGGTAAGATAAGAGATGGCTTATGGGTTGTCTGGTTTCAGCAAAGCTATTCTCCTTCCAAATAGAAACAGAAACAAACCAGATCTAATTAGAGCTAAGACTGTGATGTCATGATTATCTTTACATTTTATCAGCATATTGTCATGTCATAAAATTACCAAAAACAACTACAAACCTTAAATGAATTACACTTGTGCTTAAGAATCAATAAGGGCTGTAGAAGAAAGTAACATTAAAGCAGTAGGTTTTTCATCTTAATTTATGACAAATTATACAAAGTATATGATACTCCCTTTGTCAAATATCCAAATATGGAAATAGATTCTCAGAAAGACTTTCTCTGGTTTGGACAACTACAGCCACAGTGGAGGAAAAGAACCTTGACAGACTAAGACTAGCTTCAAGCAAAATTGTGAAGGGGGCTAAGTGTCAATGCCCTCCAGCCTCTGACTGCAAAGGTCCTGAAATATCTGACAGGCATAGCCATAATGGCTCAGAAGGTACTGTCCAAAACACAGCTGTGGTTGACCATATGACACAGAATTATCATTCTCAAACCCTTCTGTATTCCATGCACCTAAGATTTCAGGCCGATTACAGTATAGCCTGGCACACAAGGCTTCCATAGAGACCCATGCAACATAATAGAATGCAAACACAGATAAAGAAAGCTAATTTCTGACAGCTGCATTGCTTCAGTGCTAAGGGATCTCACTTCCGTGTTTCAAAAATAATCATCTCTGAAAATAGATGTGTGATAAGCCAGACCAGAGGTTCTGTCTCTCTTTGTTTTTATTTGTTGCCTGCAGGCAGCCTCAAAATATTAAAGGCGAAGGGCAGCTAGGTGGCACAGTGTATAGAGCACTGGCTCTGGAGTCAGGAGGACCTGAGTTCAAATCCTACCTCAGAACTTGACACTTACTAGCTGTGTGACCCTGGGCAAGTCACTTAACTCCAATTGCCCTCATATATACATATGTGTGTGTGTGTGTGTATGTATGTATGTATATATAAAAGTTGATACTGCCTTCCTGAGCTCTCACTACAATTGTTCTCCTTCTCTGATTATGGTAACACAATGTCTGCCTTGTATACCTACCACACATATTGCCTTCCAGCGCTCTTCACCTGTACCTACTAATGGCACTCACTATCTTCTTGCCTCTGACTGCCCAGGGCTTCTCCCAAAAGTCTGCCCTTCCCTAATAGCATCCAGTGTTCTAAATCTCTCTTTTGTCCCTCCTATATATCAAGATCTGCTCCAATTTGCTTTCACTTTGAAAGTATCTGATAAATTATTTCACAATTATCTTCTTTATTTAAATACACTGTCACTTAATAATATGATACAAATCAATAAAATACTAATGATCCCTTCCTCCCTATTTCCATCTCAATTCAAAAGTCAGATCACTGGCTCATTCTATAGAGTTTTCAGCTTCCTGGTCAGCCATTTGTCTTCCTAAGGAATCCAATATCCATTATTTTTGTTTGTTATTTGAACTCAGAGATTTAGAACTGTAAGAGATCTTAGACATCATTTAATCCAAAACCCTCATTTTACAGGTGAGGAAACTGAGGTCCAGAATGTTAAGCAAATAGAACACACACACACACACACACACACGCACACACACACATATGTATATATGTGTGTATGTGCATGTATGTATATATGTATGTATACATATTTACTGTGGAAAATTAAACATAGTTTTTATCTGCTTGTCTCCTACAAAAAACAGATCAGAGAAATTAATTTTATAATATCTCCTAAAAAAAAGATCAGAGAGCATGTCTCCTACAGGACAAAACCAAATCAGAGACAAACAGGAAAAACATAATAACAATTTATTTTGTCCCAAGAAGAAAGAAACATGATCATATGGAAACCCCCTCCTAAGAAGGAAGCTTGGGGACTCCCTCTTTCTGACAGTATATAAGGTTACTGGTTACAGAGTATTATCAGTTTCAATAGTATGATACAAAATCAACCCATAAGCAAAAGCAGTTTAATAATTTCAGTTATAACAAGTATGGAGGAACTATAGAAGCACCATGATAAGATTACAAGTTTCAAAAAATTAGTTTGACAAGGATGAGGATGCCCAGATGTTCCCATAAGATAGGGACTTAACTATCCTGAGGAAAGAAGTCACCAGGTAGGGACTTTTATCTGATAGCTATCTGGGTTCAGTTTGGAGTTCAGTTAAAGGACATTTTGCTCCTATTAACCCAGAGTTTCATAAAAATACTTTGGGATAATAAGGCACCTCCATCAAATCCAGGTGATCCATACATTTCTATTAATCATATATATCTATGTATATATACATAGATATATACATACACACACATCAGAAATCATAAGTACTATTAGGTACTTAGCACTCACATATAGTAAGTATTTGGCAGAGTGTAGATTCAAACTCTGTCCTCTAATTCCAGATCTAGTACTCTCCACTCATGAGTTGTCTAGTATTTCTTTGAGTAATGACCTTTCTTCAGTATATATTAATTTCTGGAAATCTGGAGAGCTCTGTTTGTCTTACTATTGGAGAGTACAAAAAATAATATACTGTGCTCTACACTGTAGGCACTAAGTTTCCAGAAGCATTTTTTATTAATTTATCATTGCTCAGAGCACTGGGGAAAAGTCTACTACTCTTAGGTGGATCAACCAAGAGCTCCTTGCCATTGTCCTTGTCCTTGTCCTTAATTACTTCAAAGGAGGAGTCCTTCCTTGGCTGATCAGAGAGGAGGGAGCAGGACATTCTTTCAGAATTAACAAAGACTCATAAGGGATTCTATTTTAGATTAATCCAGAGATTTCAGACTAGGATACTGGAAAAATGATTTCTTAATATTTTCAAGTTGGGAGTCAGTGGAAGGAGTGTTCCAGTTGTATCCATACTACCATTATATAGGAAGATTGAATACATTTTTTTCCATCATAGACTGCATGATCATGTATTACCTCCTTCAATTAGGGATATTTGTAATTTAACAGGAAAAAATGCCTTAACCCAATGTAACAAATAGTGTAATTTTAGTTATAATTGCCAAAATTAAGGGAAGGCATTTTCATAATGGGGCAGTAGTCTTATGTATGCACTTGAAATCATACCTTGTAAGTAGCAACCTATCCAGGACATAACAATAGTCACCTGACCTATAGTTGGTACGATATGATGGAAACAACACTGGCCTAAAATGTAGAATGCCAGGCTCTAATCCCAACCTTTCCCATGAATCACTCGTTGTAGTCTTAATCAAGTCCCTTGATCTCTGGGAGTATGTTTCCTCTTTGGTAGAGTGGAAATAATTATACCTGCCTAATTTGTGTCACAATATTGATGTGAAATTCAAATGAGAAGGTGTATGTGAAAGTCTTCCATGACTGAAACCCAGGTTACAAAGGGAAATAAATTCCAGAAAATCATAAAGCAACTAGAAACTATTTTTTTTTTTAGTAAGGCAATTGGAATTAAGTGACTTGCCCAGGGTCACACAGCTAGTAAGTGTTAAGTGTCTGAGGCCGGATTTGAACTCAGGTACTCCTGACTCCAGGGCCGGTGCTCTATCCACTGCGCCACCTAGCTGCCCGCAACTAGAAACTCTTAACTAGAGGCACAAAAATATTTGGGTTTCATTGGTCTTTGGCAATATGCAGGCATGTACCTCAGGGGAAAATGCTTTTAGCTACCTGGGAAAAGAGGCAAAGAAAAGAAGATGACAAAGCACCAAAGACAATCTTAACCTACCTTGTCTGGGCCACTGGTGAATGTAGTGTTCACAGTGTCACTGTGGAAAAAAAAAAAGAACTCTCATTGCTCTATTTAGAATGCTGGTATAGATTGCCAATTTTCAGAGTCCAGCCATAGCAAATATGGCCAAGGCTAGGATATGTGAAAATAATTACTAGGTTAGCAAAAGTCAAGATTATCCTTGGGAGGTCATGCAGAAAAACTGTGAGGGAACCAAGGGAACAGACATAAGTGGAAGCCAAGTATAAGCTAGATCTAGTAAATGAGGTTCCCAAGAGATAAAGACCAAGCCAAGTGAGACGCATGAAAATGAAAAACTAGAATTTTAAAACTTGGGTCAAAAAGAGCAGCAAAGCTAGACAGTAAGATGTGAAGCTAAGTTATAATTAAGAAACTTTGCAATTTAATGAGGGTCCACCCAGTGTTTTTAAAAGGCTCCAGTGTAAATGTCATGTCCTAAGGTCAATCATTAACATATCACAAAACTGGATATTTACTTAACTAAAACATTGATAATATTATATATGTGCTTATATAATGTTATGTATATGTGTTATATGTTATACATGTACATGTATATGATATAAAAGACATGAAAACTAATATAACTTGATAATCATGTAAGAAAGATCTTTAGCCCTTTGTTATTTTTCTTTTCTTTTTTTCTTTTCTTTTTTTTTTGCAGGGCAATGAGGGTTAAGTGACTTGCCCAGGTCATACAGCTAGTAAGTGTCAAGTGTTTGAGGCCAGATTTGAACCCAGATCCTCCTGAATCCAGAGCCAGTGCTTTATCCACTGCACCACCTAGCTGCCCCTTTTTTTGTTGTTTTTCTAAGTGGTTCTGGTCAACTCTCATGTTTAATTGCTCTGGCTATTGGTGTATGGGTATCTCATTTAACATAACAGCTATGTTCTTGAAAATGTATGCTTCTTGTACATTGCTCTCTGGCTTCCACTCCTAATTCTCCAGACTTCTTTTTCCTCCAATCCTCATTCCCTTTTCATCCTAGAAGAACCCTCCATCCATGGGACCTTTCCTCTAATTGGTGATTTCTTTCTCAAGAACTCATTTTTAAGGAAGGGTTCCGGTCATTCATGTTCATGTCTTCATTCATTGACGACTATCTGTACTTCTTTCTCCATACTATCCCAGCAACCTTCCCTACATGTCCTCCTCTTTGGCCTCTTATTTAGGTTGTTTTGCACAAGTTCATAAAGGTAATCTATAATCAAAAGTCACTGGACATCATATCTTAGAAAATAAGATGGAAAATCTGTAATAAATTTTTGGAAGTTTCACAAAGACTCCCCAAACCTTTTGCTAATGAGTCCCTATTACAATGAATAAGCTCATCAAATTAGGAGTTACCATAGCAATTCAACATAAGCGTTGACCAGGAGAGGAACTAATAGGAAAATAGGATAAAGGGTCTTCCTTCCCACAAGGATCCAGAACCCAGAAAAATTTTCAGTATGCTATCTTTTTATGTCTGTCAATGGCAAGTCCCATTATTTATGCATAAAATATGGATTTATCTCCCTAGTAATTCCTAATGCTTTGGGAATACCATGCCACTCTATTCTATGGGGAAATAAAGTGTTCTATGAAAGAACTGAAGAAATATTCCAAAGAACAAAAACAAAAAAGGGTCTGAAAAAGCAGGGGAAAATCATAATTTATTTCAGGAACTTGTAGTGTAGAAGAATATGTCACACACACACACACACACACACACACGAGAGAGAGAGAGAGAGAGAGAGAGAGAGAGAGAGAGAGAGAGAGAGAGAGAGAGATTTTTTTAAAAAGGACTACTGAATATCTGATACTATATCATAGGTAGGATGTTTATCCCCTGGAGGAGGGAACTAGAGTCTCTCAGGAAAAATTTTTTTTTCTTATTCCCCAAGGATGTCATCACATAAAATCACAGGCTTCAAATACAGAAAGATGATCCAGTAGTGGGCAAAGGAAGAAGAAACAAACAGTGATGGTTTGTGGTTCCCTGTTGAGAAGTAAAATAGTGGCTTTTTGTTAAATTGACAGAAACAATAGAGAGGTTTACTTTCTATCTGGAGCAAGTACCCATATAAGTAATGATTAATATTAATAATAATAATAGCATTTATATAGTGCTTTAAGATTTGCAAAGCACTTTACAAATATCATCTCATTTCCTTCTCTCAAAAACCCTGAAAGGTTCATGCTGTTAGCATTTCCATTTTGTAAATGAGGAAACTGAAATAGACAAACAGAGGTTACACGACTTGCCCAGAACCACACAGCTAGTGAGCTGATGGAGAACCTTGTCAAACTTGACAGAATTAACTATCACAAGCCACTCCTAGTGAATCTTATGGAGATAAGCAACTCTGTGAGAAGAGCTTTACTAAGAGTTACAAAATCCTATGTAAGAAACTAAAGACCTTGTGGGAATAGGGGTCATTTTCTTAACTATTTCTAATTGCAGGTGTGGGCTTCAAGAAGAGAATGAGGAATTTGCAAAGTGATAGGGTGGTAAAAATGTTGTGTCTAAGATATTTTTAAACCATCAATAAAACATAGGGATGGAGAACACCTTATGAGGACTGTTGAAAATATAATTGTCTCAAGTTTTACAAATATAATCAAGAAGATTTTCAACTGAAAAGGGAGAAGAAAACTGCCCACGTCTGCCAAACCAGATACCATAGAGAGTTGTAAGCACAACACAGAAAGAAAAATAGCACTTGAGAAAAACAGTAATTCATAGGAGACATCCAAGAAGAGAGTCATCAATAAAATTCATGTCCTTATATGTCTATACACAAATGGGTAATAAACAATGTGAACTAGAGATGCTAATGAAAGGCGACAGAACTGACCTCAAAGGAATCACTGTCTTGCTAGGATAAGACCAGTGACTAAAATATGACTATGTATACCTTACTAAGAAGGAATAATATATAAAAGGAGAAGTGGAATGCTATTTTTATTTTTTAAATATATCCATGTCAGGAAATTTCAGAAGCAAAGTGAGAAAACATCATGAAGAATATTTGAATAAGGATCCTTAGAGGGAGAAATGGAAGTGATACAGACCATCTCTAAACAAGAGAATGGAAAAGATGAGAAGTTCAGGCACCTGTCAAGTAGCTGACTGGAAAATCAAAAACCTAGTAAGAAAATCTGATATAGAAGTGATGAGGGACTTGTACTGTCCTGATGTCCAGTACGGTTCTCTTTCCTATTCTCTCCCTGTCAAAAGCAAAGTAACTGATAAATTGCTAGGTTGCTAAGGTACCAGAATTAAGGTAAGCAAGAGAAAGAAGGAGCAGGAGGATAAAGCAAAAGGAGCAAGAGCACAACTTGAGCTGAAGGAGTAAGAGAAGAAGGAAAAGGAAACAAGATAGAAGGAGGAGGAAAAAGAAGGAATAACACATAAGGAGTTTGGCAAAATAGTGGAAAGGAAATTGGTAAGAGTTCTTATACATCCTCATAGTATGGTCTGCCGCATAGGAAAGAAGGCCAAAAGGCCCAATGAAGACTTCTATGTTCTGCAGAGCTAGGTAGTGCAGTTAGTAGAGCACTGGCCTTGGAATCAGGAGGACCTGAGTTCAAATGCTGCCTCAGACAGCTTTGTGACCCTGGGCAAGTCACTTAATTTCAATTCCCCCCCCCAAAAAAAAGTGAGGTGGGGAGGAGTTTAATATGGAAACAAAGAAGAAAAAGAATCAGAGGGTGATCCTGATCTGTGTCATTTTGGCAAGTGTCAGAACGTGACACAGAGGAGAAAAAGAACAACCACTGAACACATGGGACTAAGTAACAAATACACAGCTCTTCCTGAAGAGGAAGGAGCTTGGTTTACTGACAAGGAAGCACCTGCTTGTTTTCCAAGGTAGATTCAGAGATGCCATCAGGTAAAATAAGAAAGCTTATAAGGGTCAGAAGAAGCAGCAGCAAGTAGTAAAAATTGGTGACTCCCTACTAAATCCTTCCGATTCAGCCCTTTTTGAACCTAATTAGAAAGTTCTACTGTCTTCCTGGGGCATGTATCTAGGAAATGGCAGATAATATCACAAGACTTGAAAAATCACACTACCTCCTTCTGAATATTCCTGTGGGCTAGAATTTTACTGCAATGAGGGATATAAAAAGCTTTGCTAAGAATTATGAAGCCTTAAATAAAATACTGAAGAGCTTTGAGGTATAGTTGGTAATATCATTACTGATAAAGCCATTGGCTTTAGGAGAAGGCAGCAGGGAGCAGCTAGATGGCACAGTAAATAGAACAGTGGCCCCGGACTCAGGAGAACATGAGTTCAAATTTCATCTCAGACACTTAACACTAACAGCTGTGTGACC